>NC_089695.1:7797900-8100930 GCF_031753505.1 Anomalospiza imberbis
GTCCAGGCCTTAGGATCTATGTTCTGGAAAGTGCACCTGGAGGATAGATTGTGCAGGTCTAACACTTACTGTCCTGACTTCTTTGTAGGAAATGATTGAGAACTACGTTCACTGGAATGAAGACATAGGAGAGTGGCAGCTGGTAAGAGTGGTTGCCTGGCTTGTGTACAAGCTAATGTTAGTATGATCTTCTGAGGGGTTTAATTGAGCCCAGGAAGAAACTGGTGAGACTGTAGTCGGTTTTACTATGCACAATAGACTTTACTGACAAACCTTTTTTTCTGCTTACAGAAATGTGTTGCATATACAGGAAACAATATGAGGAAACAGACACCTGTCCTGGATAAGAAAGAGAAAGATGTGAGTGATTATTGAATTAATGTATTGAACTGTACAGGCCCAAGTCCTGCGTGAGACTGCCACTCTGTATTTAGAGCCAAACTGTCCAATCTCAGTTTTCTTTACTTTTGAAGAAAGGAGTCTTTGTAGTATCATGAAAGCACCATTGATAAGTGTATAAAATTATTCTGATGACTTTGTCTTACGAGGCTTTTTGGTGTTTTTCTAGCCCTTTGAAGTGGACCTTTCCCATGTTTACTTAGCTTACACTGAAGAAAGCTTGAGGCAATCTCTGATGAAGCTGGAGAGGCCAAGGACTTCAAAAGGAAGATCCAGGCCCAAGACGGGTAGAAGGTGAAGACCTCTGGGGTATTTATATGCAATGAGGGATTTACCCAAGGGAAGGCTGAAGTTTGCATATACAAACTTTACCACAAGTCTTCAAACATTTGCTTAATGAGAAGGCAAAGGACAACATTTTTGCATGGTATAGTTCAGTGTTGCCAGGTGTAACAGAACCAAGCTGAGATATCTTTACTGCACTAGATTTTGTACAGAAAGACTTGTCTGGGGATTTTCTGATGTTCTTTTGCTGCATTCTCCTCTTCCAGCTCCTTGCTTTATTTTGCAGCATTTGGTGGTCCAGTTTAACACAGTCTGACACGTTGCCAGTGCAAACACTGGAACCAATGGAGAGGAGGGAGCTGTTGGGGGAGATTTCAGCATATGCTTTCTTGTGCTTTTTGTTTGGTTGGTTTTGCTTATGGAGAAGTCATGTCATGTTTTGACTTGAAATGTGGCTGGTCCCTGTCTTTCGTAGACAGCATAATGATGTGTGTGTGGTGTTGTTTTTCCCTTTCCTTTCTGCTCTCCAAACAGAAAACGTTCGGCCAAGCCAGGAGCTGTCATTGATTCCCTGCTGCAGTAGTGTGACCTGGTCAGAATTCCTGTAAAAATCAGTGAGTGTATAAGGTTTGGCCAGAATATGGAATTCAAGAGATGGCACAGTTTGACATGGCTATAATTTTTTTATTTAAAAAAAATGTATTTTTCCTTAGTTGCCTGTATATTGTATGTTATATTAACATAATATTAAACTGGTATGTATGATTGGTGGTTGTGAAATTCCATGTATTAAATGTGTTGTGCAGGGAAACTTGTTGGTAATCCTTGTTGAAATGTATAAAAAATAGGGTTCTAGATGTGTGTTTAAGTGCTAGATGTGTTAGTTCAAAACAGTTAATGAAATCCTGAAATTAAGGCTGGTAAATCTGACTTAAGCCCTGCTTTGCACATAACTGGCAGCTTTCACTGTTGTCCTCTGTTGCACTGATCTGTGTTTGAATGTAGTTGCTGCAAACCTTTAAGAGCATCAAATCTTTTTATTTAATGTTCCTCACTGTGGTTGTTAACACACTGTGTTATGTGTTGAATACACAGTCCTTTTTTTCTTTTTGCTGTCTTCCTGTATAGAGAAAGTAGCTGGGTAGGAAAAACATGAACCACAAAAGTCTTGAGATTTCTGAAAAGGGACCATGGGTGTCTGATAGTTCCTTTATTTTTATCAGTTTGTTTGTGATCTGCTGGCACTGTGGAGAATGAGACCTTGGATATTAAGTCAGAAGAGAGCTTTTTTCCTTCTTTTAAGGCTGTGTTACTTTGGCAGCTTTGTATGCTTCAGGGCTGGTATTTTTGTGAGTTAGTTCTGTAATCTGAACAGCTGAGATGATTTAAGGAGGATGCTGTAACACCAGGACTTGGTGTCAGCCATGGCTCTGTTTCCTCATCCCTGGCTACAAGGCACTGGGCCACTGCTCTACACTGAGGATAAATTTGACTCTCCTTTAGTAAAACAGAATGAATTGTCCAATTTTCCCAGAATGATATACCCTGACATAGCTGGTGCTATGTTCCTGTGTATACTGTGTGCATCTCTGGCTGTGCTCTGATGAGAGGAAAAACTTTTTGGTCTCTGATAATAACCATTTATTTGTGATGGCTGCTCTTTTTAGTTGATATTTATGCTGCTAGTAGACACATATCACTTTAATATGTTACTTTTGTGTCACAGAGAAAAAAGCATCTCCTTCAGACTGCATGTGTTTTATAACTCATCAGCTGTGGGTATCTCAGCAGCTTCTGTGCAGGGTGGAGGGATGAGCTGTGACCTCATCTTAGTGTTACCTGGAGGATTAAACGCTGTGATTACTGACAGGAGAAATGGAGTCCTTCAGTGTGACAGAAAACAAGACAGCTCCTCAGATGTCCTGAGTCCTTGCTAGTAGCCACATCTGCTTTTACCAGAATGTTCCTGTGAAGTACTTGAAGTTAAATGCCCTTTCTTCCTGTCATGATGGTTATCTGGAGGTACCCTGGGGTCTGTGACAGGATCTGTAATAGTTAAAAGTGGTCTTGTAAGGACATGTTTTGCTCTGAAGGATATATTCAGTGCTGTTCTAAACAAGTTGAAAGCTTTTTCCTGGTGTTTTTAATGTTTTTTTTTCAGGATCATGACCTGGAAGAGCATGCTGCCCTCTCTATTGGGGGAGTGTCACCTGAATTCATGCAACATACAGATACAAACACTAGCATTTGTTTTTTCTAGCCTAGCATTTTGGGGTAAATACTCAGAAACTTTCTTGGTTGAAGCTGTAGTTGGTTTTGCTTGTGACAAGCTGACCTTATCTTAAATGTGCTTGAATAGATTTGGATTATTTCTTATTACATACATACTTCTTATAAAAAAATCCAGACTGAAAATGGCTTAAACGCTGCATTAAAGTCTTCCAGTTCTGAGTCCAAGCAGGTAGATGCATAGCTGTGGCCTGTACTAGTTTTCAGAACCAGGGATAACTTCTGTTTCCTTTTTGTGTTGTATCTTGTGCTAACATTGAATGATCTGGTTTAGCAGGAGTTAAACCAGAACTGTGCTTTCAGAAAGACCATTGAAAATCCTTTTACCTGACAGGTATCAGTCACTCCAAGATACTGCTGTAAACCATGGCACTCCATTTAAAATATTGAAATATTTAAAATACTTCAAACGTAAAGGCATGTGATTTACAATTAACATAACAGTCCTGCTGCTGAAAACCTTAGTACTCTGCACATTTAAGTGAGCCTTGGAGCAGGGGTAAACACTAAGTAATGGCTTGCA
Source organism: Anomalospiza imberbis (assembly GCF_031753505.1). NCBI lineage: Eukaryota > Metazoa > Chordata > Aves > Passeriformes > Viduidae > Anomalospiza > Anomalospiza imberbis. Next base: position 7,801,397 of record NC_089695.1, read on the forward strand.
CACCTTTAACTGGCAGACTGGAAAAACCTGTTATCTCCTGTTACAGAGGCTTGGAGGACAAATTATTTGCTCTGTAAGAGGATTTTAAATGAAGTGGAACACTCTCATGGTCATGTGCCCTGTCAGTTGGGCTCGCCTGTTAAGTGGTGTATTTTGTTGAAGTTCTGGGAAGTTTCTTCTAAAACCAGGGAGTTTGGCTTATGGGTTTACCACATGGGCCCTGTCTATAGCCCTGCCCATCTGTGAATGTCTAATGGGCCCTTAATGTGTTTTAATAAGGAAAGGATTTGATTTATATGGACTTTTAGGAGCTTAATACAGCCTTTCTTGTTGCAGGTCAGTATGTGCTCTATGGTATTTATCAAAATTCATCTTGCATAACATAGACTGTGTGTGCTCTTCTTTGCATTTGCTAACAGAAGATTCTCCTCATTCCAGAACATTGACCTTAACAATGAGATTTTTGATTGATGTTGTGTAAGTGAATTATTTAATATTTAACTTGTTCCTAATCCTTTAAGAGGAGGGGAAATGGTCCTTAGTGCCTTTTACTGACTGCACTGTCTGCACATGTCCAGCTTTCACCTTTCTCCACAGTTCTGCTTAGCCAGGCCTGCATAGAGGAAAAAACTGCTAGTCTGTATGATTTGTCTTTCTGTTTATTGTTTTTTTAACTCTGTTTATTTCTGACTATTTCTTGTTTTATTAAAGTTAATTCATTATACTGTATATATCAATATTGTGTCCCTGGGGCATGTTCATACCATGAAATAAAATTCTTGATTCCTAATTCCACCCTGTGTGCATGTTTTCCAAATAACATTATGCATAGCATATCTTTTTAACTCAGTTGTGTCAGGAGCTGGGTGAGGAAGGGCAGGTGAGGTGCCTCTGTCGCTCTGAGCTGTACAGCACTCTGGAGAAGTGTTTGGGGTGTGTTGGAGCCTTGTTGCCAAGCCCTGGGGCAATGGGCAGCCAAGACCTTGTGGAAGAAGTGCAGAGATGGTGTGAATTTACCTGCAGTAGTTGGAAATGTTCAGCTCTGTTTGCTGCATGAGCTGTGCTGCTTGGCAGTGCCTGTGGCCCCCCAGCCTGCTCAGCCCTAGGTACCAGGTTTTCCATGGTCTGCAGCCTCTGCAGCTCCCCAGAGTCCTGTGACTCAGCTGATGCATGAGCCAAACCCTGCACAGTCCTGGCCTCTTCACTCCTGGGCCACAAAGGGCTGTGCCGTATGTGTAGATGTGATACAGGCTGTAAGTAAAGTGAGCAGACAATGTCAGACCTGGCTGCTCCCTTTGCAGCTCCAGCATGTACTTTTGAGTTGCCAGCTTTCAGGAGCATTCCCCATTTGTAGCCTGGCTTCTCCCCTCCTGGGCTTTTCTTTCTGTTTAGACCTGTGTTTCTCATGTTAGCCTGAGCTTAATGCCATAGCAGGACAAATTGTTTGGCAATTCCTAGCCACACTGCCCTTGTTCCATAAACTTGAAACTCTCTTAAACTGTTGCCTTGTGTAATGTCCTATGCAGTGCCAGCACATTTAGTCCAAAAATACATTTATTTAAAGAATTATTATACATAATCTTTGAAAAATAGGGTCATAGTTTAAAAACAAAATAAGTGTTTTTCACTTCTGACTCTTATACTCTTCTTGGAGGACGTGGTGTAATTCATTGAGGAAGTTCTTCAGTGAGGTGGTGCTGCCTGCTGCCACAGGACATGGCTTCTGGAATGGGAAACGGGCTGTTAAAAAGCTTGCTGGGGTGGGATTGGGTTCTGCAGCTTGGGTTGGGCTGCTAAGGGTGGTGGGAGAGTAAAACAAAAACGGTGACCAAGGGAGAAGCCTGAGGGATGTGGGCAGTGCAGGGAGAACTGTGCCTCACCTTGTGCCTTGCTCTGCTCCCCCAGGCCAGGCTGAGCAAGTTGTAGTAAAGGCCCCCGAGGTACCTGTGGCAGCTCTGGCCCTCCTGAGCAATTGTGGCAGCTTTGCATAAGATCTCTGTGTTGTTACCTCTCTGGGAAAAGACACGTGACTCTTTTAAAATCTCTTTTGTATAGTCATGGCTTATTAGCAGCAGATTAAAACACTACAAATAATAAATTTCTATTCTGAAGTATAGGTGAAAATTGTGGTTTGAGGTGCCAAAACCTCCCTGAAGCTTCCCAGCTCCATCTGTGCCCACCTGGCACTGGTCCCATCCCTTTCCTGGTGAGGAGGAATCGACCCCTGGCAGAAGCTGTGGCAGTGTGGCACAGCAGTGAGCACCCTGTGATGGAGCATCGTGCTCCTGCTGCAGGTGTGGATGTGGAGCCCTGTGGAGCTGCTCCCTGCACCTTAAGCTGGTTTGAGCAGACAGGGAGGCTGCAGGAATAACAAAAGCACCTAAGAAGAGTTTGCCTTCATTAGGAGCTTTGAGAAGTCCTATAGCAGAGACATGTGGAAGATGAGGAGTTAATAAATAAAGTGCTGGTGGCAATAAAAAAACTATTTGACTTTCTTCCCTGGGGGATGTTCCCAGTGCTGCCTGCTCTATCTCAGCTTCACCAGAACATTTTCTCCAAACAAGTGGCCAGTCTGTCCCTGTGAGCATGGGCAATGGTGAGTGTGGGGCTGTGCAGCATCTCTGGCATCTCTCACTACCAGGGCTGCTCCCTGTGGCAGAGGGGGTGTGGGGGTCCCCTGAGGGGTGCTGGGGCCCAGCCCCCCAGTGAAGGCTGCTGTACCCCTTGGGTGCCACCAGGCATGGCATGAGGTGAGGGCATGGGCTTTCTGTGAAAACAGGAACCCAGGGGCTGGGCAGCGTGGCTTAGGCAGCAGTTTTCAGAGCAGAAAGAGGCCGTGTTATCTGCTATTAAATCTTGTGCTAACTGCAGAGCCTTCCCCAGATAAGGGGCTAGAGAGGGATACCCAGCGCTCAGGATGCTGTGCAATTGGTCTGTGTGGGTGTCTGAGCTGGTGACAGCACTCCAAGGCAAGGGGAGATGTTCCCCTCTCTGAAAAGCTGAAACCTCTGTTTGCTGCCCAAGCACAGGTGCCCACCCCTGCCCTTCCTCTGGGCTCTCCCTGTCCCCAGCATGGCCAGAAGCCACCAGTGCTGCTTTGGCCGGAGGTAGAGATGGGTGTGGGAAGGTGAGGGCACCTGTGCAGGGCACTGGGAGTGGTGAGAACCAGCTGGGCAGCCCAACGTTTGTGCTGGGGGCTCACAGTGGGCTCCTGCTCCCCCACAGCACCACACCAGGGCAGGCAGGATCCCAGGCTTGCCACCTGCCTCCCACCTCCCTGTGCTCTCCTCTGACCCCCAGCACCCTCCCAGCACCCCTCAGGACTATATGGTTGGGTTTTTTCTTACCTTATGATCTGTAAAAATATTTATCACATTCATCTTGTTACAGGAAACCTTTATGAAGACACAAAAGAGAGGAGCAATCAGGCTCCAGACAACACAGGTCCATCCTGACGTGCACACACAGACACACATCCATCCACCTCCAGGCCCCAGGAGCATTGTGAACACCATGTTCATCACCTTCCTGTGGCTCAGCATCGCTCCCTCTGAGCCTGGTGAAACAATCTGTTCCTCCCATCAGTGAGTGAAGCACCAACCAGCCCTACCTCCATCTGCTGGAGCTGCTCCAGCAGCTTGATGCTCTCCTTCAGCATGTTGGTCCGTAGTGGGTACGGCCATGGACTGGCCACGTCACCCAGGCAGGCTGACAGCACCAGGAGGGTGAGCAGGACCTGGACCAGGATACTCATGGCTTGCTTTGGCTGGACCCCTTCAGCTCTTAGTCTCTGGATTGTTTGGTGATCTGTAACTGTGTGCGCTTTTCTGGAGGAAGCACCTCAATTTATTACTGTAAAATTGCTGAACCAGAAGGAAAAACTTATTTTTCCCTTATAGGCACTTTCCAAAGTTGCTCCCGATTAGGAGAGCAACAGCTCTTTTTCGTGCAAGTCAAAATTTTCTTCTGATCTTGCATTATGAAATTTCCACTGTAAGATGAGAGTGGCAGGAGTCAGGTTGCATACAGTATATAAGCCTGGTTTGGGGATTCTCCATTTCTCCATATCTCAAGGCTTTCTCTATACGGTGAATTTAAAGTGGTTAAACTGGGTAGCCCACTGCTCTGACACTCTCCAATAGTAACACTTTTTATTTTCCTTTGAGTAACCTGCAAGTTCTTCTATCACGTTTCATTTCAATATCTCCAGATCATTGAAAGCATCCTTCACATGCACACTGATTTCCGTCCCTGAGTTTCTTAACCTGGGGAGGAGCAGAAAGAATGGCAGAGCCGTGTGGGGACAAACCTGGGCAGGAGCAGGGCATCAGCCTGGGGGGTTTGTGGAGAGCTGGGGGCCCTCCTGACCAAACAGGATCCCCAAACCCGTGTGGCATCCTGCAGGGTTGTGTGCAGGGAGGTAGTCTTGGAATCAAGGTCCTGCTGTGTCGATGCTGGGAAACTGGGGGTTTGTGGCCCTATGCCAGAGTTTTGGGGAGCTGGAGGCTGCCCTGTCCATCCTGTCCTGCTTGGGGAGCAGCAGCCTGAGTTTTCAGACAATGGGCTCTGCCAGCCCCACCAACCGGTGCTGCCACAGGAAATGGCACTGAGAAACGCTGAGCTGGGAAACTTTGGAGTTTTGTAATAACTAATAGGGATTTTTCTAACTCAAACAGCAACTTACCACCAGATAACAACTTGTGAGCACCTGATGAATCCGGGAGCAGCATACTGAGAGTAATTTTGTTTGTCTGGTTCCAAGATGCCCTGGATGAAGTTAGGTGAAGTCACTGACACAGAAAGATCTTTGTGAGGGATTTGCCAGTGGAGAGCTGTGCTGTTTCCTACCTCCCTGCTATGGAGAGCAGATAAGGGGGCATGCTCTGGCTGGGTGACTGCATCCATGGCCTTCAGGGATGGTGGGTCCTCACCAGCATACACAGAGCTGTCCCACTGGTCTGGGAGGAGCGGTGGTGGTGGTGGTAGGATCCCTGCCTAAAAGTGATGCTGGAGAAGGTGATGGAGGCTGTAGCCCCATCCTGCAGACACAGGGATTGCCCAGTGATCATGGTGGAAAGCTCTAAAACTGGAATCAGTGAAGAGAAAATGCTCAAATCACAGAAAAAGTTAACCTTTGCTCTACTCAGGCTGAATCATGGTGGAAAACCACATCGCTGTGTGATGAGAAAGTCACCAGCTGTGTTGGGTTTGCATGGCAAGATTTTGATCCTGGGGAGCCACAAGGCTGGGTTCTGTGAGAAGCTGCTGGAAGATTTCCCAATGCCTGATGGAGCCAACTCCAGTTGCTCCAGGAGGGACCTGCTGCTGGACAAGGCCCAGCCCGCTGGCAACAATGGCAGTGCCCTGGGGAAAATCCCTGCACAGCTGCAGCTGGAAGAGAAAGGAGAGAAAATCAGGAGGAAAGTTAAGCCTGGGAGGAGGGGATGGGTGGGGTTAAGGTGTTTTAAGATTATGTTTTTATTTCTCATTATCCTGTTCTGATTTGATTGGCAACAAATTGAATAATTAAAACATTAAACTAACTTTCCCCCAAGTTGAATATATTTTGCCTATGACAGTAATTGCTGATTGTTCTTTCCTTGTCCTTACTCTGACTCACAAGCCTTTTGCTATGTTTCCTCCCCACTGCCCAGCTGAGGGTGACAGAGGTGTTGTGGTGGGACCCTGACATCCATCCAGGGTCAACAATCCCACACAACAGCAAACGAAAAGATTCCCATGTCCTTTCCCAAGGATGGGGTGGAGCTGATGGCAGTGATGACCCCATTGCTCTCTGAAGGGACAGCTACAGCCCCCACGGGGTCCCCACTGTTTCTGTGCCTTCATCCCAGCACCATCCAGGGATGAACCTGCCCTGTTTCCCTACCAAAGAAAGGTGCTTCATTCAGAAATGTGTCCTCAGTTTTTCTCCTCTTGGAGCTCCTTGGGCTCTGTGGAGCCTTTCCCATCCCACAAGGATCCTGCCCAGGCTCTCAAGCACCAATCTGCCTATGGCTACTGAGGCTGGGCTCTGCCAGAAGTCACAGCCACCAGCTCAGATCTCCCTTCTGTGTCCCAACCAGAAAGATTCCAGGACAGCCACCAAGACAGAGCCTTGAGGGTTTGTCCAGCTGTCACATCCTGCCTGCGGGGACTGGCAGCTGATGGCAGCAGGGATCATGGAATCACAGAATCACAGAACCACAGAACAGGCTGGAAGGGACCCACAAGGGTCACCGAGTCCAGCACCATCCCAAAGGGTCACACCATGTGATCAAGGGTATTGTCCATGTTCTCATGCATTTCTGCTGATGCCAGTAGTGCCGGGGTTTATCCAGGGCAAATCCCAAGGCTGCAGTTGAGCCCCTATTGCATGCTTTTGGAGCATGTACAACAATTTCCAGCAGTTATTTTGTGGATTTGTTTCCCACATGTGTGCTGCTGGCACCAAGCAGGTTCTGGTCTGTAAGTCAGCCCCATCCCTTCCCTCTCCCATCACACAGGCCTTCCCCTGCCTGCAGCTCCACTTTGGCTCCTGCTGACTCCCCCTTCAGCCCCCACTGCCCCCAGACCGCAGTCTGCACCCCAAAACCCCCCCTCCACCGTGGCCCCATGCACAAGGCCCCCTTCCCAAAAAAAAGGCTCTCATCCTTCCTCCTCCAGCCCTTCCTTTCACCAATTTCCTAAGCCACAAGCCAGGAAAGTTATTTGGTGCTTTTTCCTTTCTCGAGGCCTTGCCCTTGGTGACAGAGTGGGTGCATTTACTGTACATTGCCCCAAAAATGCCAGCATTCCTGACCAAGGAGGCAGCTCCCCCAGTGCTCCTCACTAACTGCTGAAGGTAAGAGGGAATTGACATCATAAACTATGGACACCAAGAGCCCTTAACTCAGTTGTTTATTGCTTAAGCCCAGGGACACTTCAATAAAAATCAGTGCATAGTTGATATTAACAAAATAATAAAATGAAGACATTCAAATACATGGTAATTTGAATATATTAACTCTCATAATACCAATATTTTAAATAGAGAGAAGAACAATAAATTACAAATCAGCACATTCATTCGTTGTTGTGCAAAGGCAATCAGACAAAAAAAGTTCCCTAAAATGAGGTAGCAGTATTTTAAATATTATTGTATTCCACAAAACTACCATGTAATTTCAAAATTAACCTTGAATACTGGCTTTTCCTTTTTATTTTAGGTCCAAAGCAAAGAAAAGCTTTCAACAGCCAGGACTTTTTGGTCTTGAATCTTTAGGTTACACACTATAAAAATAAGTTATTTAAATAACATATAATAATAAATAAACAAACTTCAGAAATATGATGCCAGTGAGCACCCATTAGATTCAAAGTTATCCTACAGACTCTCCTGTCTTCAGTATTAATAACTTAAAAGCCACCTACAATAGAAGAGACACTCTGAAATTGCAGTAACAGGTCCAGCCCCTCTGGCCCGTTTCCCCTCCCAGCTTTTGCTCTCGAATGCTGCACTTCCCCTGCTCTGCTCCCAAAAATCGGCCTCCCCCTCAGCTGCACTCAGTAACACATCAGTGAAAAATTCATTTCAGACTAGATTTTGATCTCTTTAGGAAGAGAAGATGATTGTGAAGAAACCTCCCGTCACCAAGGGGAACAGGAAGCAGATAATCTCGTTTTGGTTTGGGTAGGTGCTGCAGGAGCAGATGAATGAGTTAAGAGCTCAGGCTCCTCGGCAGCTGCTCCGGGATGCTCTGCTCCTCCCGGCTCGGCAAAGCCTCCGCATCCCTCCTGCCGGGGAGGATCCCTCACATCCCGGCTGGATGAGCCGCAGGGAGGATGAGCCGCAGGGAACAGGTCAGGGCAGCCTTGTACAAAGGAGACCTCGCCTGCTGAGGCTGAGTCGGTCGAGCACGCGGCGCTAGCACGGAAGATCTGGGGCATTCCACTGGCAGCCGAGGACCCCGGTGCCCGGCCAGCCCTCCGGGACGCGTCCTCTGCCGGGAGAACTGGCTGGGTCTAGGAGGGCTGGAGCAGGGCTGAGGAAGTGCACGAAACGAGCAGCAAAAAGAGACAGAACAAAACCAAACCAAACCACTCTGCAGAACCTATTTTAGAGCTACCAGCGGTGAGATCCCGGGGCTGGGGCTGGCAGCGGTGCCCGTCTCACTGTGGAACCGGCGAGCCCCTGCGCCTGTACATCCCCTGCGTGAAGTTCCCCAGCGCTGGCAAGAAGTGGCGCAGGTAGATCTCATTTTCATCTCTCAGGAAGCACTTCTGGGGAAGGAAGAGTGCAAACACATTAGAGCTGGCAGCACGTTTTAGCAGCTGGGTCGGTGGGTAGCTAGGCTCCCAGCCCAGACAAATGCTTTGTTTGCTTCCGTTTCCTCATAAATAACTCAGCAAATAACTCAGAGTGGTGAGGATGCTGCCCAGGAGGTCAGGAATTGTCCTTTGCTCAGAACAAGTGTCTGGCCCCTGTGCCCAGCAGTGTGACTCCCATGGCCGCTGGCCTGGGGTGCCTGGGGCTGCTGGGAGCTGTCATCCTCTTCCATAGAGGCAGATCAACCCGAAGCCCTGGCAGGTTTGCAATGCCCAGCTCTGGCCCCATTCAAGAGAACAAATCCTGATCAGCCCTGTGGTAGCCTCGGTGTGGGGGCACAGGCACCCCGGGGCAGAGCTGTGGAGCACAGCACAAGCGAGGAGGAGCACCCCCTGCTTACCTTCTTGCCATGCAGGCGCTTCAGGTTGATGATGAGTGGCTCATAGATTTCCCTGCACCTGGTGACTTTAGTGAGTGCCATGTCTGCCTGGCACAGCAGCTCCTGGTCTGGCACCTGGGGAACACGGAGGGGAATCATTAGAACTATGTAGCTGAATTAAGTTGAAGTTGCTTATTCAGGTGTCCAGGGCTGGCAGGAGGTTCCACAGTGACTTCCTAATGAGCTTTCATGTTACAGCAGAAGCCTGGGCTGCGGCCCATGGCTGGGGCTGGGGGAAGCTGGGGGCAGAGCTGTGGGCTGGAGGCAGGTGCTCGGGCACAGCCAGCGTGGAGCTGCACACTCACCCCAGAGACTGGCACTGAGCAGCCCCTCAGTGACTGATAGAGCTACCTCAGCTACAGTGCTGTGCCCCATGGGGAGAAGGGCCCTGGCTACGTCTGATGGATGATAAATGCATTTTCTGCTATGTCTGCATAGGTATTTACCTCTTGATCCGTGAAGGCAACCTGTGCCACTCGGGTGTCATTGCAGGGGACCTGGAGAGGCAACACAAGGGAGAGCCATGGTTATGAGACTGTCATTGTAAGACCATCACTATGAGACCTTCCCCAAGGAGTCACCCGCTGTGCCCTCTCCCAGGAAGGGACATCACATGTCAATCCCTGTCCAGCAGGCCATGGCATGGATTCACCCTTGGTGCTGTCAGCACTGAGATCCATCTTTCAGCAAATTGTTTCCAAACAGGCTCCTGGACACAGGACCTGGATTTGCACAGCACTTGTTTGGAAGGCACAGGAGAATCCCTGTGTGCTCAGTGGGAGTAGAGAAGGGATCCCCTAGCAGCTCACACCGCCCAGACCACCATGTCCATGTCCCCAAGCCGCCTCTGTCACCCTGACACAGAAGGTTTTCTTGTTCCCCAACACTTTTTTTCTGCAAAGTAACTAATGTCAGGTGGAAAACTTTGTCTGGCCTGACCCCAGGAGCTGCTTGTACCACCAAGTCAAGTGCTGATCACACAAAGTCTAGGCTGAAATGGGTCAGGGTGCCCCAAGTGGTAGGTGGGATGGAGTGGATTAAGACAGCAGGAAGGGCTCCTGCCACCCAGATGGGCACCAGTCCCTGTGGTGGCAGTCCAGTAGCTGGCCTTGGACACTGAAGAACATCATCATCATCATCATTATCATCAATAACGAGGTCAGAAAGCAAAGCAAAGCTGAGAGGTGTAGCAGCATTTACCTGCACTCCTGAGTTGAGCTGTTGGATCAGGAGGATGACCTCCTTCAGTATTTGCTGGGGAGATGGAGCCATGGGTCTGGAAGAGACGAGCTGGATCAGGGAGAGTAGAGTGAAAGCTGTCTTCAGTGAGGGGAGCATTCTGTCACCACTGTCTGAGCACGTCCTGTGCTGGCTGGGCTGGATGGCCAGGGGCTCTCTGCCTCTCTGCTTGAGACAGCACCATTTTTATAGTGCGAAGAAGGAGCTGCATCTCCATTGTCACTGCCAAATATAGGTGTCTTCCGGTGCAGCAGAGGATGCAGTGGGAAGTGACACCCCAAAGAAGGGCATTATGTAATGGTGGCAAAGACTTCTCCATACGTTATCTATTTTTCTATATATACATGCAGATTTTAATCACCTAACTGATAGGCAAGGAGATACTGGGATGAGAAGATGAGAATTTCATTTCAGTGTTCAAGGATCTATTTACTATCGACCGTGTTTGTAATGTGCTGTATGTGGAAAACCATGGACACGTGCAGGACTGAACCAAGCACGTTGCAGGGCTTGAGTAAAGTCAAGGCATGATCTTATGTGCAGAGAAATATCCATTGGTGCTTTCCTGGTCTCCACAATGGAAAAGACAAACAGTTATGCAGGAGGATCAGCTCTAGAATGTGCATGGCTAGATGCCTGCCAGGCTCCTGCCTTGGGTATTGGTGAATCATGAGAGTTGGCATGGCACCAGCAGGTGCCTGGACCTCTCCTCCTGCAAAGCTCCTTTTCCCAGAGGAAAGTTATTTAAATAACTTTTCCCAGAGGTTCCTGGGCCGTGCTGGGACCACAGTGCCCTGTGCTACATCTCGGCCACCACCAGGAGAAAGGGGAATCATGGGCATTAGCAGCCTTGAGGGAAGGGCCTGTCACAGGGATGCTGTTGGAGAGGAAGAGCTGAACTGTGTGCCAGAAAATATTCATGTCCTTTGGCCATAACAGCAGTAGCCCCAGCAAGCTCAAGTCATCAAAGATTTGAAGGAAAAGAAAACCTCAAAACTTTTATCAAGATGTTAAACATAAGCAAAACCAAAAAAAGTGCTCTTGTTTGTAAAGGAAGAGGTAGCTGAGGGTGTTTTCTGGCATGTGGGTATTTGGTTTCAAGCAGGACTTACTCAGCTCTGTAGCACAAATCCCATTGTGGGAGGGTGGCTCCCGTAGCACCCAGCTTGGTGTCCCACACCATCCTCTGGTGTCCCATCCTGTTCCATGCCATCCCATGCCATGCCACGTTGTCCCTCTCATGGCATCCAAGGGAACATCAGAAAACCATCAGTAGTTCAGGGATTCAAACCACCATATTCCTGAGCAAGAGAACAGACAAAAACCCATAGTTGTTTCCCACCATGGCTGGTCTTGTCAGCAGAAATTTTGTGGGGAAAAAAAGTTGACTTGACAAAATGGCTCATTTCTTCTCCAAATTCTTAAACTACTTTTGCTGCTTCCTCCTGCATGCACAAGTGAAGCAGCACCTTGTGGGTCTGCTGTTACCAGCTCCCCATGGCCCTGCAGTGCTGCTGCCCCAGCTGGGGCAAACCCTGGTCAGGGAAGCCCAACTTCAGCTGCTACCTGCTTAGAGGCTTATAAATAGTGCAAACTGTCAAATGAATTTAGAAACTATAGAAACATTTAAGTTCAAACCTTTTTTTTTCCCAAATTTTCAGTGAAGTCAAGGTGTCACAGAGACTGAGGGAGCCTGAGGAAGCCTGAACTTCATATTTCAAACAAACCCCACTGCACTGCACTCCTTCTCCATGGGATGACAATTGACTTAAGGTTGCAGTGGCAGGACTGGACTGTAGCACTCACCATTTTTTCCTGTATTAGCCTGACAAACTTTGTTTTCCTGAAAAAAAGATGGTGACAGTTCCCAGACATTGAATTTCCTGTGAATTTGAGAGGCTGGGTCAGAGCCAGGTGGGAGCCTGGAGTGCTCCCATCACTTCAGGTGGAGGGGCTGGTGTATATCCAGGGCTGCACAGTGCAGAGTGTGTTATGTCCACCTGTCCCAAGCCACTGTCCCTGGCTCCCTTGAGCCAAACTGCTGCAGGAGGATGCACCATGACCCCAGGAAAGATCCTGTGGTCCCACCACTGAGCCCTGGTGCAGTGTCCCAGCGAGGTCACAGGGCTGTGGGGGCCTGAGGAGAATGTTCCCGTGGTTTTGGATTACCCCACTCTGCACACCATGCATTGGAGAGTATGGGCCACCACCCCCAAAGGCAGATGAAGTCATTCCCCAAATTATTGATAATGCAACATGAACCTGCTGATGGGAAAAGGTCACCTGTACCAGTTTGGGTTGTGGGGGTAGAAAATGATACCAGTCAAACTGTCCTTCCCAAAGGGACTGGGGTGCTGGGACACCACAACCAGCCCAGTGCTGCTGATCAGAGCGGACACAGAACCCCCAGTATGTGAGCCTACATAGAAGAGATGGTTTTGCTTTTGCTGTTTTTTGCCATGTATGTCCAGCTGCAGCCAGAGGCAGAATACAGAGGGGTCCCAGAGGTCTGTGCCCACCATGCCTTGCCACTCCATGCTCTTCGTGCTTGATTTAAGCCACCCCAAGTACGTCCCAAACAATTCAGAAAAATTTTCCAAGTGGTTATTTTAGGTACGTCATGCTCCTCTTGCCATGTGGAGCAGAGCCCGGGGGTGATGGTGAACATTGGACCAGCATTGGCCGGGCCTTTCCACAGCTGCATCTCTGATGATGACACCAGAAAACAGACAAGTCATCTGAAGAGACCCTTAGTGCAACCAAACCCAAAAATTATGCTTTGTTCTGTACCCAAAGACAAAGCTTTTTTATTTGTTTTTTTGTTTGTTTTTTTTTTTCCCAGCAGCAAAGCCAAGGTTGGATGCCACAATCACCACACACAAAGGAAGAGCAGAGGGGCTGGCTGGAGTCATGGCCACGATCAGCATGGGATGGCATTGGTGGACATGGATGGAATTGATGGAAATCAGTGGAAAGAAACGGGGATGAGCAATGACTGTCAGATTTACAGGGCTACAGCTCCCTGGGGCAGTGCTCCCCTCTCTACCTGGGCTCTGTAGGAAATGGGGGAATGCCAGTCCATAATTTTAGCTGGGCTGAATTTGTGCCTCCCCAGTCAAACAGGCAGTAACTTCACCTTGGTACTGGGCCATCCCAGTGGCTGTTGGGCAGCAGGAGGGGTGGAAATGATCCCACCCAGCTGCTTTGGCCATGCCTGGCTCAGCATGGGAAGAGCACCCCAGCACAGCTGGCAGGAAAGGCACCTGCTTCTCCCAGGTGCCTTTCCTTTCCCTGCAGTCTCCTCATGCTCAGCTAACTCCCTGGCAGTTTGAGCACGGGGAGGCAACTGAGTCACCTTCCCACCTTTGCTTTAGCAGCCAAATTCATCCCTGTGGCAGGTGGAGGATTTGTGGAGGGACAGGATGGGATCATGGCATTAAGAAACAATGTCAGAACTCAGGAGGTTCAGGGAATGCTTTAACTAAGGTGATATAAATAACTTCAGTTTGTCCTTGATGGCCTGATTTTGGATGACCCTACTAACCATTTTTTCATTTCCAACAGTATTCCAGTGTTGCCTTCTATGAAATCCTCATGGAGAAGCCATCACATGTCTTCCAGGCCATTCTCTCATTTGTGCTGTTCCTTACTTAGCAGAGCAATTAAATAAAACATCTTATAAGCTGAAAAAACCCAAATGTGGGTCACAGCACAATGTATAGCATCAGCACATGTAGTATCTCTTGAATCAGTGGTTGGGTTTATTGGCTTTACAAGCAGTGAGTTCTCCCTTGTGCAGGGCTGGCAGTGCTGGAACCTTCCTGCTTCCTTCAGCTGCTGCAGCCGGTGGGAAGAGTGAACTACAGCTCCAGAAATTTACTTTTCCTGCATAGATCAAATGACACAAATAGGATGGAGCCAGATGAAGGAGAATTTGCAAATTGCATGGTATTGCCCAATGGTGTCACCTTGCAGTAGGCAGAGAGTAAATGCTGTCTCCTGGTAGATTGCCCAGGAGGGCAGCAAACCCTGTCATACTGAAATAGATGAGATGATACTTGGTGTGACATTTAAATGCAAAGTGGCAGGGAGACAGCAAATGATTAAGCTTTTGAAAGCATCATCTATATTTATTGCTTTGGTTTGTGGTATTTATTTGTAGATAAGCTCATCTGCTTTTTAATGTAATTTCTAGGGCACTTAAGAGCTCTTTGCCTAAAATGTGGCACGTAGGAGAAAGCTGCATGGAGAAGTTGCACCTAGGAGTAGTGAGTTAAGTAAGCCAGCTTTTTACTTCAGGCAGGTCATAAGGCAGTTTTTGTTAAAAAAAAAAAAAATTAAAAATTCGTCTTCTCTGAAGTTTTGAAACCCAAAGTACTTCAGGGCAGGTGTTATGCAGCAGCCTGTGAACAGGCAGAAGAGTTGTACTGCAGAAGTAATACTGAAGGAAGCATCAGAAAATCAAAGTATTGGTTTTCTATTGCTAATGTAAATTCCACTTAGAAACAAAGTGTTTAGGCAGGAGTGTCTTGGAGACCTCTGGGTTTTCTTCCTAGTGAAAGTAGTTCTTGCTGACTAAGTGCAGATAAAGCAAAAAGAGTCGTGGTACTGAAGAAATGGATGCTGTGGCACAGAGGTGGAAGGAAAGTCTCCCGCCTGAGCGGTTCATGCCAAAGGCCTCCATCTCCTCTAGACCCTGGCTTCAAAAGCACTTGCCTGGGCTGAGGCTGCAGCCAGACTAAATTACTTGGAAGGGATTTGCACCCAGCCAACCTTTCCAGGCCAACAGGCACAGTGGGTGTTTGGTATTCTCAGACAAGTGGCTTTGCAATTACCACCCCAGGTAAGTGCCTGAATCTCAGCTCAATTCCCTACCGCTGACTTGATAGTTTTGTTATTTTGCAGCTGTTATATTTGGCTCTTAACCACAGTGTGGTTAAGAGTGTGCGTGTTCCTGTGAGGAGTGTGCACGGACTGCTGTCTGGAGGCTGGGTACTGTGGTCTCCCTGCTGGAAATCCACCCCCAGTCCCACCAAAATGGGAGCTGGACAGAAACTTTCTTCACCACTTTGCCAGCAGCCCAGTGAGTTACAGCAATAAATCTGTGCCCTGTTTGCCATAAAACGTCTCTGCTTGGTTCTGCACTTTGTGTATTATCACGTAGGGGCAGGAATCCCTCTGCTGGGATGTCCTGCTCCTGTGCCACCCTCCCTGCAGCCCTCCCACACCGGGTGGTGGCTGTCCCTGTGTGGCAGGGCAGCAGCCATGGCAGAGCAGGGATCCCCCTGCCGTGGTGCCCGTCTGCTGCCGCTTCCCGTGGGCACGGCCGAGGTGGCAGCACTGCCACCTCCACAGCAGTCAGGGCCATTTCTGCCCTCACTCTCCCAAGGTGTCCATCAACAGCAGAGTATCATGGAAGTGCCTGAAGTTTCTCTTACACTTGATTCACATAAACACATTTTTTTATTATCCAGGCCACATGAAAACCGTGGGGCTGGAAGAGTCTCTTTTCCGTGCTGTTGCCTGTCAAGGAGCCTATGGATTATTCAAATTATTCAGTGAATTTTTTGAAATAATTTTAATTGATTTGATATAGGAGAGGTTTGTTTCCCACTACATTTCCTGTGTTATCCCTATCTTCTGGAAAAATATTTAGCATCAAAGTACATGTGAGGATAAACTTGGGAAAGGCCAATTAGGAAAAATGTGCCCAAAGTACTTCATAGAGGAACTGCGAGCCATGGCCTTAAGTTGGAAAAAATAGCAGGACAGAATTTACAAAGGCTGGGGAATCACTTCTGGTGACAGTGCAGAGCTGGGGTGCCATGCTAAAATAAACAGGTTGTACAGACAAATTTGAAAAGACAAAGCACTTTTTTTTTCTGTTGATTATATCTTTCAGAAAATTTCCCTTCAGGAAGTAGTACTAGAGTCAGTGAAGCTTCCTATTTAAAACTGCAAACATAATGCAGGTTAGTAGCATTTTCCTATCCCTGCTCTCCCCCCTCCCTTGCAAGTTGTGTGTTCATTGATTTTTTGGGGAATTGGTGAAAGCGTAATTGCTAGGAAATCCCACTCATTTTCTTATCTTTGAGTGGTTTCCCGATGACTGGGGTCACCCTGACACTGGTGACTTGCAGTTTCAGAAAACTTAGGTAGAAATATTCCTTAGCTGAAGATCTTGGTTTCTGCCATTACTCTTTAAGGCACCTACTGCCACTGACCCTGGCCAAGGCTGAGGGATAAGAGCCTTTGCCATTGAGAAGAACCAGAGCTGGGGGATACTGGGCTTTGTCCTTTTCTGTGCAGACATCCAGACTCCTCAGCAGGTGGTGTGACAGGTGTGTGATGTCAAGTGAGGGGCTCAGCTACGCCATCCTGAGGGCAAAGGCCCTGGTCCATCATGAGCAACCAGCCCCAGGCCCTGCCTACACAAGCCAGGTCTGCTTGGACCCCTCCCCTGCAAACTCCTTATCCCTGCAAAATAAAGGGGTTCCTACACCCTGGAAGGAAAGGCAGACAACATGCAATGTTCTTAGGCTCATTTAAGCATTTGCTGAAGAGAAACGATGTTACAGAAATTAACTTTCTTTAATGGTGACTTAAAGATCTTTCCTTTGAAATTGTGCTTTGGTCATACACTGTTTGCTGAGGAGGGTCAGCCCATCACTGCTGATTGCAAGGATTTAAAGAACTGCAACTCCAGCTTCTGCTTGTGGATTCCCACCAAGAATTCAAGGTAGCCCCTGACTTGCTTACAAAGAAACAGGAATCCAGAAATTCCTTCCCTCAGGGCTTGCATGGCTTTGGAAGCAGCAAGGTATGCTTTGTGCAACCTCAGGACTTGAGATGAGGCCCTTTGCATTTTGCAGCAGGCCACCCCCATGGCTTTCCACTGTAACTCCCATTTGAGAAGCAGGTTCCCTGGGACTGCCAAGCTGGAGGGCCCCTAGCTGTTGTCACACCAAGGAAAAGAGCTTCAGGAAGAGCTCAGAGCAGGGCAGGCAAAGCTCAGCATCCACACTAAATCTCTGAGACACTTACGCTCCATTTTCCTGTTTGCAGACACTGCCACAAAGAATCAGAACACGACACAACTCACTGAGCAGAGAATTCACTCATTCATCTGGTTAGAGATGGGCCTTTGCTTTATTCTGTCTTTGAACAGCTAGAGTTAGGTTAGCTTGTAGAGAAAGTAGTAAAAGTTCTCTTTGAAGCTTGTCAATTTTGGGTAGATTAGGTCGGTAGCAATGAACACACCTTCAACCAAAGTGACACCCATCAGTGCTGTCCTTGCCAGAGTTGGAGAGCAAGCTGTTATTCCCCTGGGAGCTGCAGCTATTTCAGAGAATCTGCAACTTGTGTAACTTGTCCCACACAACATGCAAAAACAACATCACAACTTTATTTTCACTTTTAAATCATAAAATGCATCAAAATGTAACTGTGTGGCATTCATTTAAATTCTTTCAAATTATGGTGATTCCTAAGCCCAGGCACAGAAATATGTAGAAAGGTAGTAAGTTTAAAATCTCACAGTTTTAGACTCTGGCTAAAATCATTACAAAGCTTCAGTAGAATAAGATAGGAAGGAACTACATTTTCAGA
Organism: Anomalospiza imberbis; assembly: GCF_031753505.1. NCBI lineage: Eukaryota > Metazoa > Chordata > Aves > Passeriformes > Viduidae > Anomalospiza > Anomalospiza imberbis. The sequence continues at coordinate 7,818,988 of NC_089695.1, forward strand.
CACCTACAGTGAGCTCTATCAAGTCAGGCAGTGTATAATCTATCAGGTTAGGCTGTCTGAATATGTAATTACTTGGCATTCTAATGAACATAGGAGCCTAGGGAGCTGACACTGCATTTCATGATCTCAGAGCACTGGTCAATGTTCTTCTTTATCCTGTAGAATGTTTCCACATACTCAGAACGGCCCAGAAGTTCAACAAAATCTTCATCGTGAGTAATCACCAGCAGCTGAAAGTTGCGTTGGTGTAAGCGGCTCTTTATTATCCTACAAAGAGATATTATCCAGTGTGCATTTACCTAAATCCCATAGTAGCATCAGAGAACTTGCAAACACATAGCACAAAAACATTTCATTATTGATAACGATATGAACCATCGAGTAATCTAATGTTGATTACCCACTCTTTTTAACCACATAAAAAAACCCCTCAAATTATATAAGAAATACCTTTCTCTTTTCCAGAAAGAGAGGGAATCCAAAATTACTCACAACAAAGATATGCCAGCTTAAAATATAATTCACTACTGCCAAATGGGCATTGAAAAATACCCATTGTAAAGCACCACAAGGAGAGCTCACTTACTCTACCAGAGCATGTGCCAGGGACTCGATGTTTTCTCGGTCAAGGTTGGTTGTAGGCTCATCCAGGGCCAGAATGCCACAGTTGATACAGAATGTTTCTGCTAGAGCAAGGCGAATGATGAGAGAAGCAAGCACCTGAGGGAAAGGAAAAAACACAAAAATCTCAAGCTTCAAACTGTTTAAAGAGGACCTACACGTGACAACCTGTTTTTAATGCCATTACAAACCATGACTGAAATTTACAGAACAATGTGCTGACAGTTCACAAAATTACAGTAGCTAACTAATTACTGAAGAACTACATTGAAACTTGTAGTTTGAATTCAAAGATTGACTCTACAAAGAAGCATTCAAAATTCAGAAGACACTGGAAGTAAGGATTCTGATCTGAGGTGAAGCCACTACAAAACTGCCATTTGCATTACCCCTACACTCTGCTTGAGCCCACCCCACTGCAGCAGGTGGAAATTTGTCTGCATATTACTGAGTTACTGAACTCCTGATTCTTACTATAATGGAAGACAGTAGGATTTACCACCTTCTATGTTAGTTTTGCATCAACATACATAATCATATTTACAAGATCTCCTCAACTACTAAAAACTACAGAACACTCAATGGAAACTGTGCTGCCAAAAATATTTTCCAATTATCACAACTGCTGGCATCACATTTCATCATCAAAGAAGAATTCTCAGAATTTCAGCTAAGAAACTTGTTCAAGTTTCACTCTCATTTACATAGGACTCTAACGCAACATCCTAACCTACTCTAGGAGAGGACACATTTAATAGAACAGACAGGTGGAAACAACCCTCAGCATGTGTGGGTGTGGTTAACTGTGATGAACTCTGACCACAGGTATAGTCACAGCTGGTGTGTCATCAGGCCACTTGGCCAGTGTGTGTTATTGAAGATGAATGGACAGCCCACAGAGCTGCAAGCTGACAGCACAGGAGGAAATGCAGTGCCTGGAAGTATGGCTAGGTGTGATATTGGTGACATGAACTGAAAGGCTGTAGTCAGCAGCAGGTGAAAGCAGCATAATTTGGAGGAAGAGAGGTCCTATCAACTTAGAAGTAGATACAGTTGCAAAAAGAAGATCAAGGGCTCAGAAAGGAAAAAAAAAAAAAACCAAACAAACCAGGGAGCAAATCAATAGACCTGAAGCTGAGGTAACCTCAGTGGTAACCAGAAGAGACAAAACGGGAGGACTTGAACCTGAGGACAGAGGAAGTCAAAGCCTTCTCTCCTGCAGGGCATCAGCCTAGTGCCCATCTGAAACAATGGATTTTGGCAGCCCAAAGCAGGGTTCAGATGTTGAGTCACATATTGTGTAACACCCAGAGAGAGTGAAGGGAAATTGTACACAATAATAAATTAGAGTTGGAGCTGACTGTTGTATGGTCACTTGATACCTCTGCATTCATGTGAGTCAGTTTTCAGAATCCCTCCTGCTGTGTACTGAAGATAAAGAGCCATTCATTACCTTTTGCCCAGCACTGCATCTTCCTCGCATATCCAGTGCTGTATCTCCCTTCACCATTACTACCCTGTAATTGTAATTTCTTCTTTTGTCAGTGGCCGAGACATTCTCATCTGCATCAGAGCGAATTTCTATATATTCAATATCTGAAAATGGGAAGGAGAGAGTTCGTACATTACCAAAAATCTTGAAAAATATCATTGGATTAATGGGAGATGAGAGATATAATAAGTTGTAACAATAAAAATTCCATTCAGAACTCCCACTGATAGATCCATCTTGGAATTTAACTTTTCCAAAATGGAAGGAATGAACTCATGCACTGTCTTCTGACAAAGAAACCTAACCTTTGGAAAACACAAAAAAGTGAAAATTAACTCTATTTATCCTGCATGTTACTATATAATGTGCAATAAAAAGATTATAGTGGTGAAGAACAGATACAGCCTTTAGAATGGAACCAGCTATTTCCCAAACAAACACTTTCTTATGCAGTGCCCAATATCAAATGGATACATATGGGTAAAACTTAAAACATATTTTTACATACCTTGTCCTCTGTAAATGCTTCGCCACAGGTCGCGAATTATTTTGTTAATTTCTTCCATTTTCATGCTATGAAATGTCATTATTGCTCTTAAAAACAAAAAATGTAAACTGTTAGAGATGCAACCATGGACTGCTAAGGACTGCTAGGGGCTTTAAGGCATGTGGCAGCTCCCTTTCCATTCCCTTAATACTTTTACTAAAAACTGACAAAATACTAGTTTATTTTGGACAGAAAAGTATCTTAAGAATAACAACATGCCATTGCATAAATAATTCTATGCTCACAAGCAGCTCAGTTCTAAGAAGTAGGAAAGTAATGACAACAAATATATTTGCAGTCACTCAATGGAGAATGACTTTACCTGACTTTTAAAGAGATTCATGATTTATGTGTGAGGTTTATTTTTGGCCTGACACCAAGAAGATGAATTTGATGTTAAGCTTCCTAGAACAGGAGTGTTATTCTGGCACAGTCTGCCAACAGGGCAAACAGCAGGAAAGGAGAACCTGAAGTCTCCTCAGAGCAGAGAATTCCTATTAAAAATAATTTGTAATTACCCAAACAGGCATTGTGACAAGAAATACTTTTCAGCAGCAAGAGGAACACAGGATATCATTAATAATTTTTAATTTAATTTCTCTGGTTAACATAGTAGCATGACTTTAGTTCACTAACAGATGAAATCTTACAAAACACTCAGAAAAGGACACTGCATTTCTCGCTTGGCTTTTTACAGAAAAGCTACTCTGTAATGAAATAAATGCTCACTCACTTTATGGCAGTGTCTTCTTTCAAAAAAATTGGTGGAAATAAAATATCCTTCTGAAATGGACTTTTACATATGCTTTTTCTACCTTGGCTCTTCCACCCGATCTGGGGAATACTGAGGTATCAACTCTAATAGGTTTAGATAAGTAAAAATGAAGCGTTTTCAATTATTTACTTAGTCCCAAGAATGCATTCCTCATCAATATTTATCATAAATCTCTAAATAGAGTCAATAAAGATCATCTGATAGCATAGAACACCCAAACTGCTGGTTTTCCCAGCTACAGATACAGCTTTGGCCATTAGAGTTAGCATTTTGCCTCGCTGATTTTTCAGACGATTACCGCTAAGTGATGCTTATCTATTTTTCTTGAAATTACAAGACTGCTTTCCTGTTTAGCCTTAAATAGAAACAATAGATAATTTGATATCATAGAAAAAAAATCTAAAAAGGAAATTCTTGGAGTGCATTTCCATTACAACTGAAAGGGAAGACTTATACATGCTCTGAATAACTTAGATCTTCACATTATCAAATTTGGATTAGCTTACATTCTAATATTGTGTTTACTTTATTTAATGTTATTATCAAATCAGCTTAGAACAGAGTTCCTCTAGAATGTCCTTTCAACTTGGAAAGTTCTCATTTATTTTGTTTCTTTTCTTGACCATTATGCTCTATCTTCAACCACGTAATTACTCTTTTGTGCTCCTTTTTCCAGCACTAGTAAAGCATTTTAAAGAGAAGGCCAAAATTCCATACTTTTTCCAAGACATGGGTGTATTGAGAATTCCTACAGTGGAATTTCTCTTTTTTTCATTCCTAATATTTATCTTTCTGCCACTGAGCACCAGTTTTCTATTTCCTGAAATGTATCCACTGATTCCAAAATCCTCTCCCACTGTCCATCAAGCTGTTCACTGCTATTCCATCATTATAACCAAGCAAACAGGGTTTTTAGGGAGCCACGTTTTATTTTGTATATGGTTACCAATTTTGAGATGCCCTTTTTGCCCAGTCAGTCCAGGACTAGCAAACAGAGCTCCAGAGGAAACAGAAACAAGAACAAACTTGCTACACTTTCCATCAAATGCCAGACATGTTTCTTATGATCTTACTTTCTTTAATATAAACACAAAACCACCCACACTGGAAAAAGGCAAAAAAAAAAAAAGTCTATATTTTAATATTCTTTAAAACACAATTATTTACTTGAGAAAATGCCATGGGAAACAAGAAATCTACCTGGCATATGTTATTCATGCTAAGATATACCAGAAGATGCTAAAATCTATTGCTATAGAAATGAAAGTAGAAGGGCTCAGGTTAAAAATTAAGTATTTAAACATCGATCTCAACTTTCTTTGTATCTCTCCTACTGCTGTACTGCAAATATAAGTGCAATCAAAACTCCAAATAAGTCTTCCAGAGAATTGGGAATACAAATATCAGACTTATCTATTAAATTCCAATTATTACCATCAAAGCATTTAATATATCTACATTATAGACATTAACTCACTAATTTCCTACATCATAGCAATCCTGTAGTATACCAGTTTCCAGTATAGTTTCATTAATTTACTTAGGAAGTTATACCTTATGTTTTCTTAATATTTAAATGCCAGAATATATGAAGAGAAATTATGTATCTCAAGGAATCACATCAATTTTCTCTAATTCACCCTGGAAGACGGAAATTGAAAGCTGCTTCTGCATCAAGGTTATCAATACCAATAAAGATGAAGACATTTAAGAATCACCCTCATTTGACAATGCTTACTTATCAAGAGCCTTGTAATAAAGGTCCAGATCTTTGTTCACCAGCTCTGTTGTTCTCATGACAATCATCATGTCCCTGTATTTTTCTTCTGCATCCTTGAACTGTGGCTCTCTGAGCTCCTTTCTGAAGCGAACAATCTCCTCCTCGAAGCCACGCTGGCGGCCAAGAGCAACGTGATGGTTCCTTTTCAGAGACTCTATTTTCTCCTCCAAATGTTTCTGCTCACTGTCAAACCATAATTGATACACATGTATCTTGTATTTAGTGTTTCAAATTTTGAATCAGGGTTCTAATTTTGAGTTTGTGTTGGAAAACAGCTCATTGTATCGTATCTATAATGTCGGTAACAGTTAAAATTATAGTACTAATACCACTGAAATGAAGACACTATTGAGATAAAAATAGTTCTAAGTTTGTTAAGAATATATTCTAATCACTATTCTGAATGGGAGAAGCAAGTTGTCAAGTTCAAATGCTAAAGTGCTATATGGAGAAACAAAAAAAATTAATTTTGTAGATAGATACTGAGCAAAATAAGATGAATTACTGGGTAAGCTCCAGCATGCTAAATAAATATTTCACATGCAAGAACCAGCAAAGGCGCAAGTACTCTTCAAAAGTGTTTATTATCTAAGCAATTAGATAAACTACTGAAGTAAACATAAAATTTACTGCTGGGAACTAAGTGAAAATAAGACTGAAAATAAAAACTAAATACTCTCATCCAGAAGCATGAATGATTTAATTGTGGGTTTCTCAGTAAACATCATGAAAAGGCTTGGACTGGAACAGGTATGAGCAGATACCTCTGTTTCTAGCCAGAAGCACTGTATGATTTCACAGTCATTTACACTGTTGTCATAGGGATATGAACCAAACACAAGTGTGAAGGAGGAAGTGGTCAGCACGAATGGGGTGAAAAGAGGACCAGGACACACTAAAACACAGTGACTACAACATCCACATGTTCATTGAATCCTTGTGCAAAGCACACCATTCTTTTTTGAAGGCGCTTACTTTTTCATCTGGGGGACTTTCATTTCTCCCATCTCCTTCATAAGTTGTTTTATATTGTCTTCAACTTCTTTTAGCTCTTCATTCCGCTTCCTCAAAGTGAGATTATCCTCCAGCCACCTTTCTTGTATCTAGCTCCAAAGAAAGCAAGATGTTGTATAATGTTTCAGCATGTTGGTTATCAATTACATTGTATTGGTTCTGCACAACTCTGAAACATGCTGCAAGGATAAAGTAATTGAAAACAACAAAAATTATCACAGTGAGAACTTACCTTGTCCTAGAAATAGAGTAAAATGGAAATCAGCAGTATTATTTCATCTCTCAAACTGGAATAACACTTTGTACTGTTTACTGTCGTAAGTGAACACAAGAGTGATTCTTTTTGAGAATATTTATCCATGTTTCAACCAAGGATTTTAGGACAAGTAGTTTTAAGCAAGGATATATTTAATCAAGTCTCCTATTGCAGTTCTACAACAGTAGAGAGTAACTGAAAGGGCAGAATGGGGAAAGACATATTTCCTATAAGGAATGTAAACAGCATTTGAAACATATACACAAGAATCTAAAGTACATGATAAATCTGGAATAGCAAGCAACTTTTGGTACCTGCAGTTTGTACTTTACTTATAAAGGCAGGTATCCTCCACATAGAGATACTCCTGAAAATGCTGACTACTATCCCACCAGACTTAACTCTTAGAAACACCATCAGATAATAGAGATAAATGGTTTTTAAATTTCCACATACAAATCTCAAGACTATTTTCAGCCTAATGCATGTATAGCAACTACTGTGACTAAAAACTGATCAAATAAATCAAGAGGAAGCTAATTTCACACCACTACAGGCCTAGGCAGACAAACCAGAACTAGGAATTATTTAAACTATGCCAAGTATACTTTAAACAACATATTCACCTTTTGAGTGTCAATATCTTGTCGGGTCATTTCCATCTCTTTACTTATCTTTTCCTTCTGTTTCTCACAGGCAGCCAAACGAGAATTTACTTCATCAAGTTCAGACTCCTTTTGCTTAAGAAAGATTAAGAAAATGGCGTAAGATTTAAAAACAAAAGTACTTCTGATGCTAACTTCGTATTGACTGGTTTTTAGATTACCTTTTTATACTCTTCTTTTCCTTGTTGAATATAGTTTTCAATTTCTTTCACATATTTGTTTATATCTTTAACTTTTTCATTTATGCTATTCATCTGCAGAGAAAAGATATCAAATGAAATATGGTCTTATGTCCAAGAACAGATATGCTCTGTATCAAAGATACTGGATAACACTACCGCCAAAGTCCAATTCCTTATTGTAATTCCCTTTAGTTTTCTAATAAAGTCTTCAGCTTCTACAATCCCCAGTACATCTTACAAGCATGAAAATGTTTCCCAAAACGAATGAGGACCACTTAACCTGGGAAGAACCAGTGTGTCTCTTGGCAAGGATGGGTGAAGGTCATCTCTGCTGTTAATCTTGGGTCTATTTAGGAAGGGCTTTTGAATGCCATCAGCCAATAAATATTGCCAAATGTCCCAAGAAGTCTTTTTTCAAGACTGCCAAAGGTAAATTACAATTGAGTTCATGTCCTGACTGACACGTTCCTTTACTTCCCTAAAAGCTCTATCAATCTAAAACAACTCCTGGTGTCACTGATGTTTCTTAAAAGCAAACTCAGTACCACAGCTTCCACCCACTGAAAAACAGTATCTAATCCCATCTCACAGCTATGCCAAGAGCAAACAAACCTTCTCTTGCGTTTCTTTATTACTTGCAGTCCTTTTATTCACTAGATCCTCCTTCTCCTGCTGCAATTTGTCTAACTTTGCATCCAAAGGAAGTACCTGTTCTTCTGCTTCCTGAAAAGTAGTTTGAAAAAGTAGTTTTTATTTTTGCATTCTGGCAAAGATCAATAATTTTTCAAGCAGTAAAAAAAGTATTGTGGTTACTTGTTTCTTTTTTATGTGTATTAAAAGAAGGAAATATGAAAATATGTATTTTTAAAGTTCTGGAAATTCCTAAAGATACACAATAGCAGCACAGTATAAACATTTAAAAATCCATCCCACTGTCTAGGACTAGAGACAATATTAAGTATGACAAGATTATTATTATTTCAAGGTCAGCAAAGCTAAGGGTTAGACAACTGAGAGTATTTCTCACCTTGATCTCTCTGCACAAGGACTGAACCTCAGTGGTTAACTCCACAGTCTGCTCCTCCAGCTGCCGCCGCCGCTGCATGCTGCTGACAATCTGCAGCTTCTCTGCCTTGAGGTCATTAACTGCACTCTTCAGCTGCTGAATCTGGCTTTGCTGGTCCTGCTTGTGTTTCTGATTTAACTCAATTTTACTAGTAACTGCAGATGAAAGCAAACAGAGTCAACCTGCTGTTAAAACCATTATTGTAATCCTTATGAAAATTCATCTCTAGATTAAGCTGGTATGACCCCAAAAACCAGTAACAAGCAACTAGGAGAATACATAAAATAAATAAACCAAAATTTTAATGGCAAGAATTTTGGAACATTACTTTTAGTATAAAAATGAAGTAACAGGTTTGTAGGACCTACCTGTATCCCACAGGTGTTTTTTCTCTTGTTTTTCTTGGCTTACTTGAAGCACAGTTCTACTTAAATTGACTCCTAGCAGCTTAGCCTCCTGCTGAGCAATTTTCCGTTCAACATCCCTGATATCAGTCTGAAAGTATGAGGAAAAGTACCATTACTACTGCATTAGCCTTTAACAATGTATTTTTTCACCTTTGGCACATAAGAACAAGCTCAGGGCTTGGGCACTCAAGAACTTCCAATTTACCTTCCCTTGTAGAGCAATGTCACATCATTAGCAGTAGGATTATGTCAGCTGCTAGGAACTGGAATTCCTAACTGTGGATGGAATCAGCCAATAAGGATGCACAAGCCTTTAACATCCCCAGACCACTTCAGTTCAGCTCCATGTGCAACCTGTGCCTCCAACACTGGAATTGCTGGAGCCTCAGGAGATGCTGACATCACCCTGTGACATGCTCTCAGTCCTCTGCCTGGCCTCAGGTTCCCTAATTGCTCCTCTGAAGGTTCTCAGTCGAGCAAAGATTTCATCTTGGTAATAAAGGCATGAAGACTGCTCAAAATGGTCTCCTATGCCAGGATAATAAAAAGTGCGGGATTTCTCTTTCCCTTTACCATATAATCAGATGGCACAGAACCAGGAAACACAGGTGAGATGGTAGGAATACAGTGACCTATAATGACTATGAGGACTGAAAACAATTAGGTATACTTGTGGTTGTGCTCAGTTCTGGATTACACCTCTTTTTTCAGTTAATATAGCACAGAACTGAATCAGAACTCAAGGGACTCTGTGATGCTCAAAAAAACCCCAAACTTGTAAACTGAAGTTTATTAGTACAAGAGCACCTACGTTATACTGTCTTTGGAAGTATTTTAAAATAAGACCTCAATGTTCTGTCATATTACTGAATAATTATATATTTAAATGCAAGGGAGTATCATTTTATGTACTAAAAAAGTTACCAAAGCATACCTGATACCTTTCCATCAGAGTTATATCCTGTAAACGTGCCTTGGCACCTTCTTCCTCAGACAAAGCTGCCTGGAGGAGTGATTCCTGTTCTTCTATCTCACCCTTCAGGCCTGTTAAATCTCTGTTTGCATTCTGGATCTTGTTCCTCAGGTCTGGAATTTCCTTATCTTGGAGTTCAACTACAGTACGCCTTCAATAAAATATAAATCCCTAAAATTTCCCTTGTCAGAAACAGCAGCATAAATTGAAGACATTCAAGATCACAAAATCCATTATATGATTTAGTAGTGGAAGACTAAATTTAGCTAAAATAGTATCCCCTTAACCTTGCCCACATTTAACTAATCTTATGTTACATACCCAGCTAAGGTAATACATCCCTCATTTTAGGTGAGATTATACAAACAAGCAAACAGAACCTCTTTTGGTTTTTAACTTCATTACAGCAAGTGCTCAAGAGAAGGTACAAAGCACTAAACAAGAGTGCCCTCTTGTGAAGGAAAACTCTACCCTCGTATGTCCTCAAATTCACTCAAAATATTTATCCCAACAATGACATTTTGAAATTAATTAACCAGCCCTAGAATAAAGCCTTCTTGATGTCTGCATAGTTTTTAATAACCAAAACCCACACATTTGAAAGAAAACAGCCTGTAGCAATATGGTTTCCTAAGCACTTTACCGCAGTGGTTTAAGACTCATCATTTCATCACGTTTTTTCTCTTTTCTTTTAAGCTCAGACTCCGTTGACTTCAGTTTGTCTGGGGCAAGCCGCAGTTTAGACTGCAGATCACTAATGACATCCTGCAGTTCAGCCTCTGTCTGAAAAACTCTTTGGCAAACTGGACAACAAGACTGGCTCTCCTCCGTCAGTTGTGTAATGAACTGTGAATAAACTGCAGTGGCTCCAGCAAGCACAGCTGGGTGAAAAACAAACAGAAGACTTAGTTGGAAAACCAGTGCATAGTCAGTTAAATTAGTATTTCAGGGAAAAAAAGTAAAGCTATACACGAATTTACCTCGCTGTTTGGAACTTTTTTCAATTTCATCTTGAAGTTTGTTCAGGTCACTGTCAAAATCTTGACTTCCACAAACATCAAAAAGTTTTGCTTCATGACTGGACAACTGGGCTTCTTTTTTTTTTAGCTCATTACTGGCATAAGTTTTATCATATTCTACTGATGCCAGTTGCTTGCTGAAATATTAATGCAGAAACACTTTTATTACCTAAACGCAAAGATTTAGACTGTTTAAGCAAAACCAAAAACCATGGAAAGGTAATCTGAAATTGGAATTATAGAACTATTCATCAATTCTTCTTTATTGATTTTTCACGTGATCTAGAGCATGAACTTTTTATTCATCCAAGTACAGCATAAGTATTTAATTTTAAATCCCTTCTGTTTTCTAGATGATTACTGACAAGAAACTTCCTACTCTAATTGTTTTATATAATCAAATGAAACCAAGAACAGGTAATCACACATGAATTTGTGATATAGTCACTAGCCACTCTGTGACTTATCAAAAAATCAGAAAACCAGCAATTTCCAGCCCCAGGCACATTCATTCAGCTATAATTAGTACAAACAACTAAGGGTGTTCCAGATCACTATTTTGCTATCTGCTTTTAGTGCTGCCTTTGACACACTACAAATGTTGTGATTTTATTAACTAGCACAAACTGTATCACAGGCACTCTGCAGGATGTTTTCTCTGATTTTGCAGATAACTAAATAAACACTAATGAATTAATGTAAAAAGTATTTTGGACATATGAAACTTTCCAACACTTAAATTCATAATTACATAAAAACTTATGGAGAAATAATCTCTTAAATTAATACCTACTTCAGATTTGCAAGAGTATCCCTTGTCTGATTAATCTTTTTATTTTTACCATGAAGCCAGTCTTCAAGTTGTTTTTTATTGGGAAAGTATCCCAGCAGTGATGTTAGTTCCTCAGAATGTCTTGACTTGACTTTTCTAATCTGATCTTCTTTCTCTGCCTGGGAAAATGAAGCACTTTAAATGAAATTTTCCTATCTTCAGGTTTATAACTGTCAATGCATTTATTAAGCTAATAGCTTCTAAGAAATCAGAAGCTCTATAACTGATTGTTGATAAACACCTGAAAAATACACAAATGTTGGAGCAACTGTATCAATTTCATGTCCGTCTCTTATGAGATATTGATAAAAACATTACTTTGTCTTTCTTCAGCATCTCCATTTGGGTAATTGTTGTGGTGTGTAGATTCAACTGCTCCATCTCTTGATCCAACCTCCTAAGAGCTTTGTCCAGGTTTATTTTCTCATTTTGCAGAGTCTGTACCTCCCGTTCCAGTGTTTCTACATTGCTGTTCCTCTCAGCCTTCTCCAGTTCATGTTCCTATACAAAAAATAAAAGCCCAGAAGACATAAGTAATTACAAAATTCAATAAAGTTCCAGGTAAAGGAAACAGAAAAAAACTATTTAGCTACCTGGCTGCAGTATCAGGAGCTATTACAGGAATAACACAAGATTTGTAAATAATAAATGCAAAAGGACAAAGGCTGTGACTGGTGTGGGGCAAGAAAAGCCCCAGACAGACACTGTATGCAGTCTTGGAATGCAGCACTGCCCCATCTTGTTCTTGCATTTACCAGAAGCTCACTCATACTTGGTCTGATTGTCTATATTTTAGTATCTACTGTATATTAAATTTGGAATTACCCTAGTGAGGAGGCTAGAAAAAACACTGTCAAGCAGAATTCATATACTGCTAACAAACATAAAGTATTTGGCTACAAAGGCATAAACAGCTCTTCAGCTGGAACATAAAATGTTTTAAATTTTCTTCATCAGATAAAACACTATAACCAACTAGTCCATGTCACATGCAAGTTATCTCCAAAAATGTAGGTATTATGGAACTTTCCATTCAAAGTTTCTGGCCCAATAATTTGAGAGTAACCAATCTCCTAACTGCCAGCTGTGCTATTACCCTGTTTTCAACTCACCAAGCAGAAGCAGCACATTCTATGTGGGGACTGTACAAAAACAAGGTGGTGAACAGACCCTGCCCCAAAGGGTGCGCTGTCTGAACAGACAAAGCATACAGGGTATTAAAAGGGCAAAAACACACCTGAAAGAGTAAACATCAAGGGGGAGGTTATGGGTTTTGGTGTATTTTTTTAATCATAAAGCCACAAGTTTTTTCTTCAAGCTTCTATAATTTCTTTAATTACACACTAACTTACCATCTTGCCAATCTCCTCATCCAACTCACTAATCCTGTCTGAAAACCCCTCCAACTGCTGCAATTCACATTTGACATTCTTCAGCTCTGCTTGTTTCTTATTTTGAATGTCTGATTTCAGGTCAATGGTTCTTTCTAATCCAGTTTTCTTGTCTCTCATTTCATCTATCTGTTTTTGTTTCATTGCTTCTTTCTGTGCAAATTCTCTCTGAAAGAAGATCAGCAATAATATATTCATTATTTTTTCACAGGAAAATATTTTAAAATACTTTTTCACACTAGTGTGCCAATATTCACCACAGTAAAACACTGAAATACTGTGAAAACTACAACTTGTCCAAAATTATCTGTTGAAATGTTTTTGATAGGAATGCAGATGCATCATACCAGTAGCATCCTGTATGTAGCAACTCCATTTTGAACATGACTTCAACAAAAAGTTGTTTATTTTTAAACCAGGTGCCCACTGTAATTCTTCCTCATGTTTTTAAGCTTACCAGTGATCCACCTGCATGAGGACTGCTAGAGGAACCTCTCTGATGAACTGCCTGTTCAATAGCCGTGGTGACCACTCCTAATTCCAAAACTAATTTCAATGGAAAGATGACACATAACCAAGAATTCAAGAAAAAAAACCAGCTTCAGTTCCCCCTCACCAACACTTTCTCCCAGCACCATAAAGACCCAAATGCACTGATGAAACACCAATGGCCTATACAAATTACACTACTTAAACAACAAAATTCTTACCATCATCCGATTTGCAGCTTCTGTATCTCTGTCCTGCCTGTCCTTCACCAGCCTGCGAAAACTGGCAATGTGCCTTTCAGTGAAAGGTGCTCGCTCAAACCCATCTAATTCCAGCTGTGCTGCCAGAGACTGAATTAGGGAATCCCTGGTCACAATGTGCTCCTGGTGACGGTCTGCCTGCAGTTGAAGACGACCTCCACAAAAAGAAAAAGTGACATAAATGTTCAAAAACTGAGGCAGAAGACATGCTTAGGATTCAAAACCAGTTTAAAGCCTTTGAAACCTTGAAGTATTTTTCAACAACACAAAAGCTATGGAATATGAAGCTATAGGTAGGGATTGCTATTTCAGGTAAATAAATTTTTATGAATTAAATAATAATTCAAAAGTAAACCCTAAAACCACTAAAAATATTATTCTGATAAAAAAAACAAAGCCTGAATGTATTTTATATAAGCATGTATTCTGTATCTCAACTACTACAGCTTTGCTGAAATTCCCATAATCCATCAAAAAAGGATACACAATTGAAAGAACATTAACTTAAAGCCCTCTGACTTGTCCCCAGTCCCCACAGGAGGCATGGAGAATGCCAGGCATTCAGCTTTCATGCTTTTTCTCTGTTATATGACAAAATGTACTACATGTTGTAATTATAGCTCAGAAAAAATGTTAGAAACTCCAGGAGAAAAAGACCTAAACTTCTCCACCAGCAATCTCCCACCCCACTGTGCAGGTGAACTTGAACTAACACACATTTTAGGAGTTTTGTCCGGTTCAGATCACTTCAATTATCAGTAGTTCCATTTCAGATTTAATTACATTAGAAAACATACAAGACTATAAATGAAGTCTAAAATACCTCGTTCAATAAGCAGCTCTGACTTCTCACTGTTGAATCTCTGGCACTCTTTAGTGGCTCTCTCTAAATCACGCTTACAGTCCAACAATCTCTTCTCCTTCTCCTTCACTATTCTCTGGTGGTTCTGGTACCTATCCCTTAGATGTTCATCTGTTCCTTGAAAAACCTGTACACCACATACAGATTTCTAAGTCAACTACTGATGTTTTAAAAATGTATCGGTTTTAGCACAACCGAATTAAAGAAATAAGAGTTTAAACACCTCACATGCAGAATTTCTAAAATAGACATACAGAGGGAAAATCTTCAGCGAGCAAAACTGGAAAACTGTTTTTCTTAGACTTATAAAGTAAAATAATCTAAGTTTTTTGTCATAAAGGCAACCTTTTCCATCTTCAGTTGCAGATCTTGATTATCTTTTTCCATCTGCCGCTTCCTGCTCTCGAGGGCCTTCACTTCATTGTCCAACCTCATTACTTTTGTGAGATTCTGTTCAACCACTGCCAGAGAGTTCTGCAAAAGAATGTGGTAAGTAAAATATCTCCTCAGTTTATGAACCCCATAATCAATTATTTTAAGTGCAAAACCTCCAGTTTCATTCAATATGTTTATAAAATAGGGAATGCTAAGCTTTAGTTTGGTTTTTGATTTAGTTTTAGCTTAAAATGGTTTTAGATGCCAGCTAAATTTCAGAGAGATTTTAAACTGACAAAAACCCAATACTGCTACAAGAATTCTATTCTTAACCCTTCAATGTCTGTTTACAGATTAGAGCTACATCTGCCAGGTGAGTTGAGGTATGCTGGATTCTGCTGCAGGGCAAAGGATTAGATACAAAAGTGCAAGACTTTTAACCAATCCACCTTTCACTTCTTTTATTGTTTTGTCTTAAAGTATTAACATAATCCTCGTGGAAATTACCTTTAGAGGCTCAAGCTGGTTCTCAATTGATACTACATTCTCCTTAGAAGCAGCCAGTTGAGCTTCTCTGTTGCTGAGATGATCCTGGATTTCCTGTGCTTTCTCTTTATTCTGTTTCAGATATTTCAGTTCTGTCTGACACTCTTTTACTTTCAAGCTTTGTTTCAGTCGTACCTGACGCAGAGCTTCGAGTGCTTTGATATACCTTTAAAAAAAGCAAAATTTCAGCTGCTTTGACAATACAGCAATGCTGATGTATGAAGCAATGCCTTAGACATTTTTATTAACGTTTATGTTATGAGAAGACATTTTTTACTTAGTTTTTATTAAATTACAGTAAAGGGAAAAACCTTGTTGCTGAAAAGATCTCGTCAAATTTTTGTTTCAGAGCCTTCCCTTCACTTAACGGCCAGTTGGATTCTTCTTGGTGACAGAAAATGACATTGTTAAGCACAGATTTGGAAACACCAAGGGCGCTGATCATTTCCCGATCTATTTCAGCACACTTGGAACTCAGACTGACCTTCTCACCATGCCTGTGGAGACAAAGAAAATCCCCAAAGAAGTTACTGGCACCTCCTTCAAAAAGTGAACTGCATTTTAACATTATAACCGAATTGTAACATCCCCATTCAAAAAAAATTTAACAAGTAACAATTTTTAAGCACAAAATTACCATGCTCAAAGGCATTTAACACTGCCAATTTTTGAAGTCAGACTATTGCACATATTAGAACTCTGAGGAACCACCAGAGGGGGCAGGACAGCTCTTGAGTTAAAGGAATATACATAAACGGTGGAGATGGGAGTTAAACATGGGCCAAAAATGATGCGAAACTGAAAAGGGTAGTAAAGGAAGTAAAGCCTACAGACTCCACACAATGATACTTTCAAGCTGTACCCTACAATCACGGAATCATGGAATGATTTGGGTTGGAAACGTCTGTATCACCCATCTCATTCCCTCTGCCACGAGCAGGGATGCTACTCACAGAACCAGGCTGCTCCAAGCCCCATCCACCCTGGCCTTGAATATTTCCAGAAATGGGGCAGCCACTGCTTCTCTGGGCAACTTCTGCCAGTGCCTCACCATCCTTATTACCAATAAAGTTTTCAATAAATGCAAGTCAACAGATATAAGTATTTCTTAACACCATGGCTATCAGATGTGGGATTTTTTCAATCACCTAACAGATAAAGTAATGAAACTACACATCTTTATAATCTAAAAGCACTAGTAGCTATGTCAAGGGATATATTATTTAATTTTCTCTTATCTCATGCATAAAAATATACCATGTCCAAACCTATCTTCATGCCAAAGTAAGAAGAAACACTTGACAACTTACTTTGTTCTAGTAATGACAGATTCCAGTGTTTTAAATTCTGGAGTCTTGCCTTTCTGGGTACAGACCATGGAGCGCTGGACAGCCATGACCTCCCCATTGACATCACGGAACTGCAACCGAATCTGCGCTCTAACGTCGGTTTCATTGGCAACCTTTGGTAGAAGCAAAAAAAAAAAACAGAATGAGGGGAATTCTTCTCAGCATCCCAATGAATATATGCCTCTCCAGCTGTGGAGCATGTTCTAATCACCCCCAGCTCTCTGCTCTTCCTCATTTCAGCTCAAGGCTGGCTATGACTCGAGCATCCCTATTTTATTCACAGCCTGAGTGCAGTGGAGTATTTTAGTTAGGCATAAACACACATTGCACCTAGTCATTATGACTTACCTTTGGATCATGAACAAATGTTTTCCCTTTGGTGCCAGGAGGAAAATCACCAGTGGATATATATTTAAGACATTCAATGATAGTCTAAGAAAACAGAAGAATACAGTTATAAAGACAAATTTAGAGTAACCAAGATGGACTACAGGCACATCCACAGTAACAGCCCAAACACTTACAAATGAGTTAGAGAAATAAAGAAAGAGAAATAACATTTTAATTTTTGAGTACCATAAAAATATGATACTTTGCAAAAGCAGTTTTAATCAGGATCTGGATCAATTTGCTATGAAAAATATCAACTAGCGCTCTGCAAATTCCAGGCATGAAAGCAGATTTCTAGTAACACTAAACAACATGCTATTTATAGCAAACAGCATAACTTTTGCAATATTATTAAATACCTTTCTGCAGAAATTATTATGCACATGTTATGCCCTTCCAGACCTATTTACAGCTCAAATCCAAACATAAAGTGAGGCTTACCGTTTTTCCTGCACCATTTGGTCCCACCAAAATAGTTAATGGATTAAAGAAAGTGATAATTTGTTTGTCTTTATCTTCTACCCCGAAACTCCTCACTCCAAGGATACTCATTTTTTCAATCCTCGACATTTCTGCTGAACAACTTCTGTTCCAAAGTCAAAGGTGAAAACACTGTAAATCCTGTAAAACAGAGCTTTGTGAAAAATCCAGTAGGCAGAAATCACAATAGCCTGCTGAAATCTGGCTAAACACCTATACAAGCAAGTAAAGCCTACATACTCCATGCAATGATACTTTCAAACTGTACCCTACAATCACAGAATCATGGAATGACTGGATCATGGATCATATATGATGAATATATTTAAAAACACAGCTAAGGCTCTTCACTTACTGTTCAACGTACAAAACATTTGAAGGCAAAACCTTATTTATTTCAAACTGAGAAATCAATGAATTTCAAGCTAGGCACCACACTATGTATCATGAAATCAAACACGACAGCCCCAAATAACCTTTTATTCCACTTCCCAAACACTAAGCAGGTGCCCTCAGAATGCCCCAAACACAAGAGAAGGCCCAGTATTTTTTCCCCTTTGACAAGCCACTGTTGTACTGCAACAGCCAACACTGTGCAAGCTTTGCCAATGCCAGTTTCTCACAGGCATATCCAGCACCAGACCCAGCACCTTGTCCCAGTTCGCGCTGCCAAGAGGCAGACCCGAGCCCTCCCTGGCCATGGGGCTGTGCAGGGGTGGGAGCTGCCCCGGGCACTGGCGAGGTCTGGGGGAGGCAGCTCGGCCCGCAAGGCCCGTCCCGACCCGCGGCAAACACGCCTGTGTGCTGTGTGGGCTCCGGGGGTGTTCACGAGCCCGACAGCTCGGGCTCGGCCCTCCCGCGGCTCCTCCGGGGGTGCCCGGCGGGGCTCGGCCCGGGAAAGGGCATTTCCTGCCGAGGCAGAGGTGGCAGCGGGGCTTTCCCGCCCGGAGCTCCGCGCCGCGCCGGGGGCGGACGTTTTCCAGGGAGACAGCCCTTCCCCCACCCGCCGCCGGAGCGCAGCGCAGCCCAGCCGAGCCGAGCCGAGCCGAGCCGAGCCGAGCCGAGCCGAGCCGAGCCGAGCCCGCCGCGGCACCGCGCCCCCGGCCCGGCCGCCCCCTCGGCCCCGTCCCCGCGGTCACCTCCGCTCGCCGCCGCCGCCGGCCCGCGCCCCGGCAGCCCCCGCGCCCGGCCCGGCCCCGCCATGGCGGCCCCGCCCGCCGCGCTCGCACCGCCCCCCGGGCCGCCTGCGGCCGGCTGCGCGCCGGCAGGGCCCTGCCGGGGCTGCGGCGGCCTCTGAGGGCTCGGGAAGGAGCGATGGCGTTTGGAGGCGGTGTCGTGGTTTAAACCCAGCTGGAAATCACAGAATCACAGAATAAGCTGAGCTGGGAGGGACCCACAAGGGTCATCGAGTCCAGCTCCCGCCCTGCGCGGCGCCTTTCCTAAGAGCCGCATCATCTGCCTCGAGCCTTGTCCCAGCGGCTCTTCAGCAGTGTCGGGCTGGAGGCTGTGACCACTGCCCTGGGCAGCCTGTTCAGTGCCCAGCCACCCTCCGGGTGAAGAGCCTTCTGCTGATACCCAGCATAAACCTCCCCTGACACAGCTTCAGGCCATTCTCTCATGACCTGTCACTGTCCACCACGGGGAAGAGATCGGTATCTGCCGCTGTACCCTGCTGCAAGATGTGCCCTCAGTCTCGTCCAGGGTGAACAGACCAAGTACCCCCAGCTGCTCCTCGTATGGCTTCTTCTCCAGACCCTTCCCCATCCTCATTGCCCTCCCTTGGACACTCCCTATAGCTTTAATGTCTGTCTTATTTGTGGACATGAGGCACCACACAGCTGCTGGCTCTTCCCCCCAAGCTGAGGTGGAATGGGGAGAAGAATCAATTCTAAAACTTGTAGGTTGACATAAGAGCAGTTTAATAATAGAAAACAAAGTAAAATACAATAAATATTATGGTAAATAATAATAATAATGAAAATAAATAGGGAAAAAAACCCAAATAACTGATGCCAAATAAAATTGCTCACCGCCTGCTGACCAATGCCAACCTCTTTCCAGGTAACTCCCCCAGTTTATATACTGGGCATAATGTTCCATGGTGTGGAATATCCCTGTGGCCAGTTTGGGTCACCTGTCCTGGCCGTGCTCCTTCACTGTTTTTCTGTACCTCTTCACTTGCAGACCACAAGACACCAAAAAACATCCTTGACTTAGGATACAACAACTTAGAAAAGACCAAAACATCAACATACTATCAACATTATTCTTATTCTGAATCCAAAACATAACACTGTACCATATACTGAGAAGAAATTAGCTCCACCTAAGCTGAAACCCAGACAGGCAGTTTTTGGGACTGCAGGAAAGTTGGAGATGATCAGGGGTAGGAAAGGGAATCACTCCCTTTGGCTGGTCATGTTCATTACTCTCTAGGGCCAACAGAGCTCCTTGCCCTCTTGTACCAGTCTTCTTCCTCTTTGCTCCCTATACCCTTTTCATCATCCAGTTAGAAAAAAGTCCAAGCCAGAGGACTCCCCCTTCCTCCTGCTTCTCTGGAGCTTTGTTATGAGGACCAGGAGTCCCTCCAGAACAACACGTAGGGTCAGGCTTCATGTGCCATGTGCACCCTTACCTTGACCCACCTGCCCAGCTGGGAGCCATCTCAGGTTCACTGTACGAGCTGACAGCATTGGGAATCTAATTTATCTACATTTTCAGCCAACTCCAAAATTGATTAATAACTTGGCAGCATATTTTAATGCATACTGTATTTTCTTGTGTCAGATCAAGTTCATGGTTAGGTAACAGAGGCAAACTTTGGAAAACAGCCCTTTGTGCTCAATCTCAGCATCATCTGTAATTAAAATGAATAACAGAGATGATAAGTGAAGTAAGTCTGGACCTTATCAGAAGCTGGTAGCCAGCAGGTGGTTTTGTGGCCAACAATTCATGCTTTCACTGCAGTTGTACTCTGGTGATAATCCTACCTTTCATGAGTCTAAGAACGGTTCACAAAACATAAGCTATGGCCACTTCAGATTTTGAGACAAGAGGAAATTAGTGTCCATATTGGCCAAACAGCCTGTAAAAATATTGCCAAAGTTCACACCCAGCTTTGAGAAGCCGGTACAGCTCCTCTGGAGAGGAGACACCAGATTATACTCCATTTGTGTGTTGCCTCCTACCCTGTAGCTGCCTCGCTATGACTCAGTTGTTCAGCAGCACAATACTTTCTCTGTGGCAATATTTTTCCACATTGCCTTTAGATGATGCATGCATCATACCCTGATTCTGTAGCCAGTCTCTCCTCCGGAATATTCTGCGAAAGTTTGTGATTAGGAGACAGTTTTTGGCACTGTTCCTGGTAGAGTTTTCTGTTTCACACACACTATCTTCCCACCAATATGAAATCTGTTCTCTAAATAGTGTGTGTATATGCTGCTGTGGGATGGCTTAGTGGGAATTATTTCTTCATTTGTGATTGTTCTCCTTTGACCAGTACAGTTATCAGTTTTTCAGAGTCTATAAATCTATGAATATGAGTGTGAACATGAAAGGCTGAGGACCAGAAGGCACAACCTCTTTCCTGCAACATTTATTATCATGTCATCCCTCCTAGAAATCTGTCAATCTGTTTGGAACTTATGTAGAACAAGAGCGGTTACACACTTTTATCTTTCCAGTCTAAACTACTGTAAGAGCATCCAAATGCTGATTTCTGCAGAGGAATGTAAGTGTATCTTTTATTATTTCTATATGCTCTTCTAAGAGCCCAACATTTTCATCTGGGGACCTCTTGTGTTTCTTTGGCTGTGGCATGACAACAGAATGTTTCATAAGTTTAGTGATAAAAGCTTTATCCAGAGCTTTTTCAGTTAGGATCAAAAGATCCTTTCAAGATGGCTTTTTTAACTTTATAGTTATGCTTTTTTTTTTTTGTGGAATTTTAAAGAATTTAAAAACACTATTTTAACACTTAGTTAAGCAGTATTTTCAACAAAACTTAAACAGATCTGCTCATGAAATTATGTGTTGAGAAACTGATAATTCAATGTGCACAAGGTCTTTTCTCTTTCTGGGCCTCTCAAGCAGGTAGCTATGGAAAACCAGATGACTCTTCTCACATCGTTGAATGATTTGTCCAATTTTGCTGGAAAATTGTAACCTTTTAATGAGTGAGTGTTACCCTCTCATAAGCCCTTGCCAGTCATCTGAAAGTAGGTTTCAGCCATTTTTAAGCACTTTGGTTTTTTTCAGTAGATACTTTTTCCACTTACGTTAAGGGACAAGGTTTTCACCTGATGCCAGGACAGCTAATTCCAGCCATTAATACTTGCCATGCTTTCACTGCTGGACTGTCAATTAAATCCATGCCTTTTCCAGCCATGTGTTCTATGCTGAATTTCCCCAAACAGTGAGGGTGAGGGAGGAAGGATAAAGAATCCAAACTGGTTAAGTAGCATTAGGGTCTGTGTATGTCTAAGAAGTTACTGGTATTTTTTACTCAGTTCATCTTAGAAAGTCCCACTGAACAAAGGATGGCATATTACTGAGCGAGATGTAAAAACTAGATAGCTTTTCAGATCTCCATCTCTCTGATTATGTGATGCAAAAGTAAGAATAAAACCACATAAAAATCTATGTTACAGAAGGAATGCTCCTATTTCCTGTGATGAGTTTTTGATATCATGTAATAAAATGACATCTCTTATCCACAGAGGTATTTTCCCCTTACTTGATGTCAGAAGGAAGGAAACCCCCAACCGGTCCCCACTGAGGCATCCCACAGTACCTATGATAACTCACACGATGGTTCTTGTCCCTTTTCCTATATGAGACAACTTTCCCTTTCATCTAATGTTCAAGGTATATATAGGCAGCACATGGTGCATAAATCAAACACAGCTTTCCTTGAACCCAAAATGCTGTCGCTCTGTATTTTCTTGGTGTGTTGCTGCTTACCTGGCTCAGTGGGAGATGCAGTAGAAGAATTTCAAGAAAACCTCGAGGCTTTAGTAGCTCTAGCAAACAAAGAGGTAGGTCGTTATCTCTTTTTCTTCATTTCCTACAGTTCTATAAAACGAAGTCTGGGTTAGTTTTAACTCTAGTTTGTATGTCCTGTATTTTGTTTGTTAAAGTTGAGATGCTCAAGGCACTGCGTGTCAAGCTTCCCTCAGAAGCTGGTAATTGTTTCCCCAAAGGAAGTTCAGAAATAGAAAACCTGATGAAGATGATATGTAGTTCAAGATGTTTAACAGTGTGGCAGTCACTTAGAGGAGAAATACCTTCTAACAGTATATTCTTTTTAAAAATTTTAGATCTTTCTTCCAGTACCCAAGGGGAAATTTCAGGTAAGACTTTCAAACTTCTTTATTCTGCTGTTGTTAATTATTTGAAAAATGATGATGCTTTGTAGCAGATCTTGAGGGAAGGAGAGTTACACTACAAAAAAGACCAAATCCCACTAAAAGGGAATACATATGCCAATTTTTTATGAGCAGTTCTGTCAAATTCAATGAAGCAATGGAAATAAATAACCAATTCTGTGACCATGGTCTCTGAGACTTGGTTGTACTCCTGCAGAAGGCAATCTCAGGAGTTGTTGCAGAGAAATTAATTCTGAAGCTGTTCTCTGCATTACTGTCTGAGGTGCAGACCCTGAACATCACCTGCTGTCATTTAGAACCAAAGGTGGGTGAATAGCATTAATACTTGAAGCACTAAAATATTCTTACTTCTTGGCAAACAAACAAGTTGAGTGTTATAAAGCACCATAAAGTTGTGTCTGAAGGAAGCAATTTGTTGGCACAAGAAGATTTTACCCAAAATAATAAACCTGTTGATCAGTGGTTTCAGTTTGTGGTCTGCAGATTTCTCAGGTTCTATGAACTGAAAAAAGGTTCATGAAAAATAATTAAGAACAGCCAGCCTGTTGTTTTAGAGGAAAAAGTGTTTAGAGCTTGCAGCTTTAAAGAAGGCTAAGATATAGACAGAGGGGTAAAGTGCTTCTGTCCTATGTGGGAGGTACAGCTGGGAGAGGGAGTTGGCAGATCTAACATCTTCCAGCTACTGAATGTGGTTTTGATAAAGCTGCAATCCCAGTGGGTTTTAGTCTGCCTTTACAATTCTTTTCTCTATTTTCCTTTATAACAACATTTTAAAATCTGTTTCTTTTCTCTCCTGCTGTAGATTTTTTATCAAATCCCAGAAAACATAGGATAGTACCTCTTTTTGTATTTATACAGAATTTCTGTTTCTGCTATGCATACAAATAATTCTTGAATTTACTGAAAGATAATAGTGAACTAATTTGGCAGAATATAATTTTGTTGTTATTTGATTTTTTTTTAGTGCAGTCATGTTCCTTGTCAACTTGAAAAAACCATAGAAGGACTGAAAGTTTCCTTTAAGAATAATCGAGCAAGAACCTATATTTCTCTGATGGAGAAAAACATGAATCACATAACATCAACCTTACAGAAAACACATACAGTAAGTTTCTCATGAATTATTTATAGTCACAGAATCATGGAATGGTTTGGGTTGGAAGGGACTTTAAAGCTCACCTAGTTCCAACTCCCCTGGCTGGATTAGGTACACCCTAGGTAAAAATATGAAATTATGTGAATGTACCACTCACTTGTTTTCAAAACATGAAATTAATCGTATCAGCATCCTGGCCAACTAAATTCAACAGCAAAATTTTCATGGCATCTCTGCAAAATCACTACAACACCCTTGGTTTCACAGTGTTGAGCATTATGGCTGCTGCTCCGTAGTGGTTTTACAGGAATTACCTGAATTCATAGAGTCTGGATGGAAGTTAGAGTTTCCTAAAAGATGCATCACCTGTAGACAAATCCTGGGACTTGTCATTAGCCAGGACACTAGTAAGAAAAACCCCTAAGCCACATCTCAGTAAGCAAAGTCAGCCAGGAAGAAGTATTCCCAATACTCAAATGTCTTCTCTCTGTTCATTCATGCAGATCTCTTTCCCTCTGATTAAACATCCCCCTGAACAACCACCAACACCTTCTCAGCAATATGCTCTTCTTATTTCCTCTATGTTTGACTGTTACCTTTTGCTATTTTTTGCTTTTATCATTATTGTAGCAACCCAAGAACATCATATCCTGTCCAATGAGAGACCAGACCCTACAGACAGCCCTGAATATCTTCAAGAGATATTTCCAGAAGGTGAACGAGAACTGCTGGGAGTCCTGATGGCAGGTGTTGGCACCCCAAGTACTTGGTGACAACACTTACCCAACACTAGAGCTGGTTCTGATGGAAGACAGAGAACCACAGAGAGATGCCACAACATTAACATGAATGTTTTATATATGAGTTATCAGATATTTATGTCTTATTGCAATCATTAGCATATTTATTTAATTTATAGAGAGCTTCTATATTTTTACCCTAATGTTCAAAGTGATAATGAATAAAATAACTTAAAATATTATATATAAAATAATAAAATAGTATTATAATAATAATATTCTATTGTGGAGGTTGTGCACTATAATAACTAGAGTATTAGTCAAGGCTATATGAGTAAAATCAAAATATACAGATTAAGAGTCAGATCCATTGATGTACTATTCTGCAGGCACTTATAAAATTGTCAAATATTTACCATCTGAAGGCAGGAATAAAAAGGAGAGAAGGCTGTCTTTTAAATATATTCATAATTAAGTTTGAGAACAATGTGTTTCCCTGTAATTCTACAACATGATTGCATTGCATTATACGTGCATGATACACATTCTTTATTTAACTAAAATATTTAGAGTGTCAGCAGATCATATTTATTTTAATATTACTCCAAATGTATTTCCAACCATGGTATCTTCAAATTTTTTTAGTAGAGTCAGGAATTAGTGTTGTTGGCTCAGTGAAAAGCCAAAACAAAACCCTGAGTGGGTCTCTGGGTTATTGCCATAGAAATATAGTGATAATTATCAAACAGACACAGTGGTGGTAGCAAAGCTTGTCTAATTTAGGCTGGATTGTTTGTTTGGTTTTTCTACTCAGGGCTGCCTAAAGCTGAAATTTTTATGAAGAATGTGATTATAAGTCACTTTTCCTAAATAAAAAGATGGCATTTTTCTAGAACCTGAAGTGTCAGAGGAAAATAACCCTTTTGCTAGTGTATGGAAGTATTCCCTGAATTCCAAATGAAACACAGTTGATTCACTTAGCTGGCTTTTGGGGCATGAAGCAGTTTGAAGACCTGCCCAGCTAGACATTGTGTAACCTCTAAGTGAAAAATACTTGGCATAGATGTATTTTTGGAAAGTTGTAGCCATCTCTACTGAAATAAACAATAGGATTAAGTAATCAAGCATAGCTATGTCCAAGGAACCATCCGGATTGTGATGATTGCAGCAGATGGATATGATTTTACAAGAAGCGAAAGGGTGCACATCAAAGAGATTCCTGACTGAGAAAAGCTAGGATAAATCCAGATGTTAGTATTAGCAGAGTGACAGAGTAGCTAATCCAGTCAGTGTTGAAACTAATAAATCTTCTCCAGAGCAAAGAGTGGTAATGAGAAAACCTGGAGACCGCTGTCCCACGAAACCTTGCCCACGCTGTTAGTCACTGCTGGAGGTTTAGCAAGAGCAGACAAGAACAAAACAATGAACTTTGAATGAGCAAACATGAGAAGGCATCTCTCTAAACAGGGCCCTTCTGACACAGTTCCCAAGGAATCAGAAATGCATCCAGAGAAACACAGGAAGCAGGGAAACCTATCTCACACAGAAGAGGTATTTAAGTAGTTCAACATCAGCTCTCACAAGTAACTGTTAATGATGTACAGCTGCTAAAATTGAGGCAAGACTGGGAAACATCAATTTTTTTCTAGTGTTGTATGTTTCACTCCAGCTTTCTGCATAAAACTGAAAAGTAGGAGCAAAGGCAGCATTTTACCACAAAGTTTGCAGAAGCTCTATAATCTTAGTCAAAACAAACCCCTTTCAACCAACCATTGCTGAGCGATTGTAATATTAACACAGGTCATGCTAAGAACTCATCTTTCCTTCCAAAACATGTTAAAACCTGCTAAAAGTGTGAGCTACCTGCACTGGGGACAATGATGCTCGCCCACACCAAGATAAACCTCACAAGATAAGCACAAAGAAATGCTACTAAGTGATTAAATACCCAGACTGGAGTTTAATTAGCTAATTAAGCAGAAGACATCTCTAATTACAATTATGCAACTTTGCATAAGGTCAGCTCATACTTTAAAGTGTATTCTTTCACTGTTCTGTCTCATTACCTTGCAGTGGGTCCATCCACGCAGCAAAATCTCTTTTCTTTCCATTTTGTTCTTCTGGAAGTGTTTTCCTGCATTAGCACAGGTTAACAGAGTTTGGAGCACATGTAATTCTTGTTTTATGCTCTGTGCTCTTCAGAAATAGCAGTGGCCAGGATTATAAAACAATTTGGAATCCTCAGGAGCATTCTAAAGTAGCCTGAGTGGCAGAAATGCATTTTTAGTGTGCTGCCAACATGGTGTATTATGCATTTACCATGCTGTCAACATATTGAAAAGTCCTTTCAAAGGACAAAAGAAAGGTGGTCTTTCAAACCAGAGTCATTCAGACACATGAAGAAGGTTTTTAGGAGCCCTGGCAGGGAAAAGCTGCACACACAAGAACAGAGAAAGCTGCAAGATTGGCTATACAAACTGTAAAATTCACATGCAATATAGACAATGCTGTTTACCCTGTGAGTGAAGAGGAAAAGCCTTTTAAGACTTTCATTTTCAGTATGTATAAGCAAAAAATCCATCCAAACTAGGCAGAGCCTGCTCTCACGAAGGTCTTGCTGAGGGCAGAGGGTATCTGGAGCCGAGGCAGGCTCCTGCTGCAGGGTGTGACCCTGGGGGTACTGAAAGCCAGGGCATCGCTGCCACTGTAAAAATCAGAAAACAAAGAAAACATTTAAGAACAAATATACTGAATGGTTTGGGCTGAAAATATCATAATCACAGGTTTCTGAGCTCATACAAGTTTCGTTTATGGTGAGGGAAGCCAAAGGATTTTAGAAAACAGAAGAGATGCTAAAGCTGCCAGAAGGAAATCCTGAGATCTGAAGCAATAAGCATCCTACCACTGTTCTGCCTTGGCACTTCAGGGAGATACATGACAATGGAGTCAGGGTTTTTTAAAATATTTCACTATTCTGGCTACCATTCCACTGGCATTTTCCATGGTGCTTAAAAGCTTTCTAATACAGTCTGGGCCAGCCAGCAGCTGTGCCTTTGCTCCAGCCCAGGGCAGAGAGCGAGCAGAAGATGACATCCACATTTTGTCTGAATCTTGAGCAACAGTTCCCTCCATTGTCTTTTCTCTTCTGCCTTTATTTTTCACTATAGGAAGCATCCCATTTTGTGCAACAGCTCAGTCAAGCTGGTCTTAGAATAGGATCTGACAGGTCCCCACTGATGGCAGTGTCCAGTGCTAAAAGGGAGCTGTAAAAAAACTGGCCAGATACTGCACATATTGTTTCCAGAAAGCAGCCACTCCCACGGACTGTCACAGAACTGTAAATAAAATGTCTCCCAACAGCCTATTTCCCAGGAAAAGGTTTTATTTCATGTAATTTAGGTCAAAACCAGTCTTCACTAAATTTCACAATTTCCCTGGCCTGTAAGTGACCTTTATAGAATCACCAGGGCAGTTTTGGGACAGAGATGCTCCAGGAGCAGCACTATGGAGCAGCACTACTTTGGGATGCAAGAACTAAGTCCAGGCATTTATCTTTACTGTCTGTTGTAGGAAGCATGAATTCTGCTCACTGCTAGAGCATTCAGACATGCATTTGCTGCCTACCTTGCTGTATCAGCCACCCTCACAACAGGCATGTACTGCTGAAAGGCAGCAAAAAGCTAAAAAATCATTTGTTAAATATAGTGAATATGACTCCCTCCTAGTGACCTGATTTTTGCACTCACCTGGGTTCTCTCCATTACTGTCTGTTACAAATAAGAGTATCACTAAAGCTTAAAACAGGTTCTACAACCCCAGGAGATTGGATGAGTTTGAGGATCAGAAATTTTATCAGGATAAGAGAAAACTCCATTTCAAATGGTTGGCTTTAAGCTAAGTTCCCAGCACAAAATATTGAAACATAACTATGTGAGAAAGCACGCCAGAGCATCTCTGCAGGAGTTGTTCCCTAGTTTCCAGAAATTTCCATTTTCTTGAGCTTGGCAGTCTAGGGAGGCACAAGATACTGTACCATAGCAGTGCTGCATTTTGTACTCACACCAGTAAAGAAACCTTATCCAAATATCGTAACTTCACATGCATCTACATGAAAAAACAAAACCAGCTCCTACAAAGAGTTGCAGCTCGGTTCTTACAAGGCATTCTCTGAGTCCATCAACCTCATGCAGGCACATACCTGCAGGAATCATCAGCATTTCTTGACTCAAAGAAGCCCTTGCCTGGGATGATCCCAGCTGGAATCAGCAGCACCTTGCACAGCTTTTTGGATAACTTTATTTTCACACTCAGCCTCATCTGATTATTTTCTTGATAGTATTCCTAAACCAGCTCTAATGTGAACACTTATCACACCCTGACTCCCACCAAAATGCCTTTCTCATTAGTGTCAAAAGTCATGAATTAACTGACTAGATTATTTATTCACTTCTCTTCCATCCTCCAGATCATTCAAAATTGAAATAGAGATACTTTGGACAAATCTAGCAGTGTGGATTTGCACTTGCTGTCTGCTACTCTAGTGTCCAGAGTTTCTTCTGAAATATTTTCTTTGCTTATTCTTATTCCTATTCCTACCAGTTCTATTTGTGTTTGTGGTGCCTTCACTCTGCTCATACTCCCAGAGCAGACAAATTCCACAACTGTCCTTCTGGACAGAGATTACAGTATTGAGGTCAGGACCTGTTGCTCACGTTGCCCTATTTTTTCTTACATATATCTTCAACTTCTTAACCCTACATTCACATTGAAAACAAAACCCCAAATCATCTGTACAATAATGAACCTCTCGAGAGGTGGGACTGTGATTTGTGTAGGGACACTGAGCCAGCTTAGAGAGAAAAAAAGGCACTTGAGCAGTTCTATTACCTCAAGCAAAACAGGGGGGAAAGTGGAGGAAAAGGAAAAATCACTGCATTGAAAAGTACAGTGATTTTGGAGTATGTCACAAGCAGAGAGAGTGGTAAAACATCAAGTAGTGAAAGAGCAATCTTGTTCCTTTAGAGCTGGGAAAAGCTGAAAGACCAGCTCATGCTACTGTTGTATTTAACAAAAATACCATGAATTCTTCAGAACTGGGAATTATCTCCTGCAGACTCAGTTTACCAAAGAACAGTCATACAGGTCATATAAAGTTCTGGGACAGTGCTGGGCTTCTGCAGAAGTGGTTGCAAATATCAAATGTGAGAGAGGGAAGAAAAGAAAAGAAAAAGCCTGACACAAGATCTGTTGGCAGTTTTGCTGGCCAGGAATGGAATTGGAGACAGATGTTCTCTCTGCGCTAAGTGGCCCTGACGTGGGGAGGCCTGAGGTGGGGGACACAGCAGTGTCCAGCAGCCCCATGGGCAATCCTTTGCACTGGGGACAGGAAACACCATGCTACAGTGGATGGGTCAACTGTTGGTCAAAGAAAAGGTGAAAAAAGTGGGGTTTTCCAACAAACCTTGAGTTGAAACTGAGTTGCCCACAGCGGTATCTAACGGTGGGGTCCAACATCAGCCTGGCTGGCAGGTGCAGCCCAGGTACCAGCCAAAGGGGAGAGGAGGCTTTGCCTGCAAACTAGTATGAGTTTGAAGGAGACCAAAGGCAGCAAGCTGTGAAACACCAAAAACACAGGGAGCCAAGAGTGGGTCTTACTCTTTTCAGTTTTATTGCTTACAAATTCAGGCCAAAGGAAACTGGTAGTGCCAGGCAGGTTCTATGCATCTCCCAGAGAAGCACTTACGTAGAGCCCACAGAATCACAGAGTTGTTTGAATTGGAAGGAGCCTTAAAGACCATCCAGTTCCAAACCACTTGCCATGAGCAGGGACACCTTCCACTAGACCAGCTTGCTCAGACCCCCACCCAAGTTTGGTCTTGCACTTCCAGGAATGAGGCTTTTCCAGATAATCTGTGCCAATGTTTTACCTCCTCGTTGTACAAAGTTTTTTTCCTTATTACTTGCCACATTCCTACAAGGATATGATCCTCAGAGCTGTGTGATGAGAAAGTTCTACAGATAAGCGTGGAGTGTGGAAAAACCCCTCATCTTGTTAGAGAGGACAAACAGATACAGCAAAGCAGGCAGCAGCCAGTTTGCAGGTTAGCTTGAGCTAAGCCACATAACCACTACTGAGTTTTGACTTCCCCAGTTCAAAGTATTTAGATATTGAGATGCTTACTCTGAAATGCTGTGGCATCAGACCCCACGAGTGGAGCCAGTGGATCTGCAGACACGGGGCTACACTGCAGCCACCATGGCTGCTGCCTTCAGTTCTGTAAAATAACATCATACTTTTTAAAAAGAAGTAACAAAGGAGCTTTTCCAGCTTTCCCTCCAGGAAAGAGGGAAACACAACTCACTGGCTGATTTGGCCAAGTAACACACCACAATGCCTTCAATTAATGAAGACCTTAGACTGGCAGTCAGGGCCCCACTGTCCTGATACAAAATCAGCTCTGGGGCACTGACTGTGCCCATGAGGTCCAGAGTGATGTGCTCAAGACATCCTGCATCCCTCCTTCCCACCCAAAAAGGGCCACTTTGCTGTGCCTTTCCCCAGGGCCACCCTAATGCTCCAGGGCAGTGGCTTCTCCTGCTGTAAATTAATTAACTCTTACAGAATAGCTGAATTTTGTCACAATTTTGCCACCAATATTGGACAACTGCTGTAATTTTTCCTTTGTAGGCAATGGGGCACATATTTTCCATGGGGTTGTATTGGGGTTTTTTTCTTATACCAGTCTTTTTCCAATTGTCCAGCACGTGATCACACTCTGTGAACAAAGAAGTTTTAATTTCTAGAGAAGTGATGTATCTGCTTGGTCATGCTTTGGGTCATCCTATGCTTTATTAATTTTCAGTTGAAAAGTCACTCATTGTATATTTACTATGTACTTTCCATGGAAAAGCTGACTGGGTAAGGAGGCTGTCCCAAGGTTAAACACCAAATTTACTGGAACCTTTCTCTTCCAGAAAGTGTCAATGAATGGCTTTTTAAAATTTTTCTTTTTTTTTTTTTTTTACCAGTTTTAAATTCAACCTAAACAGTTACTTCCTTGTAGAGACCATAAAATGGTAGAGGACCGGTTCACAACCACTTACAGGTTCTCTGATCACATCAGCAGGATGAAGACCCATCTCTACCTTCTCCTGCTGGCTGCAGGCATCTCTGCTGCTCCCCAGAGGAGCAGCATGGCTGAATTACTGACACTACTACAGCAAATGTGTGCAGTGATGACAAAGGACATTCAGGTAAATTAAATTTCCATTTTTCTAGTCTAAAATTTAATATACTCAATCCTCTTGTTTTTGAATATATAACTTTTTTGAAAGTAAAACAACCTATGTTTTTTATCTATTATATTTTTATCAGTGTTAATGAAGAAGATATTTAAAAGGCTGAATTAATATGTTTTTTTTCAGAATCTGAGGATTGAAACTCCCAACAATATAGATGTAAGTAAAAGGGTTTTTTTTAAATAAAACTTCTTTGGTTAATTTCTTCACTAGAAATTAAGGTAGTTCTTAAATTGTCTCCTAAAATACTCTATTTGTATTTACGAGCAAACAATTATATTAAGTGTAGCTGTTATAAGATATAAAATTAATTATAAGATATAAAGTGTCATTAGATAAAAAAACATTATTAAAACCAATCAAATGATGAGTCAAAAAAAGATGCTGTAATATAAAAGGACAGGAACTATACTTGTGCTATGTTTTTGTAAATCTCCTGCAGAACACACACACACGGAATGATTTTCTGGATCAGTTTTTTGAATGAGATACAGCTAAAAAGGAAAGAACGCATTCAATCACACTTCCTGCTTGCATGTCTGAAAAATCATTCCATTTAGTCTGCTTCATTTAGTCCATTTCTAGAAATGGCTTTTTATACTCCTTCCATCAGTTAGTGAATTAAATAGTTGTATTAGCTCATTTTCTCTGAAGGATGATGTTAATGCCCCCTGAACAGCACACTGTGACCGGCTGTCCACGAACAGGGTCTGTCTTAAAGACCAAACTCCCCTTTATGCATTTCCCATCTTCTTTTGCATCTCCAATAAATTTCTCCTATCCCCTCTCAGATTTTCTTTTTTGGATAACTTTAAATGACTCCCTCATCATGCAGACATTAATGAGACTTTTCTCTTTGCTGTGCATCTACTAGAATCCTGGTTTCCACAGACCACAGTCTAGCACTGCTAATAGTGTGGCCAGATGGCTATTTGTGGAAATGTTACCTGACTCACTGATTTATTGAAGGAGCAGAATAATTCCCATTTTTGCTCTAAACTAGCTACAGGAGGGTTAGGGTTTCCATCCCATTCCATCCCAATCCAGCCCATTCTTTGCAAATTAGATGTAAACTTCCCAGCTCTGTCACTGCTTTCTGGGTCCTGTCCTGTCCGGAGGAGCTCTCTTCCTAGGCTGGGGCTTTAGCTCTGAAGTTCTGACCCAGAATCAGCAGTGCCCAACGATGGCAGCTCAGTTGTCCCTTTTCCTGGTGGGGTCCCTGGTGGTGCCAGCACAGACCCCTGTGCCAGTGCCCAGCTCTCCTTTGAGGGGAAGAGCTGCTTCCCTCTCACCTTTTCTTTGGGTCCAGAGGTGACAGAGACTTCCTCAGTGTCCCTGTGTCTGCTGTTTGTCAGTGGCAGAAGGATGTGGCTTCCCAGGCAAGGCTGTGGGAAAAAAAGTATCTTATTCATCATGTAGCATCCAGGAATGACTAGCAGGAGATACATGTTGGTCAAGAACATCGTGGGTGCAATGCTAACCTTCAGCAGTTGCCTGCATTTCCTCCAATCTTCAGTGATTAGGCTTTTCTTCAGTTTTCATCACTTTCTTCTCCCATAACATCTAAATCTGTTCCTGCTGCTGATCGTCGTGTCCTCTCCTCTCTTTCCTAATCCAGGACAGTGAGTTTAGCTGATCTCTTTCAAAACAACCCCACACTGGAGAGTGCAACCATCATCCATCACTCTTTGCTTGGCTTCCATCCCACATCCCTTCTCCCCCTTCTGGTGGCCTTGTCCAGACCTTGGAGACCAAAGCCAGTGACTGCTCTGTGGCAGAAGACCAGAATGGCCACCCTTGGGATGGGACAAGGGCCAGGAAATGAGAAGGTGACCCCTGTCTCCACCTCTCCTGGCACGCAGGTGTCAGATGTCACAGGGGTAAATGTTTGGAACAACCTCAAGTTAATTTGTTTTCTATCTCTTGTGTTGAAGAGACAGGAGCAGATGTGAGAAATCAAACCGGTCTTCACATGGCTTCAGAAGAGGCAGGGCTGAGTTTTTGGACACTGACATCTTTCATCTGGACATTACAAGACACACCAGCAGATACTGTCCTTTGCCAGATCTCTCTCTGCAGAGTAAATAAATGTTTAGAGCAGAGAAGCACACTCGCCTAAGTTGTTTGCAAACTCAAGCCCAAAAGTCAGTAAGAATGCATTTGCCACCCTGGCAGCTGGGCAAAAGTCACCATGCTTTTTAATAAACTCATTGTAGCTTGTGGTTACGAACACTTGTATCTCAATTTTTCTATTTCTTCCATCTCAGGATGTGAATTGTATCAGCACAATCTTCGAAGGAACGGAACAGCTGAAAAATAATCCAGCTATGAAAAAATTCAGTGCTTTTTTCCAGAATTTTGCAATACTGAAGCAATGGCTCATGCCAAACCTGGCAAAAGAGGTAGGAATTTATTTGCTGTCTGCCAGAGATCATACAGCAGAGATGTAACAAAATAAGATCTGTAATTCACAAACGAGTCTTTACATCTACAAAAGAGAGTAATTTCTTACTGGCTTGTTTTTAGTACATGGAAGAATAAATCCTGGCATTATTTCATGCTTATATCCTTCCCTCGTTCCAATATTCAGCTTGATCCACTTCTAAAACAAGGATTCATATGTGTGATAAGCAAATTAAAGAAAAATTGCATCATTTATAAAATGATTTTTAGATTAAAAAGCTCTACATAATGATTACATATTAAACAATTTCATTTTCTTGCTTCATTTTTCAGGGGAAATGTGATACAGAAAGAAGGAGCACAACAATATTTATAAAAAAGCTGATGACATTCATCCGAAAAGTGTTAAAAAACACAAAATGGGAGAGTTAGAAGTTTCTAAAATTGCTGTAAATTTATATGAGCAGTAAAATCTTTCCTTGTTTAAGAAGTGTTCCTCCTTTGCGTCAAAATTTGGCAGGGCACACCTTCAGTGTCAGTGGTACTGCACTGCTTCCTGTTTGGCATCTCAAAGCATTTGGTGGCAAAATGGCATTTGTATTTTGAGACAAACATTTAAATGCTTGATAAACCAAATCATGCAGGGGATTACAGAAGGACCTGACTAGGCATAAAATCTGTGTTTCTCATGAAGAGTTAACTTCTGAGTCACAGGGAGACTGAGTAGGGGTGGGTGTGAGCAGGAGCAGCTGGCTCACAGCACACCCCTCATCCGACCATAGCTGGCCCCCAGGCCTTGCTGTGCCACCAGCACCGAGTGAGAGATGACACGGGATGTGGATATTGTCCCCTTTGCCTTTCCTGGAAAGCACACCGGGCCAGTGCAGGGGAGCAGCAACATGGGACACTCGGAATACCCTTCTAACCTCGAAGTTTAAGGTCAGGTTTCTACTGGAATGTTTTACTGCTCTCACAGAACCTCCTTATTCCATAAGCACTGAGAAACACATCCTGGGGTTTCACTCTTACCTGCAGCTTTGGTACATCAGTGTAAAGTTGACAACTAAAGATTTGTAAGGATCCGAACACGTAGCACTTAGAGAATTAATGGGTTTTTTATAATGTTAATGGATAGGAGTATTTAGAACAGTACAAATTTATTTATATTGCTTCAATTAAGTTATATTTTATAGACAAAAGGGTTTTGGAGAAAATATTTATTCTGTATTTTTACTACTTTTAATTAAGTGAATAATTGTTTGTCTCTGCTTTTCTCCCTTCTCTTCTCCCTCTGATTTCTTCCAAGCTATTCAGGAAATCTAGTTATCAGTCAGGGGAATTAGATCCTTGAGGTTAGTGAGCAAATATATTACTGAAAGCTATTTCCAATGATACATGAATTAAAAACCAGAGAGTCCATTAAGGTACCCACCTCTGTAACAGAGCTGAGCTCACATGTTCTCTCTAGGTCCCTGGATGATGTTTGCTTTTTTTCCTATGAATATCCCAGCATAAATTAATTTCTTAAAAAATAGATATATAGGAGAAAGAACAAAATTGAGAAGAGATTTTTGGTCAGATAGAGAGGTGAGTTCCACCGGTGTTTCTGATCATAGGAGAAGCTTCTTTGAAAATCTACCAATTCTGACGTCATGAAAAAAGAAGCTGAGCAGATGAGCAAGGCACTTGTCGCCGTGTTGCCAGGGGTTTGATTTGATGGGTTCCAAACTCCTGTGTCAGACATGTCCTGATACGACATGTCAGCGTCCCTGCTCCTTTTTTAGGGGCATCCTCGGGAACACTGGGGGGAAGATAGGTGAGACTCTTGTGATGACAGAACAAATATGCAGAAACAAAACATTTTCTTGCCACATGCTGATTTTCCCAGTGCTTTCTAGAGTTATCCAACTTTTATGAACGAAAAATACAGTTTTTCACAGTATTGCTCCATAAGATTGGCAAAGCAGGATCAATTGCTGGCGAAGCAAGGGTTAATCAGCAAAATCATTATTTAGAAGTTGTTCGTGCAGACATTGGTGTGTCAGACACTTCACCTGCCGCAGCTCAATCCCCAAAGCACAGCAGCCTCGCACAGCAGCCGGAGGCGGCGGCGGGCGGCTGACGGCAGGTGGCAACCGGAGACCAGAAACGCTCCGTGCATCTGCCGGGAGAGCTTTCGGGCAGGAGAGCCCTTAAACAGGGCTTTCCTTCCTTCTGGTGCGTGGAGCTCCCTCGTTCCTTTCGAGTGCCCCATTTGGCAGTGATGCCGTTCCTGAGCTGAGCCCGAGGCCCGTTCGCGCTCAGCGCATCCCACCGCAACCCCTGAGCCCCAGTGCCGCCCAGAGGAAGGCAGTCCCTGGGCGGCACAACCCGCCGGGCTCATCCGTGTCAACGCTCTGCCTCGGCTTTCACTGCAGCGGGACGGAGGTGACAGCCCAAAGTCCCTCCCTGAAGAGCAAGGCGACACCAGCGCAGCGGTTCAGCCCCGGGTGCAGCCACACACAAGTCAAACCCAGGCGGGCGAGGGCTCACGGGGAACTTCCCTGGACAGGTTTCCCTGGGATCAGAGCGTGCACCCGAGAGGGGCCGAAAAGTGGAGAAAAAGGAATGAGTTGGTTTGGCTCCAGCTACAGCGGGCCCTGGAGAACACCCAGGAAGGGCGAGGAGAAATGGGCATGCAAAGCCTGACCAGGGCGTGATGAAACTGCCCACGAGAAGAAAATGAACCACGCTGCTGGCACGGGGCAGCAGGACGAGCTCAGGGTCAGCAAAAATAAAGGAACTTCAGAGCTCTGAAGACACTAGGAGCTCTGTCTGGGTCACTGTGCCCGCAGATCACTGCAGACACCTGCCCTCCGACCCACCTGGATCCTGTTTCAGCATTAAAGTGCTGCTCCAGCTGCACTTTATTGTTAACTATGACTTTATATAAAAAGTTCAAAATAATCATCTTTTTTATCATGCCCAGGGAAAAGAGAAATCATATAGCTAGTACAAATATGTGCTGAATTATGTATAATCAATTACTGTATTTAAAGTATAATATATATTATATATAGTATATGCTAATATTCTGGGGAGTTCTAGACTATGTTTAAAAATATGTAACATATAATTAATAACATGTCTATTATATAATTTAGATGCAATATTTTGCGCAATTTTTCTGTTTTACATATAAATCGTCTAGTCTAGCACGGCCAGGGAAAACAGCATACCCTTAACGTGAAACTACACTCTAACTTCAAATAACCTTTCATACTTCCCTTTCACACTTTAATTGACCCGGCGAGCAGCATTACTCATCCCAGCCCCGGTCTGGTTTCCTTCTGCGGGCTCGGCCAGGGACCAGCGGATCGAGCGGGTGCCGGAGCGGCCCGGTGCCCCGAGGGGGGGTTTCCCGGCACGGGCGGGGATTCCCGGCAGGGCGCTGGAATTCCCGAGCATCCCAAACATCCCTGCCGAGCCGAACCGAGCCGAACCGAGCCGAGCCGAGCCGAGCCGAGCCGAACCGAGCCGAGCCGAGCCGAGCCGAACCGAGCCGAGCCGAACCGAACCGAACCGAACCGAACCGAGCCGAGCCGAACCGAACCGAGCCGAGCCGAGCCGAGCCGAGCCGAGCCGAGCCGAGCCGAACCGAACCGAGCCGAGCCGAACCGAGCCAAACCGAACCGAACCGAACCGAACCGAACCGAGCCGAGCCGAGCCGAGCCGAGCCGAACCGAACAGAGCCGAGCCGAACCGAGCCGAACCGAACCGAGCCGAGCCGAACCGAACCGAGCCGAGCCGAACCGAGCCGAGCCGAACCGAGCCGAACCGAGCCGAGCCGAGCCGAGCCGAGCCGAGCCGAACCGAACCGAACCGAACCGAGCCGAGCCGAGCCGAGCCGAGCCGAACCGAACCGAGCCGAGCCGAGCCGAGCCGAGCCGAGCCGAGCCGAGCCGAGCCGAACCGAGCCGAGCCGAGCCGAGCCGAGCCGAGCCGAGCCGAGCCGAGCCGAGCCGGCCCCCGCGGCAGCGCCCTCCCGCGGCCGCGGCCGGCAGCGCCGATTCCCGGAAGGCGCTCCCGCCGCCGCCGCCGCTCCCGCAGGAAACCGAAACTGGGCAGGGCGGGAGGAGAGAACCGGGATGAGCGAGCGGAGGGTAGCGGAGCGTCGCGGAACATCGGAACCACACGGACTAACTAACGAACGAACGAACGAACGAACTGTGTAAATAAGTAAATAGAAGCACACAAACAACAGCGACAGGAAAATGAAGGGAAAAAAGAAGGGGAAGGGGGGAAGGATTGAAGAAAAAGGAGGGCAAAAAAGGCAGGGCAAAAAGGGGAGAAAAAAGGACGAAAGCAACAGGCAACGAAAAAGGAGGGGGGGGAAAGGAGGGACATAAAAAGAGGACACGAAAAAATGGGGGACTTAAAGAAGGACAGGAAAAAAAGGGGATACCAAAAAAAAGCGGGTGCACGCAAAAAAAGAAGGCGGATACAAAAAAGACAAGGGGAGACAAAAAAACAAAAAACAAAAAACAAACAAACAAAAAAAAAAACCAAAGGGAGGGGACAACAAAGCACTTGTGATCTGAGATTTTAGCCACAGCTGGCGAGTTCGTGGCTGGGAATCTCCACTGGGACTGCAGAGGATGTTAAAAATAAAAAAATTAAATCTGTGTTTATATCAGAAAAAATCACTCCCACCAAACAGGGGAGGGCAATGAGTTTGAACAAGGAGTTTTGTGGGACAGCTGGTCCTTTCCCCAGGGTCCCCCTCTCTGGGTGCCGCTCAAGAGAGGTGCTGCCCCCCATTCCTTGGTTGCAAAAGGTCCTTCCCTCCTTGCAGATCCACCGCTGTCCCTCAGCCACGGGTCAGCTGAGTCCCAGCTCCCTCCACCAGCAGCCAGCTGGATGTGCCACTTGGCTTTTCCTTTTTTCTTGGGGGGGACACAACCAGTGCTTACAGCACCCGCTTTGACAGCATCAAAAACTTGAGAGCCAGAAGTGAAGCTGTGACTGCTCTGACCCCAGCAGGACAGGAGCACCACACCTGCCTCAGGCAGATATTTTTCAAGCACCAAATCTGAGTCTTGCTCGTGTAAATTGTGGTATTATATGTTAAGGCTGCTCTTCTCCCTCATGGTCTGTGTCTGGGCAGAGATGTTTGCAGTTGGCATCAAGGTTAAAAGCCAATCAATAATTAAAATGTAGGGAATACAACTCAGATGTTTTAGCTTATGATTTTTGCTCTTTTCTATGGTCCTACAAGATCTTTGATGCCACCAGGGTTGCCCTCAGCACTGGGAGCAGCAGCCCAGCTCAGCCCAGGTCCCATCCTGCTGTTCACCCACAGTCTGTCCCAGCTGGGACAAGCCCCCTTCCCACTGCATCCTGCCTCCACTTCCTTTTGGCACCCTATTTGCACAAGGACAAGGACACGCTATTTCAAACAAAACAGGCATTCGTTCCAAGATGCAGCAGAGGTGAAACACTCACAGGTCACTGCACTGCAGCCTCCACTTCCAGCTGACTTCTCCTGGAGGGCCAGCGTCCATCCCCAGGGTGTCCCTGCCTCCTGCTTGCAGGCCTGTTCCAGGCAGGAACAGCAGGCAGGGGCAGGAGGTGCAGCCAGGGGCTGGGCAGGAGCTGGGGTTGGCCTCCATGAGCCCCCAGAAGCCCCTGGCTGCCCCTGAGAAGGGCTGGAGGCACAGCACCACACTGCCACAGCACTGGCCTGTCCTTCCCTTCCGACAGCTGGGAAGTTTGGCACCTTTTCCAGCCCAGGATGGAGCAAGCTTTCCCAGCCAGGAGCCAGATGAGAGCACAGCCAGCCTTGCCCACCACGTGCTCCATGTCCCTTTGGCTTGACTCCTGCTCTGCAGAAGGCTAGTCGGGCAGGAGGTCCATTCACACTCTCAGATGGATACTCTAAGGGCAAATTAAAGAACTTGAAGACACAATTCACCTTTTTTTCTACTGATCTCAGCCCCAGCTTCACTGGAAGGACTCCAGCAGTCTCAAGTGCACGGATTCCCATTTGACTTGGGGGGCTACTGGCCAGGACCCCAAGGCACGCCGGGTCAGCAGAGCCCCTTGACTGTCCCACAGCTGCTCCACTGTGCCCTGGGTGAAGACCCATGTAAGAGGGTCCAAGTCTCTTTGGCCTTTTTCAAGGAGCTCAGGCTGCTGCAGGTCTGCACCTTTGTCAGCAAAACTGCCAGAGCTGCCAGGTGCCTGCAGCTCACAAAATTTGTGAACAAATTGTTCATGACATGTCTGTGTCCTCCTTCAAGGAGCATGGAAAGTCCAAGACCCCAAATGAAGTTTTTGCAATTCCCTTTATTCCCACCAAAACAAGCGCACAATCTCTGCTTGGTCTAATTAAAAAATTTGCTGTGTTATCACTGGGAAGAACTGGAATAATTTTGAGTCTTGAGATAGGTCTTTCCAATTCCAGGAAACTGTAAATGGCCCATCCCAGGATATATTTATTGTAGCCTGCAGATCAGAGCACTTGCTGCGATTACATCATGCCAGCTGGGCAGAGTTTCAACATTTCTGACATTCATTCTCCTGCATGTGCTTCAACCAGAGTTCCTTTCTGTAAAATAGGCATTTATAAGAAATGGAAACAGCTTGCAGCAAGCCCTGCACCCTCACAGCTTCTGACCCAGCAGCAGCTCGTTTTGGTTGGCTGCCCCTTGGCAGTTTTTAAGGCTGCTCCATCCCTGCTCCCGAAAAAAAAAAAAATCACTCTGCATTAACCCCCCTCTACCTGGAAACCCCTTGGGAGGAAGAGGCATTTCCTGAACACAGATGACCTCAGTCACCAAACTGTGATAGCAGTTGGGTGCTCCTTAGTGGGGAGCCATGACAATGTCTAGGTTATAGGAGCAGCTCTGCACCCACTTTTTAAGTCCTGCTACAAAAAGGAAGGGTTGTTTCTGAGTTGATGGGGAAAGGGGACAGAGGCAGGTGAGGGGGGGAAATTGGAAAGGGCTTGAATTAAAGCAGGTTTCTCTTAAAGCAGGTAGAAAAGAGGAACAAACAAACCTTCATAGAGTGGGGTCTGGAAGGGCTGTTGAGGCTGGTGGGCATGGGAAGGTCCTGATGCAGAGATGGAAGGAAGCAGCCAGGGCCACAAGGAAAGAGATAAGAGGCTCCCTCTCACTGTGCTCCAACTCTTCCCCTCCACAAACCCCTGCTCCATCCTGTGGTTGTTCACTCCCCCCCCCAACAAATACTGCCTGGGCATGCAGACCCAGGGCTCTGCTGCCTCCCTGGGCTCACTACCAAGTCACCAGAGGCAGCTTTCTGTGGCAGCTCCAACTCCATCTCTCCCTGTCTCCATCTCCCCCTCTCCGCATTGTCAGAGCACACAATCCCCACTGTGGACCTTCTCCCCTGGCTGGGTTCACAGGGGAAGGGAAAATCTTCAAAGCAAAGACTGTCATGAGCACTTGGTACAGTGCTCAAGCTCTTTCCCCCAAGACACCTTAGAGATTTAGAACCCGAGGCTCACCTGGAGGTGAATGCAGCTCTTTAGTCTGTACCCACGTTGACAAGCATGCCTGCACTGAAATGTGCTGCTTTTCTGCCCTTTACCTTCAGTTTCTCCAAGTGTTTCTGGATGTTTGGAGCCTCAGGTTCACCCCACGGCACATGGAACCCATGGGGTTCAGTATTAACTACAAATTCTTCCATTCAGCACAGGATCAGAGCCATCCCGAGCAGCTTAAACAAGAAGAGCAATGATGCCAGAGAAAAAAGACCCATGTTTGAGCCTCTGTATCTGATCCATAATCTCCCTCCTTAGAGGCCATGCCATGGCTGATGTCATCCAGGTCACATTTTTTGCATCACTTAAATTGCAGTTTTCCTAGGAGCTCCTTATCTCAGGGCACTGGCTGAGGGGGAGAGGTATGTGTCATAGGATAACAAACACAGCTTGCTGGAGGATCAGTTTGGGATTTAATTTGGTTTTAAATAAAGATACTATTAGATATTACTTCTGCATTCAACAATCAGTCCTAGACTTGGGATGCCCCTGGATCAAGTAAATGTGATAAAATATGTCAGTGGTCTGCTTCTCTGTGTCTCAGCTTACTGATAAAACAAGGGAATTGGCAATTTGTGGAGGGAATACGAAAAGAAAGGTGTCCAAGGTAAAACACCTGTGAAATAAGGCTGAAGCAGGGCTATGATTCTGCAGAGAATAAAGATGTTGACATTATAGAAATTCTTGGGCAATTAACTGGGTGGAGCAGAAGGGCTTTATGGCCAACC
Source organism: Anomalospiza imberbis (assembly GCF_031753505.1). NCBI lineage: Eukaryota > Metazoa > Chordata > Aves > Passeriformes > Viduidae > Anomalospiza > Anomalospiza imberbis. The sequence goes on from NC_089695.1 coordinate 7,861,961, forward strand.
ATTTAATGACTCCCTGAGATTATTCCTTCATTATACTTTTATACATGACAAATGTAAATGTATATTCTTGCCACCTTAGGGAAGCTGCTGAAAGGGTGGTTAGTGTAGTGGGATAAATGAGAGGAAGGAGCCAGTTTAATAAGGAGAAGGTTTTGTAAGTGTGATATAGAGGACTCTGACACTCAATAACATTGTGGAGACACAAGTTATTTCCTTGTTTCAGCAGAAAGATAGCAAACAAGCAAACAAGCATAGGGCATCCCAGGCTGGGCAGGTCCTGCTCCATGGAAACGTGCCATGTAGATGTGGGACAGGACACAGATAGAAAGGTCAATTAGGTTTCATTATGTAGGATCTGTCTGGGTTTAAACATGAGGGAAAAAGAGGAGATTGAGGGGTGGGGTTGTTAACTTTCCTTCATGCATTTCTATTCTAGGTCTATTTATTTGGTATCTGATGTCAATTTCTGACAAGATACAGACTAAAAAGCCAGTAAGGGTCTCAAAGAAGTCATAGATCAAAAAAATGTTACTGTTCAAAATTCAGTCATTTAAGGTGTTTGATGCACTTGGCGTGTGCAGACCTGTGAAACCAGGAAGCTCAGAATTCATTTTTTCTAAAGCTGGGTAAGTGGTCAAAGCAAACCATGGGAGGTTGTAACTCAAAAGCATAATCTTTTTTTGTCAATATTTATGTTGTATAAGAGGTGGTGTGATTATTTTTGCAGATGACATTTACACTGAAACATCAAATATCTTCTGTCTTTTCCAGGCTACGTTTATGTTGGCTTATATTTGTCTAGTAATATCTAGTATCTCTCTTTTGATTATATTTTTAATTTACCTAATATGTTGTATCTTTACCTATGGTGAAATCTCAGTGGTGAATGGTGCCTCTCTCAGCACAAAGACCTGACTGGAGGATCCTACCACAAGTTAAGTGTGTCAAGCAGACAAAATCATTAGTTAAGAGAAAGCATAGGACTCCTACAGGGTGTTTCCTTGCAGTTAAAATCAGGCTGGGGCTTTTCTTTTATCTTTATATTAAAAGAAGAAAACTTGCCCGAGCAGGCAGCCAGTGTAGTGGTGTCACACTCCTGTCTCGGCTGCCCATGCATCTTTGTACCTCTCTCCCAATATAAATTCCTGTTGCATATGACTACAAACCTTCCTTTAAATGATGGAAGTAATTAAAAATGCTCTAATATTCTGCTGAATGAAATGCACCTTGAAGACATTGGGTGAAAATCTAATCTCCCTGTCATACAGTTACAGAGAAATCCTGATGGTTTCAGTAGCCTTCTGTCGTGCTGCCATTTCCCTTCCTCAGGCTTCCTGCAAGAGGGATAAGAGGGGACAATACCACTGGTCACCTTTTATCATAGAATCACAAAATCCCGGGGTGTTTTGGATTGGAAGGGACCTTAAAGGTGCTAATACCTTGCAATAAGGACACCTTCCGCCAGACTAGGTTGCTTCAAGCCCCATCTAACCTATCCTTGAACACTTCCAGGAATGGAACATCCTTTCTGGGCAACCTGTTGCAGGGCGTCACCACCCTCACAGGGAAGGATTTATTTTTAATATTTAATCGGATCCTATCCTTCTCTTAAGCGTGAAGCCATTCCCCCTGGTCCTGCCACTGGTCTGCTGAGGCCAGGTGGGTACCTGGCAAACGCTGGTCCCTGGTTTAGGTGCACTATGATGTACGTGCACAGGACTTGCTCTGACGACTCCACCATCTCTTCCTGAAAAGGGGGCTAGATCACTCTGTGGTACGGGGGCTGGGTCCCGCTGTGGGAGGGGAACGGGATGTCTCTGCGGGACGGGGGCTGGATCCCTTGGGGGGACGGGGACTGGGTCCCTCCATGGGACGGGACTGGATGTCTCTGTGGGACAGGGACTAGATGCTTCCATGGGATAGAAACTGGATCCTCCGGCGGGATAGGGGCTGGATCCCTCCGTGGTGCGGTGCTGGAAGCCGGCCGGCGCTGGACCCGGCGGGGGAAGCGCGGGCGGGCGGCGGGGCGGGGCCGGAGCTCGCCGCGGGGGAGCCGCGCCCCCCGAGCCGCTGGTGCTACAACAGCGTGATTTCCCCGAAGTGATGCTGCGGCGGCCGCCAATGACGGGCGCGTCCACCCCTCGGCGCGGCGCGGATTGGCCGGGCGGCGGCCGGGCCCGGGCGCGGGGAATCCCGGAGCCGCCGCGTTATACCCGCGGGCGCGGCCCGCGGCAGCCAGAGCCGGGCGGCGGGCGGACGGTGCGCGTCGGCTGGGAGACCCGCGGCACTGCACGGCACAGCGAGGTGGGTCCTGGTGCAACCTATTCCATCCCATCTCATCCTATCCTATCCCATCCATCCTATCTTATCCCATCCCACCGTTAGCCCCCCACTTTGCGCAGCACGGAGGTTCCAGAAGGCGCCCCGCAGGGTCTGTGGGAGCGGTGCCAGGGGCACGGCGCGACTCAGCTCTGCTGGTCAGGAGGCGGCAGCGCCGGCCTCAGTGCTGCGGAGCGGTTCTGGAGGCGGAGCGGGGGCATTGCCCCGGCAGCCGTCGGGGTGAGCACCGCGCATCCTCCTGCGGGCCGCGGCCGCGGTGCACGCAAAGCCTCGGGGGGACAGGCCGGGGCGGGCTCCCTGCGCAGCCGCGGCCCGGGCACGGCGCCGCTCGGCCGAGGAGCCCCGGCGGAGCGGGCGGCCCGAGCCCCGCGGCTCGGGGCAGCCTTTGGCAGACCCTGGCTCGGGGCGGGCACTCTCCGGGACCTCGTCCCGCCCCCGCCGAGCTGGTGAAAGTTGGAAACGTGTTCTTTGGGCAATCTTGGGCCGTGTGTCTTGGAAAAAGACCGCAAACAGGAAATTATTTGTGCAAGGGAAGCGCCAGGAGGGCCGGTCGTCGCGGCGGCAGCGCCGGGCGCCGCTGCTCGGGACGGGCCGTGGCGGGACTGAGGATACCCACCTGCAGCAGGACCGCTGCCCCCTGCCTTGCGCAACTTAATTAATAATAAACTTCTAAGAAGAGGATTTTGTGGTCGGTGCCTCTCCGTGGCTGTAGAGCGGGGGGACACCCGCACCCAGTGGCCGTGCTGGCGGGACCCAGAACGGGGCTCGGAGCCGGGCTCCCCGCGGCCTGAGCGGGCCCACCCAGAGCTCCCCACGCAGCACGGGCTGAACACCCACTGCTGCCATCGGCCTCTGCCGAATTCCAGACCTGAGCCGTGTTTTGGAGCTGAGCCAGGCGGAGCAGGAAGCATTTCCTTTCAGGAGCGGTGAGAGGCACTGAACAAGTTAAGACTCCTGAAAAGTAGTTCTCGGTGGCACTGGTGGTGATGCTGAGCACAGACAGTATGGGAGGGGCGACACTGCAGTGGTTAAAACAGTGATGAGAGTTGGTCTGACCTGTTTGTTACTTCTTTCACAGCCAACATGCCAGTGTCAAGAATGCGCATGAGGCCGTGGTTGGAAATGCAGATTGATTCCAATCAAATACCGGGACTGATATGGATTAACAAGGTGAGGCTGCTTTGTACTATTATTATCATCAGTAGTACTACTTGTATAGCATTAACATTCCTTGTTCTTAAATGACATTAAACACAAGTCAAGATCATAAAGGAAAAGACATGGAGAAAACTTGCCAGCATTATGTTTAAGAAGCAACAGTTTTTGTTTGCAGAAAAGGTAGCTCTGCTTGGTACACAGTGGAGTAGTTCCATTTTCCCTCAGAAAATTCCCAGGAGGGGAATGATAAATTGCAAAGAAAACATTCTTTGTATGTTGGAGAACGAAGAAACCTTCAAAATCTCTTTTAGTTCCTGCTGCTCATTGAGCCAAGTCACCTCCTGTTCCAGATAAGCAGCTGCTGTTATACTCCAGTTGCTTCCATTTTTAAGATTCAGCCTGAAAGAAATGTATTTTTTGGTCTGTAAGGCCACCCAACAGGGTGTAGCACAGGTCAAGATCACTGAGCTTATTGAAACAAGTCTCTGAAGTTTCCATATCCATCCCAAGAGGATATTTAAGCTACTTTTTTTTTTTTTTTTTTTTTTTTTTTTTTTTTAGGATTGCTGCAGGATCTTATGGGCAGCTTAAAAAAGGGATTCTCTGACAAAGTGTATCTAGGAAAAATGCTGTAATTTATGACATACAAATAGGTTAGATGTGATATATTGAAATTATTCGGGGATAAAGTTGATAATATTGCTCACTTCTACTGTACTGCAGCACCTTTGGGGTTTTTTTCCAATTTCAGAAATCATAAAAAGCCTTAAATGCCATGAACAAAATACATGGAACAATGGCTATATAATTAAAATATAGATTAAATAACCATTGTAGTTATATGCCAATAGTTATAACCCCCCCTGCTCTAAAATATAGAGCAGGGGATTGTTAGAACATTTCTGAACTGCATCTGAGAACTCTGATTAAATCCATCATTTCAAACTGGCATGTGATGTCTCTTTTTTAATTCAAATCTCTCTTGGTTAAATTTCAGGATAAGAGGATCTTTCAAATCCCATGGAAACATGCAGCTAAGCATGGCTGGGACATGGAGAAGGATGCCTGCCTCTTCCGAAGTTGGGCCATTCATACAGGTGTGTGCTGGCTTTACATTCCCATCGGTCCCATGACCAGCTTAAACAGGGCATTTTTTTGCCTTGACTTACACTGGTAGTTAGAGTAACTACTAGTATGTATGTCAGAAAATAGAATGTTGGTATCTATGTTGGTGGGAAAAACCAGCACTGGAAAGTCTAAAACACAAAACCCATCTCTTATTTACAGGAAGGTATAAAGAAGGTGAGAAAGATCCTGATCCAAAAACCTGGAAGGCAAATTTCCGCTGTGCCATGAATTCCCTGCCTGACATTGAAGAAGTGAAGGATAAAAGCATCAACAGGGGCTCCAGTGCTGTCAGGGTTTACAGGATGCTGCCACCCTTGACAAAGCATCAGAAGAAAGGTAAACCCTTGGCAATCCAGCTGGAGCCTACACTGCCAAAACAGCACTTAAAGGCCCTGCTCTGTGTAAGCAGGGGCTGACAGACCTGTTGGCAGCACTGGTGCTACTGGGCTTGCTCACTGGCTATTGCTGGGAACAGCTTGTACAAACAGTTCATTTTATCCCAAATTCCTTAAACATGCCTAAAGGCAGCATCAGAGGGTCATGGGGACTGGCTGGTGAGGGCAGTAGTTGAGCTTGCTGAGCAGGTTTCAAGGCTGCAAGAGCTCACACTTGCCTAAAATGTGCAGCCCTTTCTCACATTGGTCTTACTTTATTTCACAGAAAGGAAGTCAAAGTCTTCAAGAGAAGTAAGAAACAAGAGCAAGAGAAAGGTATGTGTCTGTAGAGGCAGCTTAAGAAGATAGAGGTTTTGGTGGTTTTCTTACTTAACTTTTTTCATATGGGAACTTGCACATTCTTAGACAAGTCTTTCATGCTTTACCCTTGTTTTCAGTGTTGTGAAGAGACAAAGCTGGAAGAGTCAGCAGAAAGCTTAACCAACACTCCTTTGCCAGATGACCACAGTGGCTATACCATTCACGACTATGCAGGGCAGGAAGTGGAGGTGGAGAGCACAGCCATCACCTTGGGTGAGATGCTGGGTTTAGGTCTGAGCAGAGTGGAAAATGCCATTTGTGTTAAACCCACGGTCAGAGAGGAGTCTTGGGGCTGGGGCAGCTGCAGTGTCAGACTGGCAGGGAGGAAAAGGGTGGCTGTCTCTCTCCTGTGAGTGCCAACTCCTGGTGCATCCCACAGACCTGTCCTCCTGCGAGGTGAGCGGCTCCCTGACCGACTGGAGGCCAGCAATGGAGGTCACCATGGCTGACAGCACCAACGACCTCTACCAGCTCCAGGTGTCTCCCCTGGCTTCATCCTCGGAGGGTGGGTATTTCTTTTTTCCTAGCCCAGTCTTTCACTGGTCTGCTGGAGGCAAGACAGCAGGAGGAAGGAGTGCCTGGGCCAACAGGAGAAACAAGAGCTGTTTTCTAGAAAAAACAACTCCCACCTGATAGATTTGGGAATTTGGAGTTACCAAACCAACCAGGGTGCAGAAGGGAAGAGCTGGCACATGCCACACCTACCCATGGGTGAAAGGCTCTGAAATGCCTCCTGCTCCAGAAGAGATGGTGGAGGTAGCCATGCTTATCACTGGAGAAATAAATAATTAACGTGGATATGTCAGGGTGGTTCTTCACTCGGGGTGCAAATCATCTTCCTCCTATCATCTTCCACAGCAAGTGGGCTCTGCTCTGTGGAGCCCTGGGGAGGCATCAGAGCTGGCTGGAGTCCTGCACCTCAACATGCAGGACTCCATGCAGTTGTTGAATTGAAGAGCATCAGAGCTGAAGGGCTGTGAGGGGTCTGGGGTGGTCATGTTGTGTGACAAGAGAATATGAAGCAGGTTCTGTGGTGAAGAAGCAGAAGTATGAGGGCTAAAAGTTGACATCTATGTTTTCTTCCCTTTTTTTTATGTGCTTACAAAACAGTCACAGACGAAGACGAAGAGGAAATAAACCCGGATATTTTTAAGGTAAAGCCAGCCTTTCTGACCAGAAGTCAGAATAAAATTGTCTGAAGTTGGTGTTTTACCAAGAAAGGAAGGGAAGCAGGTGTCTGATCCAATCTCATGTGTGCTGAACATACTCTTAATGAGGAAGCCTGAAAAATTAAAAAGAAAGCTGCTTTGCAAACATGAACTGGAGAGGACACACCCAGAAATATGGAAATATTTAACCTTCATGTAAAAGTCAGAGGAAGTTACTGAATACTGCTAGGACTGGAGGTTCATAGAATCACAGAATCATTAAGGTTGGAGATGATCTCTAAGACATCAAGTCCAACCATCAGCCCAGCACCACCACCATGTTCATTAAGCCATGTCCTCAAGTGCCCTATCATCTTGTTTTTTGAACACTTCCAGGGATGATGACTCCACCACTTCCTGGACAGCCTGTTCCAATGCTTGACAATCATTTTCATGAAAATTTCTTCCCTAATACCCAATATAAACTTCCCTTGGCACAACTTGAGGCCATTTCCTTGATCTCAGGTTGTTGTATTAGGGTTTGCAAAGATCCTCCTTTTCTATTTTGCCCTTCCCTCCATCTCTGACATGTTTAGCTCCTAATCTGCATTTCCAGACATGTCATGCTCATCCCACTGATAAGATAAGAGGTGAAAAGGTGCTCCAGCCCTTGCTGTTTTGCTTGAACTTCTTTTTTTTTTAAACTGTGACAAAACAAGTTTTATATAGCTTAGCATGAGAAAATAGATCTTGTTGCTTACCTGTGTTCTAATTAAGGGCAAGTAAACATTGCACCCACAGCAGGAAGGAGCACTTTTTACAATCTCCTTCTTCTCTTCCAGCTGCTTGGCCCAGCCCAAGACTGGCACAACACCAGCATTGGGGGGAAAGGCTTTCTCACCAACGAGTCAGGCACCCAGACCCTGTGCAGCACCTACAGCTACAAGGAGCAGGACGGGGACATCGACACGACATCAGGTACGGCTCCTGGCCTGTCCCTGACGGTCAAGGGCACAGGATGATGCAGATAAGACACTAACTGGGAGGCAGCAAAGGAAATGGTGGAATTCAGCATCCTTGTGTTCTGAGATTCCCAAGAAGCCTGTTGGAAGGCTGTAAGGCATCTGTTGATAAAAAGGAAAAGTCAAAAGCACCTCCAGTAAGCAACTCCTACAGATTTCAGGGTTATACATGTGTAAGTTAGGTCAGCTTTCAGGAACTCCTTGGAATATAATTGAAGAATTTCCTCTAGCAATAGCTTAAATGAAACAGTTAATTAGAAAGTGTTTGATGTATTTTAGAAAAATAATAGTCTGAAGTATTTACTCTCATCTGAGAAATCTTTCATTTTTTATACTTATTTTTTAATATATCTATACACTGTTTTGCTCTTGCTGCATTAACTCAGTGCCCATTCTCTATTCCTTTGATCTAGGAGAGTTGGATTTCAGGTTCTTTGACCAGAAAGACTTCTCCTGGCTGGAAACAGTGAGGCCGACCATGCAAGTCATTCCCTGTGGATTGTAAACCTTTGGCTTCCTCCAACCACAAACCGCTCTTGGACCAAAACTTCAACAAGCATGGAGAGAATGGAGAAATTTTTTGTTACTGACTGAAGAAAGAAAGTAGCTTTTCTGTTCCGTTTCAATTGTAGGCCTGGAAAGGTTAGCATGAAAAACACCATTACCAATGTTCAAAAGGAACCCCATCTCCCTGGCAGGACTCTGGTGCTGAAGGTGCTCAGCTGCAGCTCCCACCTCATTGCTCTGGAGGTGAAGCTTTTGCTGGAAGGTGTCACTGTGCCATGGAGTCTGACCTGGGGTTGTACCACAGGCCTGGGGAGCAGGTTACCATCCTCCCCATATGTGGTGTGATGAGCACTTTACCCACAGAGTGCTTAGAGGAGACACTCTAGATAAGTCTCTGACTGTTAGTTTTGATTGCTGCTTACCTGTGCAACACTGGTGACATTGAGCTTAACAACCGTTATTACACTTTTGGAGAAAAATTACGCTAATGGGCCATCTCTTCTTTGTTTTACTCCATCATATAGTTCATATTTCAAACCCGTCAACTCTGTAAATAGACCACTAAAATGTGAAAATTCAGTTTAGGCTTTGCTTCCACCTAGTCCATTCCCCAGGTGCACTCCTCGGATGCTCTCTGCCGTAGGCATGCTCTATCCCTTTCCTCATGAGAGTTCAAGAACTGCTGCATGAAAGAATTTTGCACTGATAGGGGCAGAGCTCTTTATCATGCCTTTTGTAGATTCCTTCTGGCACTCTGTGGGGATTCCTCCAGTACTGCACGCAAGCTTTAACATCCCACAGATCCTCTGGATCAGCATATGCAGGCAAGTGCTGGATGGAAGAGGTTCTAATGTGTGTGTGTAATAGATAGGAATCAAATCACTAAGCTGGAAAAGATTATTTTTCTTGTACATTTTATTTTTGTATATAAAGTGTTCTATAAAATGTTGTTTAATAAAATGTTTTATATATGACATGTTTACTTTTTCTCATGGAAGAAGTCTGAGGATGCATTCCAGCTTCCTTGAAAATACCCAAACAGATGCACTGTTGAGACAGTTGGAGGGGTTTTTTCATGACTCATGAAAGCACAAAGAATTTCGTTTGCTCTCATTTTCTCTCCCCCAGCCTCTTCCAAGTGCAGCTGCTGGGTGGAATCCTACATGGCAGGGAAGGGGAGCCCTGGTGCTGTACATTGCAGGGTAGTTAGTCTGTACTTGTCATCATCTGCAAGTCAGACCTGACTAAGAGCAAGGCTACGCTAAAAAATCCTGTACAGCAAGTCCTGCTATGGATGTTCCTATCAGCAATACCAGTGGCTTCTGGTACTAGATCAGCAGTGAAGCCCTACTTAAAGACCTCAGGTTTGCCTAAAAAGAGAGCACAGGCACAATTCAGAAGACAAAGGGAAAGCAAGCTGGTTTTCCCCTGAATATTTGATTCATTTGCTGTATTTCATGCTGTAAGGGTCTAGCGTCATTGCATCACGTGTGGTTGGATACAAGAGAGGCTGAGGCAGTGTGTGAGAGCCACAGCCACTGACACTGCTTGGAAAACCCCAGGAAAACTCCACGGCTGTGCGGGCCTTTGGGGAATAACTTCATTTTCTGGGCCAGGGCCAAGGAGAACATTGGGCTGCAGGAGAGGAAGACCCAGCCCAAGGGGCTGGAACACAGGGGACATTTCCTACTGCCTTTGGCACAGGCTTTGCTGCAGCCTGACCTGCAGGGCAGGGACAGATGAGAGGCTTACTGAGGGAAGAGGCAAAATTCAGTGCCAGGTCACTGGTCTCAAATCCAGCACAGTAAAGTGGAGGTGCAGCCTGGGGAGGTCCCTTTGTCATGTTAATCATTAACCAGCCCCCCCTGGCAGCCCAGGAAGCACCTTGGGCAGAGAGCAGCTTCTGATGACTGCAGCCTGGCCCTGCAGGCAGCTGGGCGTGCGGGGACTCTGCTGTCCCCCCAAAGCTGCCACACTGCCTGGCAGGGTATCTGGCCTGAAGGTCCCCATGTTGGGAATCCCAGCCAGCTGGGAATCCCTGAGTACCTGGGCTGCCTTAAATCACACACACCTAAAATCCTGCAGATCTAGAGCAGGAACATTTTTGCACAAAGAAATCACCCACCAGATTCTCAGTCTTCCAGTGTTTAAAGTGAGCTTTTAAAATAGACAGCAACTTTTAACTCGGGCAGACAGTGACAGGACAAGAGACATGGCTACAAACTGACACAGGGTAGGGTTGGACTGAATAGATTTTGGGAAGAATTCTTGACTCTGGAGGGTGCTGAGGCCCTGGCACAGGTTGTCCAGAGCAGCTGTGACTGCCCCATCCCTGGAAGTGTTCAAGGCTAGGTTGAGAGGGGCTTGGAGCAACCCAGTCTAATGAAAGGTGTCTGTGCCCATGGCAGGTTGGAGAAAAATGAGCTTTAAGGTCCCAAATGCCCAAAGCATTTGATGATTCTATCATTCCATGACTAGATTTGTGTCCTGGTCAGCTGCAGCAGCAGCTTCTACCAGGGAAAGAATGTGGGGCTGCAGGCCCAGAGCTGCCTCTAGCCCTGGGACAGGACACCAGCTCAGCATCACCAACACAAGGAGGAAATCTGTTTTAAGAGCCCTTGCAAGTTTACCACATGTGGGGGAGGGGGCAGGAGAGAGATGGGAAACTTTCTATGATGCAATCATTGCTAAAAATAAGGTAGAGATTAATTGGCCCATTCATGCATTTAAAGGGGCATGCTTTTCACAAATATGCTTACAAGCCAAAAAAAAAAAAAAAAACCCAGCATTGAAATGTTCACAGATAAAAGGTTAGACCAAGTTTTGGGAATAGAAGAAAGCAGCAGCAAGTGCCTCACACCCAGGAACCAGAGATATGCCCCAAGACTATTTCATCAGGATGCTGGAAATGCTTTCCTTTGTTACCTGCCAAGACACCTGCATGTCTGACTGCATGTTGGGCATTTTACCAGTGAAAAGTGGTGAAGTCCCATGACAGAATTTGGTAGTTATTCAGCGATTGAAGCATCTGGATGGATAAATTCCACCCCAGGTATATATTGCCAGTTTTGTTGTTTTGAACTCTCTGGGAGGGGAAGAAAAACAGAGTGGTGCTCTCCAGCTCAGGAGAGGGGTGACATGGGGGCTGCTAAGCTGAGCTGATGCCTGACTGGCTCTTCCATCACCTCCAGGGCAGGTGGGACTTGCAGATGCAACAGATTAAGAGACTTTTAGGCCACCTGTACAGAGAGGAGCATCATTAGTGCTTTAGGATAAACTCCCTGCAATGGCTATGTGATAGAAACCTGACACTGGATTTTTCTGAACTTGCCTATCCTAATCAAGCTCTTCATAAACCCAGTAAACTCTTCATAAACCCAACTCTTATTCTGTTGGAGTAAGAGCTGTTTTCACCTGTCACATGCACACAGCTAAATTCACCTGGGATGTGTTCCTATCGCAGGAGAGCAGGTCCCTGGGGAGAGCTGCTCAGCCCTGTCAAACCCAGCCAGAGCAATAAAGTTCCTATGGGCAGGGCTCAAAGGGCAAGAAGCTCTTGCATGACAGAAAGATCTAAAGGCAGTGCAGCTGTTGTAAAAAAAAGGACAACTTCTCTGAGGTGGAAAACAAAAAGGAGTCGTTGTGTAATCACTGGCCATTTAGGAAATGAATGGAGCTACTGCTGCAGGCTTGGAAGGCTTTCCATCACCTACCCCATCCTTACACCATCACTGGCTGCAGCTCACTTGTGAGCCTTGGAACCATTCAAAAACAAGTTAAATAATCCCCTTATTTAGAGCCTTAGGCCGTCAGCAGGACAAAACTTCCTGAAATAGACAGTCTCAGATATAATCCAACATCCTGGATGAAGGAAAGCTCTGCAGCATCTCAAGCACAGATTTTGCCCTGAGCATCCTGCATTAAGGTGGAAGAAGCTGCTGGTTCATGCCAGCAGAGGTTTTCAGTGCTGCAGAGGCAAGGTCTCACACATCTGGTAACTGAAACTTTTCCCAGGGAAAACCTGGGACCTGTACACAAGGACTTGTTGCTTTTCCCCCAGATTTTGTCCAAATGGATTCTTAGTGAGTGGCTCAACAGTGCCTGGAGAAGCCTCTGGCTCTTGGCTGCCCAGAGCAGTGGCACCTCACGTAAACTTTGCCTTCTAGGCAGCAGAAAGTTATCCTGCAGTTATCCTTTCACCTTTATTTGCTGTGGTGATTGAATCCTGATAATCACACACATTTCCAGGCAGTCACATGATTTACAATATCACACCTGGAATGGATAGCAGTGCCACAGGTTTGAATTTATAACTGCAAAAAACAGTGGGATATTTATTTGTAGTGCAAAGGCAAACTACTGCTTAGAAAGCAACCAAAGGTCTTGGACTACAAACACTTTTCTGCTGTTGAGGATCATTCCTCCTCTGCAGTTCCACAAGGGCCCAATTTTCCCTCATATTTGTAAAAACACAACACAAGAAGACAGAAACTTTCTCAGGGCAAAAGACTCTCTCAGAGAAGGAAAGAAGTGTTATCTGTAGAAAAGTTAGTGTTAGAGTTTAGATGGGGAAACACCTTTCCTAGAAAGGGAGATGGGGAGGAAAGTCACATTTTCATGGACCAATTGTATCAAAGTTGTGTCTTCCCTATCACCAGCTGCTTCAGTCCACTGCCTGTACCCTCTCCCACCACAGTGCTGCACTTTAGAGTTGCTTTTTCTCCCACATTTTTCTATCCCCTTCAATATTTCTCTCACTGTTAACTCATGCCTGTTCCTCTCCAGCCCTTCTATGTGCAATAAACCCCAAGGCAGTAATAAAAGCAACAAGAAAAGCTCATTGGTGCAGCAGCATGGTGCAGGTAACTCCAGTTACTTGCACTATGTCATTCCCCACTAACCTTTGGTCTCATTTGTCCTGATAAGGTCAGGATGTGAATGCAGCCAGCGAGGTTCCCTGCCATGCACTCTGTCCCAGCACAGCTTCCCCAGAGAAAGGAGGAGCTGGAAAGGGATGAGAAAACTTCCCATGGCCCCTTCCAAATTTCCAACAAGAGTATGGCATGCATTGCCATCAGCTGAATTCTCAAAGGCGCATCAACCCAAGCCAGCAGAAGTCGTAAATTGCCTGAAACCTAGAAAATCTGCTAATCCTGCTGGATTTGGTCCCCAAGTGGCTATGAGCAGAGATGTCACACACAGTATGAAAGACTCAGGGTTGCCAGGCATGAACATTCTCAACCCACTGACTGCCTTGCTGACCATGGTGGAATGCCAGATCACAGGCAGCATGACAGGAAGGTGGGGTAGCCAGGAGGATCTGTAGCCATGGGGCTCCAAGATGAGGAGGGCCAGGGACTGGCAAGGAGCACATCAGATGAACCATCCAACAAAAACCTCTGCGCCACAAGTTACCAGGGTCTGTCTCTGCATGGATACCAAGGCAGTTACCATCTGTTCTGGTGTATGAGGCTGGAAATCTGACACAAACATATGGATGAAACAGGCACTGGGAAACAGTTAGCAGGACATATCCAGGAATAAGGAGTCTGATCTGCAGAGAAAACAGAACAGCAAACCCAGCCTCTCTCCTTGCTTTTTGACAGCTGACACAAACAGTGCAGCTCTCCTCAGCCTTTTTAACTTCAGAATGATCTACTCCCTTCATTTTGCTCATGATTCATACAGAAACCTCACCACGAAGCCTTTGAAGAGCCTGGCAGTCAGCACCCAGCCAGCCCGAGATGTCAGGTGGGATGAGGGGTGAGAAGCTGTCAGCCCTTACAGCACAGACCAGCATCTCAGAGCTCACCAGTGTCTCCCAGCTGCCACAAACCAGTAGGGAGGAAAGGCTGAGTTGGTGGCCCACCAGGTTGCCAGGGCACTCATCCCCTGGGCCAAAACATGTTACCTGGGCTGTGAGGAGAGGGGGGTGCTCAGCTGCCACAGATGAGCTCACCACCTACTCTGCAGTAACAGTGTCACACTTCAGCCAGGAATCCTGCCTGTTGTGCTTGTTCCCCATCACACAACACCCTGTGGGCACGTGGTCACAGCATCAAAGCTGGGGCAAGCCAAGATGTGTCCAGCATCTTCTGGGGACCTTCCAGGGGAATTCAGCTTCAACAGCACTACAGGACAGCCTGAGCAGAAACAGCTGCCTGCCAGCCACAAGCAGAGGGAAGGACTTTGTTCTGTTTGTATGGATCAATGGTTGAAAACACAAAAACAAGGGAGTGGTAAAGGGCAGGTTCTCACAGGGAGGAGGAAGGAGAAGGGTCTGAGGAACTCTGGGTAACCAGAAAATTGCTGGAGGTTTTGCTCTTTTCAAAGCATGGGTGGTTTGGCATTGATAACATAGAGAATGAAGGACAGCAAACAGCATAAGAATACTGGCCCTAATTCAAATTGAATTGAGCACAAGCATTACACGTATCAGCTATTAACTAACAAGAGCCAGGTGAACCACAGCATATCCACTAAATATGCCCAGTTCCAATATCTCCATTGCAAGAATATGTTTCACTGAGTTTGTTCTTTCATTAGCTCAATATTACAAAGATTTCACCAACTGTGTTCAGGCAGCAGAAACTAACTGGGAAGACAAGTCCAGACAGGTACAGCTTTGTTTTCACCAGCTTTATTGTTGAAGAAAGCAGGGAGCAGAGTGGGGACTGTGCTGGCCTGTTCCAGCCTTATGGAACAGGCTAGTTCTTAGCATATTTTTAACAGTTCTGGAGGGATATGGCATAGATTACTAGTGGCAATATTTAAAATCAGCAAGTGAACCATGTTAGACATCTATATTTCACATAGAAATAATAATTCTCTGTTTTATCCAGCAGCTGCCATGCCTACCCAAGGTAATCCTCCACCATCAGCTTTGGAGGAGCCTTACTGGGATTTCTCCTGCCTAGCCTGTTTCACCCCATGCTTCTGTGAGCCCCCAAACAGGCTTCCCACAGAGAAACATGAGGAGCTTTGCTGGAAGCACAGGCTGAGCCCCTCAGTCCCATCCCTAATGAAGAGCTCAGCTCACTTCCCTGCAGTATTTTACCCACAATAAACAGATGTTTTGTATTAAATATTTTACCTAATCAGCATCCTGAGAGAAGCAGCTCACCAAGGTGTTTGATTACAATGCACACACCTTTAGGTAACAGGAGCATTCACGGGTTATTTAAGAGTGGGAACAGCCCTTGATGTACTCACAGGTATGAGGAAGCCTTGAAATAACATTTTTCTGGGTTCCACAGCAGGGTGACATCTCCTTCCACCAAGGAAGTGAGTGCCAAGGAGCACAGCCAGGCCGAGTGGGTGTTCTGCCAAGGCAGGGTCTCCAGGATCAGGAATGACCCTGCTCTGACAGCTTCTGTAGGGAGTAAAATGTTCTGGAGAAAAGGAGGCTTGGGACAGAACCTCACTGGTCTCTACAACTCCCTGACAGGAGGGTGGAGGCAGGAGGGAATTGGCCTCTTCTCCCAGGTAGTAAGTGATAGCACAACAGGAAATGGTCTCAAGTTGTGCCAGGGGAGGTTTACATTGGATATTAGGAACAATTTCTACATGGAAAATGCTGCCAAGCCCAGGAATGGTGTGGCCAGGGCAGTAGTGGAGTCACCATCCCTGGAAAGATTTAAAAGACATGTATATCTGGCACTTGGGGACACAGTTTAGTGGTGGGCCTGGCAGTGCTGGGGGATTGGTTGGACTCAACGATCTCAGAGGGTTTTCCAGCCAAAATTATTCTGGGATTCTCCAGCTACAGACCCCCACAGTGGGATGGAGGCAGGGGTCAGGGGAGCTGCACATGGCTGACATTTGACCATTCCCAGTGCTGAGGCTGGAGCACTAATGCTGTGCTACATAAACAGATTGCATGGAACCTTACAGACCCAAGTAGAGACACAATTTTGGGGGAAACAGCTAATTGCCCTGGGGAAGGTCCTTCTTGTGAAGAGGAACAACTTGCTCCCTAAGCCATGTTTGAAGGCTGAGGACTCCTGTTGGAGCAGAAGTGTTTCCCTGTTTTAGAAATTAGAAGGTATCTGCAGGAGCATTGGGAGCCACCAGGGTGACTGGTGGCAGGGGCTACACTCCCACCTCCCACAGGCTTGGCTGGAAGGAGCCACCCCATCATCACCATGACCTATTCACATGGCCTTTGTAAATACAAGGAGGAAGATGCTGGTCCTCCAGTTTGTTTCTTTTTGCTTTCAGAGCAGGACCTGGTGAGGCTTGAGTGTGACACTGCCCTTACCACGGCACTGTCCTCCAAGCAGAGAGGATGTGCAGGAAACCCACAGGTGCCCTCCCACACACAGGATGGGCACAGCACCCCCTCAGAACAGACCTGGTCCTACCACTAGGAAAGGGCCTGCAAAGGCTCATCTTCAACCCCTTCACAGAACAACAACCCAGGGCAGAGTTTCACAATGAACTTGCTGTGGTTCAGCAAACCTCAGGCACCCTGCATTTGGGAAATAGGAACCTCAGCCACTGAGATCTGCAGGATGTGAGCCCAGCTCTGCAGGAAAATGAACTTGCTACACTGTCACAACTCAATAAAAAACTCAGGAACTTGGTGCTCAGGACGCATCCCTTGCTGCAGGCACCCCAAGCTCACAAGTGCCTGCTGGGGTGCACCTTGAAGAGCCCAGCCCAGCTTTCTGCTATGGAAAATAAACTCAGAAAATGGAGAAAAACTATGAGAAAGGCTCATGCTACACTTGATAACAACTTGCAGCCTCTTGCACCTCTGCTGAGCAAACCACCATTTCCTGAACTGAGGTGTCAGGCATGAAATATTTCACATGCGGGAGCAACCGCCACCGTCTGCTAAGCGACAAACAGAACTTCAGCCTTTCCTGGTATTTAATGCATAAATCAGGGTGTGTCCCGTGTGGCTGTTTGTGATTCTGTAATTGAAAACTCGCTGTCTTGCTTGGGGAGGCAGCAGCAGCAGCAAAAATGTTTGTGTAGCCAGTGTAGATTGAGCCTAAATTACTTTCTAGCCAATAGTTTCTGTAGTGTGCAGCACTGCCAGAAGTATCTGTAGCCATCAGGTAAGGCCACGTCTGAAGAACCAAGAACATGCTTCTTTTTTCCCATTTATCTACAGATTTAGCCGTCCCTTCCACCTCACATCTCACCAATGGGAAATGACTCAGCTGTAACTCATGAGCTCATGGCAGGCTGATCTCTGCAGAAGCACTTATTTTTGTTATTATCCCTCCAGGCACTCTCTGACTATCCCACCAACTCCATACCCAAAAGTGCCAGCAGCCAGTGTGGTCTGGGGCCACCAAGTCAGCTCCTGCTTGGCTCTCCAGTTCACACAGCCTTTTCTCTTTTGGCCTCCACATGGATATACACCAAGAGAAGCACACCCAAAAGATGGGAGGAGGGGATACTCCCCTCTACCTAAAACACAGCAGACCACACTAGAACACTGTGCCCAGTTTTGTGTTCTTCCAATACAAGAAAGACACTCACAAAATGGAGAAAAAAAAGCCCCAAAAGCCTGAAGCCACCAGCAAAACCAGGGCACTGGGCCCTGGCTGAGAGAGGAATTGTTCTGCTGGAGGAGAGGTTTTGGGGGCTCATAACACTCTCCTGACAGGGGCTTATTGAGAGAGAAGACCCAGGTTCTGCCCAGGGTGCATAGTAGGAGTATAAAAGAGAAGGGGGACAAGGGGCAAAAGCCAAAATAACAAGTTTAGCCAGGATATTAGGGGATGTTTCTTCCTGCAAGGTCAGCCAAAGAGTGGGACAGCTCATGAGAGGTTTCCCAGATTAGAAACAGGTCAGGGCAACTTGGTCTGACCTAGCAGCTGACCACAGGCAGGATGCTGAAGCACAGCCCTCTCGAGGTCCCTTCCCATACAAATTATCTTACAAGACTAATTCTGCCATGTTCTTCATACAGGAACTAGATCATTGCAAGTGGTGCAGTCCACCAGAAGCTCTCTGTTTTCCCCCTCCTGCTTAGTGCATGGATTTACCACCTGTTAATCATCTTTCTTTAATCAGCAGCCAGCTTCAGACCACACTTACAGAGGAGCTGTTCTCCTCTTTGATTTTGGTGGTTTCAGTTAAGTTTTATGGTAAGCCTCCTGTTCTTCCACTCCTGCCAGACACAGGAACACTGCTGTCAGTGTCAGTTCCCTCACTTGTTGCATATTTCTTTACTGCACAAGTCCAACAGCATAAAGCTCCCAGGTGAACCCATCCATATCAGCTCCAAAAGCAGAGGTGAATCCAACAGAATGCACACGGCATTTCTACCAAAGCCTTCCACACCAGCTGTGGCATTCTGTACACTAAAGTGCTGGCTTAATATCTGCTTTAAAACACTCCAAAAACCACCAAGGATTCTAAACTCATTATCCAAGGAAAGATGAAACATCAATAACAAATACACCCTCCTCCTCCTCCAAACCAAGACATACTGGACCAAAAGCTCTGACTGAACCAGAAGGGGGAATTACCTTCACAGGCAGAGACTACTGCAGGAAAATGTAGAGGTCCATCTGCTGCCCTGTGTCTGGCTCCAGAGGGACAATGAGATGAGCACAGCCATCACTTCAGCAGAGCCCGGAGAAGCCCAGCCTGCTCTGGGCTCTGATCTAGCACAGCTGGGATCACAAGTGCTTTCAATTTCTCAGGAATTTATTTTCTCAAATGATCTAGATGCAAGAACTAAAGCCCAGGAGGCCCTTTGCCCTCTATAAAATGTGAAAGAGTTCTGTGAAGGCAATTTTAATGTCCATTATTGCTAGAATAAGCCACAGTAGATAATTCCTCATTTCCTACTGAAAAATATAGGAGTGGAGGGTAATTGGCACAAATGAGTTAGGAAGTTGGTGCCTTGCAAGTTCCTCTTTTTGCATTATATTCCTATGCAGACATTGCCTGCCCTCATGCTCCATTCGAACAGAGGAAGAGGAAAAATAAGGTCAGAAAAAAAAGAACATGTGCAGTGAAAGATGGGGAAAGCTGGAAATATGGAAGAAACAAAAAAAAAATAGAAAAGGAAAGTTGAGAATCAGTAGAATTTGGCTTCCACTATGAATGAACAAAAACCAAAAAAAAAAAAAAAACAAAAAAACAAAAAAACCCCAAAAAAACAAACCACCAAAAAAATTTCAAATTATATCAGAGTACCTTTGTAGAGAGGAGCTGATGTGCTGCCAGCTGCCTGGCTGTGCTGCCTGGCTGTGCTGCCCTTGGGAGGCTCCTGCCTCCTGCTTCCAGATAAATGGATCTATTGGCTCCTTTCCCTTCCCCCTGTGCTAAATAACATCACTGCAAAGCCCTGGCTGGTGGCAGGATGTAGCCACTGAGAAGTGCCCCTGGGTCAATTCCACGATGGAAAACCCCAGCGCTGAGCTCAGCTGAAGAGCTGCAGCTGCTGGTTACAACACTCAAATGCCAATGCAAATAAAAATCTTTCACAAAGTAAACAGCACCACACTGAAGCATGCAAAAAATGCATTACAGCAGCTTTACTTCCTATTTCCTTTTCCTTACAGCTTTGAAAATTATACCTGCAGAAGGCTTTGGGTCTTTTGTGGACTGTTGCTCGTGATCAGCCTGCTGTGGGACTGGCTGAGTATTCAGGAGCCATGTACCACAGACCCACCACTTCCATAGGATCATCATTTAGGGTGGAAAAGTCCTTTAAGAACTCTGGCCAGAGCCCTACAGATAGCATGGTGTAAATGTCTTACTCTAGCTTGTATTGCTTGTAGTCATAAAAGAGGGAAAAATTATGTAGAAAGGAAAATAAACACCCTTTTGAAGACAAGATGCAATAAGAACCTCAAAGATTCATTTAAAATAGTTATTTGTCTTTGTCCAAGGCTCAGGAATCCTTGACTAGGAACTGGGGAGAGGGCTTGGAGATGGTGAAAAAGGCAGTATTAGGAAACAGGAACTGAAGCAATATCTGATGGGAAAAGAGAAGTGACTGAGATATTTCTCAGCTGGTTTCACATCCAGGCATCTCCTTTCATGCACAATGACTCCTGCTTTACAATGGGTGGGAAAGTGGGAGGTTGGAGCCAAACCCCAGATTGCCCAGGGTATGGGGCTGATGGAAACATCATCAGGTGGAGACTGATTTATGAGGCACTTCTTATTTAAGAGAGAATTTTTCCTCTCATGCAAAAACAGCTGGCTGCCAGCAGGGGTACTCCTGCTTGATAAGGTTGTAGCATCTGCATTACCTCCCTCAAAATATGTGGTTGTGTGGGTTTATTTTAGAATAGCCAAATACACAGGAGGGTTTATGTTTCTGCTTTCTCATATTTACACATAAATAAACCACTTAAATATACTCCAGCAGCCCAACAGCCAGCAAACCCACCTACACCCACGGTACTGGGCTCGGTTTAATTTCTAACAACTCTGCCAAGCAGGTACTCCCCACTTCTTCCTACAGTAACTTGTGGTGATGTACTTCGTTTAAAGACATGTTTGGACAGGCTGTTTTATTGAAAGTGTTTCCTCAGTACCAATTTTTAACTCACATTTTCACCTAGCAGCTGCTTCATAGTACCACAGAATAGTCTGGGCTGGAAGAGACCTTAAAGACCATCTCATTCCAAAGCCCACCATGGGCAGGGACACCTTCCACTGGACCAGGCTGATCCAGAGTCCCATCCAACCTGGCCTAGAACACTTCAAAGTCTCCCATTCAAAGCCTCACACCACTGAACACTGGGAGCTGTGCTCAGTGGGGTCCTGTGCTCAGTGGCTTGGGGCTTCCACCTAGAGCAGCTTTTTACCTTCCACTGAAGAGAAATCTGGTGTCTCCACAACCATGAGCTGATGCAAGATTTGCAGTGCAGAGGAGGAAAGCAGCACAGCTGGCAATGCAGGGACATTTGGGTAAATCACAGCAGAACACATGGGACTGCCCCCACTGCGGGGGTGCTGAGCGTGACCTGAACACGAGGGTTCTGTGTTGTGTCCCCATCTGAACACATGTAACAGGGATGATGCAATTTACCACAGGTTCATTTTTCACAGTCTTTTATCAGAGTAATTTAGAAACACCAGCAGACTGGCAAGAGGCAGCGTGATGACTGAACTTACCCTCACCTTGAAGCAGCCTGGGAAATATTAACCACAAACATGAAATGAACATACCACAGCCACAGGGTTTTTGGTTGTTTTTTTTTTTTTTTTTCCCTCTTCTTAGGGTTGTTTTTTTAGCTCATTAGCCATGATACCTTTTATAAAGGTATTGATAACACTGCAGAAAAGAAGAACTGAAAATTCCAGAGGTGCATTTTATGCACTACAAAATAGGGTTTCTTCCAATTTACTATCTTAAATTTGACTTTTGCTGTATCCCAGTATACACTCAGCTTGAAAAGAGCATATGTGAACCATATCCTTGAAAGGAGCATATGTTATAATGGCATATGTGAACCAATGTTTTACATGTGCAAAGAAGAAATTACTCCTGCCAACATCTCTGAGGACACTTAAATACTAAAATAGATGTTCTCCTTTTCCAGAACACGTTTTATTTAAATTCCTTTTAAACACAATTTAATTTGCAGTGCAGCAGCCAAACAATCTCTAGATAATATCTGACTAGGGTATAGTACTCTATTTTTAGGACAATAAATCTAGATGGAGTCCCACAAATAGTTAAGTGAAGAATCCAAAGAAAGCCTGGCGTGAGAACTGATCCCTGATTCAAACCTCCTTTAAAAAGTCTAACAGCCCCAGAAGACCAGATAATTAAGATACAATGTATACAATCATGCACTTGTGCCTATAGGAACATGAGATTTATTTTCCTAATTCATAAAAATTTCCTAATTCATAAAAAATCCAATTTCTAATGCATCAGCAGCTGCTTCCTTGCAACAAGTGCCACAGCCAAAAGCCAAGCCTGGCCTTCACCTTCCCCTTGCAGCCTACAAACTGCCAGATGTACTGGTGATTCTCACTTTCCTTTTCAGCTGCGTGGAAAAGCACATCCTCTCAGTGTTGCAGGGTCCTGAGGGAAACTGAACAACGGTTCACCTTCAAACAGCTCAGTGTGCCAGGACACAAAGCTTTCACTGACCTGTCCCCTTGCCTTTTCCTTGCAGCCTTTTATTTTCAGAGCACGCACTGAGGCATTGTGCTTTACTTCTCAGCTGAGTGTATTGTCATATTGCTGGAGTCCCACGTGTCCATCTCCTTCTCGCACTAACTGCTTCTGTTGAAACATGCTGATGTTATGTGCTTTCCTGCTCAGCTATTCACACCGTCACCTTCTGTGTCCTGCTTGCTGAATCTGAACCCAGACCCAGAGCCATTTCTGGCTATGTCTCACACACACAGGTGTGCCAGGAGGGAAAGGTTCATCAGACCTTGCCATGTACGTTCAAAAATGTCCATTCACTCTGCAAATGACAGCTTTCTTCCCTTTACATCCTTCAAACTTCACACACACACACACACAGAGAGAGAGAGAGAGAGGGACAGAGAGCTATGCAGTTTCTTTCTTTCTCAGCTGCACTCACCTATCCCCGACCTTGACTTCTCTACTGCTTTTCTCTTGGCCTTGCCATACATGGACTTTTCCTTTAAGACACCCACTGTCTTCCCTATCTCCCCTTTACATTGCCTTGCCTTTCCTACCCAGCCTTGCACTTCCTCATCATTCCTCACCATTCCTTTCCTGACCCATCCATATCCTTCCTTTGCCCTTCCTTCCAATCCAGTTCCTTGCATTGACTTGTTCATCCATCCCCCACCTGGAATTCAACACCCCTCTTTTTCTGGAATTTCTTCAACTTGCCTTTCTCTGCTTGCTCCTCCTAGGACTCTCAAGGCCTTCACATACCTCCAGAGTTTCAAGAGCATGTGGGAGGAAGCCCAGAGGAGGTCATGTGCAAGCACACCCACCTGTCCTGGCAGCTTTGTTCTGGCACCTATCCTTGCATGTCTTGAATTTTGGACACAAAATTCACATTTTGCCCTTGGGCTCCAGGATCAGAATGACAGTTCTTTTGCATACATAGGAAAGCAGGTAGCCCAAGTGTTTTAAGTGCAGATTAGACATGGCCCATGCAAGATAAAGGCCAGACAGAGTGGTCTGTCCTGGCTGCTTTTGTGTACCAGCAATACTTGAATGTACCTGTCACTTGCCTTGCCTTGGCACCCCAACAGTTTCTTTGCCTTGCCCCACTAAACCTCCATTGCTTTGCATTCTCTTGCATGTCCATTCCCCACCCTTGACCTGCCTACTGCTTTCCTCCAGGGCCTTACCTCCAGGCCTTTACTTTGCCTTGCTCTCCGGTCTGTAGCCTTCCCTTAGCCTTCCTTCCCTCCACTGATTTGTATTGACTTGCTCACCCATCCCCCACCTGACTTCCCTTCCCATTTGTCCAGGTCAACCCTTTCATTTCCCTCTCCTTCTCAGACTCATTGCCTTGCCTACCTCTCCCTTTTCTTTCCTTGCAAAGCCACTGGTTGTCTTGCCTTGCCTTTGAATCCCTGCCTTGCCTTCCGTTACTTTGCTCACCCCTCCCTCACCTGGAATCCAAGACCCCATTTCTCCGGGCATGTCCCAGCCCTGTCCTGCCCTGCTTGCTCCCCTGAGGACTCCCAAGGCTGATCATATAACCCCAGTGTTTCAGAAGCATGTGAGAAGAAGCCAGACCTGCCTTTCTGGGCATTTTTGGTGTGGAATCAGTGCTTGCATGTGTTAAATTCTGGACAGGCAATCCAAATTTTGCTCTTGGGCTCCGGGAGCAGAATGACAGTTGTTTTGCATACATAGGAAAGCAGGTGGCCCAAGTGCTTTAGGTGCAGATTAGAGACAGACCATGTGGGATCAAGGCCAGACAGAGCATTCTGTGCCTGGCTGTTTTCGTATGCCAGCAATTATTGAAGGCACATCTCATTTGCCTTGCCTTGGGAATCCCAAGAGTTTCCTTGCCTTACCCGGCAAACCCTCCCTAGCCTCGCATTCCCTTGCATGTCCACGACCCACCCTTGACCTGCCGACTGCTTTCCCCCAGGGCCTTGCCTTGCCTAGCCCTTCCTGTTTCTGCCTGACTTACCCTTCACTGGGCTTACCTTCCCAGGACCAGCCTTACCTAGAACTTCTGGGCCTGCTCTTGCCTACCACTCCTTTTGCTTTCCTCTCACTGCTCTGACCTTGCCTACCTGTACCTTGACTTGCCCACAATTGCCTACACTTGCTTTGCAGTGCCTTGCCTACATGGAAGGCAAGATAAAGAGCAGTAGGCAAGGCAAAGAAAAGCCAGGAATCTCTTGGTAGGGCGAGGCAAGACTGACGTAGGCAAGGCAAGCAAAGCAAGGGCAGGCTATGAAAACTAGGCACGGTACTGAAGGAAAGGCATGGCCGAGAGCCTCGGAGTGCCTTTCCTCAGGAAGCAAAGGACATAGTGCCAGTGTTGGTAGGGCAGATGTTAAGGTACTATGGGAACGTAGAGTCCAGCAAGACATCTCTGTCCTGGCCCCTTCTGTGTAGGAGCCATTGTTGGACATGTTCAATACTGGAGACATGTATGCAACTTCTGCTTGCTAAGTTCCTGAACGAGAATGGCAATGCTTTTTCATGGGAAGGAAAGCATGTAACCCAAGTGTTGGAGGTGCAGATAAGAAGCTGTGTTGTACAGGTCAACGGCAGCAGCAACTTTCTGTCCTGGCATATTTGGTGTGAAAGCACTGCCTCAATGTGTACAATTGTGGAGGTGGTATCCATCTTTGGAAGGTGGTCTCCTGAAAGATTCAGTTTGGCATGTAGCTCCCACTTCTCAGAGGTGACCTTCTTGAAATTCTGCCAGCACAATTCTTTGGACAAGGTAAGCAGCTACGCTGGGTCTTGGTGTGCAGCGGATCTAGTGCCCCGGGCAGGTAATGCCCAGTAACAGTGTTCTGGCATTTCTGTATGGGATCAGTCACTAGAAGTTTTGTATTTTGGAGGGGACGTCATTTCTCTTGAGATGGGCTTCCAGTTCCTCTCTTTGGCAAAGAAAACAAGTTTGGATGCACACTTTGGGTGGGCTTAGTGAATTTAAAGGCTCTTCCCAATAAGCAGTTCTCCGGGTTAGAACTGTTGAACTGTCAATGGGAATGCAGAAGTCAAGCTGTTGAGCTTTCTGTCCTGTAAGCCTTAGTGTGTGAGCAGTCCCCAGTCCTGTTTCATTTGGATCCTGACTCTGTGAGACTGAAGGCTTAGGATGGTACTTAGAGCTGAGAAGGAGAGTGCTGATAGCAGGGTGTGTGCTGCTAACTTGATGGGTGCAGCTGAAATTGTAGGCAGCAAGAGCTTTTTCAGCTGGCACTTCTGTTTTTGCCAGATGTTTTCAAGTTTGTTAGCAGACTCTATGAGAGTGAAAAGCTTTGCTGGGTAAAGCAATTCGTGTGGCCCTTTGAGTGGGGTGCAAAGAAGAGTATGCACTTGGAAGGGGAAGATCAGCCAAACGTTTTTGTCCTGACACAGTTGATTTGAGAGCAGGGACATTTCCGACTTGGCTCTGTCCCGAGGGTTGCTTTTGGACTGGGCTGGGTGCGTGTCCTTCTTTTGTGAGCCAACACCACCATCGTGTGGTTGTTTTGATGGCGCTGACAGTGCCCAGGACAAAGCCAAGTGCTTTTCTGGCCCGGCCCCATTCCTGTGGGAGCAGTTCTTGGAAGAGCTCCGCTGTGGATCCTAGATCTTGGGCACTGACAGAATGTGATCCTGCGTGTAGCAGAGAAGGAACAGGAATCGTTTAATTGTTGGCTGACAGTTTATCGTCTGCAAAACAAAAGACAAATGCAGCACGGCCTCTTCCTTTTAGAGCCTTTTCTGTGCCATCAGCTGTCCAATATATGCACCCTCTGAACTGTATCCACCTCCCCAGAAATATGTACATTCTCTCAAGCTCTATGTACCATGCTACTCACTCACTCTGGGAGATCCCAAACCCCTTCAAAACATCCAGCAGCTGCTTGCAAAAAAGTCCTTCAGCAAAAAGCCAGTGCTGGCCTTCATAGTCCTTATGCAATCTGTAAACTAGACAAAACACACCAGTGATTCACATTTCCCTTCTCAACTACATATTCTCAACTTCCAGACTTTCAAGAAGGTTACCTCTGAGAAGTGGGAGCTACATGCCAAACTGAATCCTTCAGGAGCATCAGCATAGTCAATCAAAGCATTTACAGATTGTTATAAACGCCAATCACTTGTTTCAAAAATTTAGAAAGTTTAATAAAAATAAAATAGTTATAAAAATAATACAAATGTAGTAATAAAGGTTACACAATTAGAGTTAGGACAATTAATGAGACAATAACAGCAAAGAATTACAGCCCGGGCTGGGTACCCCTCTCTGGACAAAAGTGAGCCAGGAAAAGGGGACCCTGTTAAAAGAAAATTTACTCCTTAAGAAGGGTAATCTGTTGCATATACAAAACACTTTATGAATATGCATATATTTTATTTAAAACAAGAAATCCATCTGGTACGTGTCAAAAATTTTCTATAATCCCCAGGTGCCTTCCAGTCTAAGTCCAGCTTGAAAAAGTTCGTTTCTGTTGATAAGGAAAACCATAAACTCCTCTCCTCTGGAAAATTTATGGGTTTCTGTAATTGTTATCTCTGTGCAAAGAATTTTTTTTTTATTATCTTCTCCTTTTCTTGAGCTAATTAAAAGAATACACACATAATTTCTATTTTAACTGCTAAAGCTTACAAAACTACATTTACTATATTATTAAAATGTTAATACAACATAACTTTCCAACCTAGCATAATACATATAGTAAATATCTGCGTAGAGCCATATAATATGCATTTTTCACACAGATGAAGTTCAGACTGAAAGATCTGCCAGGGGATAAGGCATTTGCTAACCTTCCCTTTTCCCTGAGAAACCTGATATTCACAGCACAATCACTTTCACACAGCTTCAGTGTCACCGAGTCCAAGCAGCTCACAGAAAAGTAAATCTCATGACAGAAGACATTCCTAACATAGCCATTTCTCCTGACAGCATTTAAATTGTGCAGAGCATACTGGGACAAGGCCTTCCTTCTCACATGTATGTCCTGGCACATCTTCCTGTGCGAGACGTCTCTCTGGATTTTCAGTCCTTGGGAGGCTGTAATGTGCACGGTGGTACTTTGAGCTGAGAAGGACCGTGCAGAGAACACGGTGATCTGACGGTGCTTTGCATGTCGGGAAGGAAAGCGGACTGCACCTCGAAGGTGGTGCAAATACAGCTTTCCACAAGTTTCAGGTGCAAACTCCAAGCAAGCTTGTTGTCCTGGCACAGCTCTCTGTGCGAGACGCAGCCGAGAAGCTTTCCATTTATATTCAGACAACAAGAGAGGCAGAATGTGGAGGCACGAAGCACTTAGAAGGAAAGTGCATGGCCCAGGCGTGTTTTGGCAGAAGCAATGCTCAGGAGCGCTCTGCTGCCGGCAGAGCGTTCTGTGCGAGAAGTAGACGATGATTCTCCTCCAGGAGAATCAAGTGCAACAGGTGAAAAAGGCAAAGAATGAAGCTGTAGAGCACCGTTCCGGTGTGAGCAGCGTACAGGCTGCCAGAGGAGCACGGCTGCCACGTGCTCACCTGCCAAGTTCATGGTGCAGCCACCTATTCCTCTTCCAGCTCTATGTGAAAATAACTGCCCTTACGTCTAGGCGCTGAGATCCAGGCAGCACGATGACAGCACAGCAGAGAACAGATACAGAGTGCACCGGTGAGTTAGGTGTGACTTAGTGTGGCAAGGGGAAGCAATGGCTTTGTCTTCTAGAGGTTATTTGACAAGGGCCACTGCTGGATGTTTGCAACAGAGCTGCAAGAGTGAAAAACATGACAGTCTGATATGTGAGAAGGAAGGTGCGTAGCCCCAGTATGCTCCGCGCAATTTAAACGCTGCTAGGAGAAATGGCTGCTTTAGGAACGTCTTCTGCTATGTGATTTTTCCCTCTATTCTGAACTCAACATTTTTACTCTTCCTGGGTCAACCAGAAGGCATTTAGCCTTGGCATCGTTCCTATCTGCCTGGGCCACTGGCAGCAGTTCTTATGGCCAGTGCCAGTTCCCATGTGGGTGGAGCGGGGTGGACCCAATGTATTTACAAAGAGCCCATCAAAAATTCTCTGCAGAGCAAACTTAGCCCCTCCAGAGCTAAAAGGACATGGATTTGGGTGCCTCCCCAGAGGAAGGCAGTTTCCAGGCAGCATTCTGTTGGGTTCTGCTGGGTACCTGCTTTGTGGACTGAAGGCAAGGTCAGAGTTTCTTGGATCATTTCTTCCTGTCACTGGAGTCTGGGACACAAAAAGATGCTCCACTGGGCAACTGGAATGGTTATCATAGGGTTAAACTAGTAAGACTAAATTAAAACTAAATTATATAAATAACTCTAGGAAATAGTGGCTGTAACACAACTGCAAACCCAAAGTGCCAGCCAGGTTTGTTAAATAATCATCATTAAATCAAATACATCACCATTAGCAACTTACTATGCTTTAAGAACAGAATTCATTTAGCAATATGGTTTAGATTTTTATAAATTTATTTTATAATACCTGGATATCAGAGTAGGTTTTTTTGTATGGAGTCCAGAAGCCAAAATTATGATTGCTTTTAGGCTGCAACTAATCAGCTATGAACCACTCTGCCCACTTCCTTGTGTAAGCACAAGGAAAAGCCAAAACATTCCTGCCAATCTGAGGCATTTTTAGCAAAAACCTGAGTTTTTTTATAAAACTGTTTACTTGTAGCCATTATTTTCATTTCAGGAGAACTCCCTTGGTGATATTTTTAATTTTCAGGGAGTTAAACACTGCTGCAGCCTTCTGTGAGTAGTAAAATACTTTAGCTTTGCCATTTTCTGGCACATGGGTACACATTTGTACCTCGCTTTGGGCTGAGTTGTTTCTTTATCCAGACCACATCAGAACAGTGCCCCCATCCCCCCCCATCCTGTTCACCCCTCAGCTCTGCATGTCTCTGGTACCTCACCCTGATCTACAGGAAGCAGTATTTTACATTCTGATGACTCATGGTTCACACAGCACATCATAATTCCCTGTTTATGGCACAGTGACCCTTCCCATGGCTCCCCACCCTGGCAGGTTTAAAGCGATCATGAACACTCCTCAACACAGTAACCCTGATCCTCGTGGTTGGGTTTGCTCCTTCAGACTACAGGATTTATTCACAGGGTGTCTCATTCTTTCTTAATGCAGCCTCTGTGGTCAGGCTTCCACAGCACAGCTGTGACAGACAAGAGGGGTTCTGCTGGCCTGGCACACACAAACATCTCCAGCACCTGGCACGCTCTGAGTTATTTCTCCTTCCATTATTGCCAGACTTCCCAAGTTACACTGAAACTTTACAGGATTAGATTACATACTTCAAGATGCAGCAGCAGTTACAACCAGATCACGGGAACAGGAATGACCCAGCAGCAGTAAGCCCAGCTTTATCACCTCGCCTGCCTCCTGCCAGCTCTCTGTGCTTTTAACATCATCAAAGTGGCATAAACACAGAATAGTTTGGGTTGGAAGGGATCCTAAAGCTCATCTTGTTCCAACCCCGCCTCCATGGGCAGGGACACCTTCCACCAGACCAGGCTGCTCTAACCCCCATCCAGCCAGGCCTTGAGAACTTCCAAGCCTTTCTGAGCCCCGTGCCAGTGCCTCACTACCCCTTCAAGGAAGAATTTCTTCCCAAAATCCAATATAACCCTGCCCTCTGCCAGTTTGAAGCCCTTTCCCCCCTTGTTCTGTCACTCCAGCCCTTTGCCAGAAGACCCTCTCCAAGTTTACATTTGCTGATCAGCTTCAAACCAGCACTAAAGGCAACACAGACTACTGCTCCTATTTTTTTTAATCTTTGTTTTTTCTTTCCTTAGCAGGGTGTATCCTCCAAGAACACAACACTAACAAAGGAAAGCTTCTGCTAACACAGACTCGGGTCCCCAGGGCTGTCTCTGCACTGCAATGCAATCTGTCCTTACAAACACCAGTGCCAGGAGGAAACCTGATACTTTTGCAAATAAGTCCAAATCAAATAAGTCAACATTACAAGCCCTAACAAACAAAAAACTCACTTGAAAGCTACAATCCTTCCTGCTTGAGGCGATAATACAGTCATGCTCTTAGGCTCACCTTCACTGGGCTCAAAAGAGCCCAGGAGTCCCCAGCCCAGTGCAGCTGACACCAACACCCAACCGCACCAGCAGCACCAGCCTGGCTCCAGTGCTGGGGCCAGTACAGCACACTGGGAAGGCAGAGCTCATCCCAGACATGCCCAGGGTCAGAAGTACAGCTGCAAGGTCTGCCAAGTCATCCTGCCTTGAGTCTGAGTGAATTTACAAGATGGTCTAGCAAGCCTGGCTCTGTGTCTCCAGTGAAGAGACACAGAGCTGGATGAAGAGCTGGATGCTCCAGTCCAGCCCAAATGCCCTCTAATGGAAAGCAAGGCACTGGGAGAAGGGGGACAGGATACCTCTGCCTTGACAGGGAGACCAAGGACCAGGATTCTACAGCTCACAGTGTGGAGTGAGCAACACTTACAGACACAGCTCCCAATCCAAAAATATATCTATACTCCAACTGTGTTACTTGCCTAAAAAATAGTGTTAGCCACCAGGGATTTTTTTTTCTTTTTCCCATGATGTTTCCAAGGCAAAAGAACAGACCTTATCAAGCAGGTTTGATGACTATAAAAGATAAATGTCCTATCACTGAACACTCACATAATCTTTTTTGTCCCTTTCTCCATGTAAGTTCTTAGTTGTAAACAAAGGAAAGCAGACAAAATAAATTACAGAGGAAGATGTACTTCAACAAACAGATAGACTTCTTTTTTCCTAAAACGGTCTCAATTCTGTTTATGCTGAGAAACAGCACCCTCTGTTCTCCTCAAACAACAAACCAACTCTGAGCTAATGATGCAATTCCTGCAATCAAGGTCACAGGCCTGGTTTTGCTGGAGCAGGCACTGAATGCTGTACCCAGGGCAGAACTCAAAACCTCATTTAAAATGGGCTAAGAATCAACAATTTAAGTAATTTGCTGAACAGGAGGAAAAGCACTTAGGGAATGTTTTTCTCTCAAAATAAAAGAGGAAAGTTGGAAATCTGCAGGGTCATCTTGAGTGCTTCCTGCAGAGGAAGCCACAGGGAGAGCTGTGCTGCAGCAGCAAAGTTCCTCCCCACCAGGGTGAAACCAGGACTTTTCTCCATCTCCTTTAGGCTACACCCAACCAGGAAAGAGGGTAGTTCAAAGAGAGAAGGGATGGCTCACCACTCAAACCCATCTGCAAAAACCAAAGTGATTTCCCAGCTGTGACACTCACTTGGGGTGTCAGTGCCTGAAAACAGCAGCTGTGACCCTACACTGCGAACAGCAGCTGCTCCGAGTGCTGCATGTGCGGGAGGGATGTGTGCCAGGGACGTGGCAGGGGCTTCACAGCCCTTCCTGTGAAGACATTCTTCCTAATATCCAACCCAAACCCCTCAAGTCTGAGGCTCTTTCCTCTTGTTCTATCACATGTTATCTGAGAGCAGAGACAGATCCCCACGTGGCTCCTGACTCCTGCCAGGGAGTTGTGGAGAGTGAGAAGTCCTCCCTGAGCCTCCTTTTCTCCAGACTGCGTGCCCCCAGCTCCCTCAGCTGCTCCTCATCAGACCTGTGCTCCAGACCCTTCCCCAGCTCTGCTGCCCTTCTCTGGACACACTTCATCCCCTCAATATCTTTCCTGTCACATGGGGCCCAAAACTGAATGCAGGGTTTAGGGTGTGGCCTCACCAGTACCCAGCTCAGGGAGAGCTTGCCTTGATCACTCGATTTCTGCACAGCGCGAGCTGGTTTTATTTGCACTGTGTATTTGGTATAAATTAAAGCTCTGTTGGAGCCAACTCCTCCAGAGCTCCTTCATGTGCCAAGGGACCTCCCATATTGATGCTTGTTATCACCAGGCTGTCCCAAACTACAAGTTTATTGTCCAGAGAAAGATGATGCAACATCTGCATGGGAAGCGTCAGCTATTTTATGCAATGCTGTTTATTGTTTCAGAAAAGCAACTTTCAGAATGTAATGGTTGCTGCCATGCTTACTGACCTCCTCAAGAAGGCTTTTGGCTGTGCCTTTTCTTTCCTCTGAGGGAGGGAAAAATATTAGGATGAGAAAATTGGTGTATAGTAGTGAAGAGGAGAAATCGAGCAGGACTGTCCCTGATCAGGCTCCTCCTCTGCACCCGTTCTGGCTTTTGCCAAAGGCTGAACTCCAAGGGTTGAGCAGATAAGACAATCAGTTTCTGTATCTTATCTCTTGTAAACTGCATTATCTCAGCACAAACAAACAGCTGGTTTCTCCACTGCTCAGTTAAACTCCCTCAGAGGGAGCAGCAGCCATGGCATTGCCCCAGATGCAAACAGGCCTGGGGGGAACTGGTCCATCCTCCACTGGCATTGTTGGCAGAGGTAGCAACACTCTTCCAAGAAAGGAACATTGCCCCATCCAAGTAATTCGTTTGGAATTATAATGTCTGCCCGCTGTTTTTTCTGGAGCTTGCGCTTACCCTTCTCTTACAGGGGCATAGAACCAGTTCAGCTTTATCAGCTCCAGTCACTTCCATCATCACTAACCTCATGCAAAGACAATATTACATCACCCCTCAACAAAGAAAGGATGGCAGCTGGATTTGGGCTCCTGAGGACAAACATTCTGCAGCTTTTCACGGGCTTGTGAAAAGCCTTGCCAGACAGACATGGATAGGGATAGTCTAATAAATTAAAGGCACATTGACACCATGTTAAAATCAATGTCATGCTTCCAGAAAGGCCAGCTCAGTTCTTCCCATCAGCAGGTGTCACTGCCTCTAATGACAAGCACGTAATTAGCAGGCTGCCCAGGCCCACATGCCAGTGCTGGCAGCACCATGAAGCCTGTGCCTCAGCATCATGGTTCTGCAGGACTGGGGCAGGATGAAGACCAGGACCCATGCATCTTTAATTTCTGAGCCTCAGAGCCCATGTTTCCCAGGAAGGAGCTGTATTTCAATTGTCCCCAGGAATGACATTTTTTAAAGTTTGCATGGACACGGTCATCAGGTAAATGCTTTAGGTGGCCAGAATATAACAAAAGCCTTTCAACAAGTCTTATAGGAAACCCAGAGAAAAGAAGGCAGAGGTTTAAAGTTTGTCACCTCCAAATCTTCTTGTTCTGTGCCTTCCACCATCAGATGGTGCAAAGGCAAAAGCTGCTTCATCTGTGGAGCCATGAGCAGACAAAGCTACTGAGCCATGTCCAGGGGTCAGCAGCCACCTCTGACCCATTCACAGTGCTATGATAATATGGTATTCAAGACGATCCCTTCACTGTAACAGTCTGAGAAAACTGGTTTTGCAGCCCTTCAGTCATGCTAATTTGCTGATGGAAAATAAGGTGTTTGTAAGGGAAAGCCAGTTAAGTGGGCTTTATTCAGGTTAATCACTGTGTTAATTGTATAGGAGATGAGCAACATTTAAGTTTTATAACTAGTGTATAAATCTCCTTCAGTAGGGTTCACTTAGAACAAAAACCATGAAACCACCTTCTCTCCAAGAGTGTCCCTCCCATCAGCTGGCAGAGGTAAAGAGAGAGGAGAGGCTGCCCTGAGGCTCTTCACCACAACCATGAAAGTCAGTGAAGTCACACAAGGCGTTCCCTGTCCTCCAGGGACGCGGTTTCAGCTGGGAGAGGTTTACTTGGGCAGCCTAAGTTGTAGACGTATTTTGCTAAAATAAATGCAAAGGCTCTATAAGGCAAAGGGGACTGACTCAAACTCCTCTGAAATAATGGAGCGCTTTTAGCAGCAGCTGAACTGTCCCTCAGGGCAGGACACCTCACATCTCCCTTGTCTGTTTCTTTAATCAAATACACCTGCAGTTTCTCTACCAGACCCAGCCCACTTCTGCTCGCCTGCATCTCTGTTCTACAAATAACCCCCCCTCCAGGTTTCCTCCTGTTATAAATGGCAATATAGTTATTAGCTTTCACATTTATGTATTGATCAAAGCTGTTGCTAGAGGAACAAACTGAATCTCATCTGCCAAGGCAAGGGTAAAGCACCCTGTCCTCACTGGTCTCCATCCTCAGCAACTTACAGCGTAGTCTTAGTCCAACCTCAACATTAGCTCCTTATCCCAGCAGTGTCTGCTAAACCCACATTAATGCCTCACCCCCTTCAG
This sequence comes from Anomalospiza imberbis, assembly GCF_031753505.1. Classification (NCBI taxonomy): domain Eukaryota; kingdom Metazoa; phylum Chordata; class Aves; order Passeriformes; family Viduidae; genus Anomalospiza; species Anomalospiza imberbis. Next base: position 7,896,238 of record NC_089695.1, read on the forward strand.
GTTCCTGATCTTTTCTTCACACTCTGGCTCCACCAGCAGCAATGTATACCAGAGCTACAATCAATACTCGAGATAGAACAGAAAGAAATTAAATTTATAGTTTATTATAATTTGTGCAAATCAGCTTATAATTGGGCAAGACATCTTTACAAAATCTCTTCCCCTTCCCAGATATAAATTCCTTGCTGGAGTTAAGGAGGAGGTTGGGCAGGCAGTGCTGCTCCAAGGAAAGGTCACCAGAACTACCTATGGCCATCTGCGAGTCAAGGATCAGTCCTTGCCTCCCTCTTGGGTGGAAGAAAATAAACGAACACAGAAAGGAAAGCCAAGCTGAGGCAGTCACCCAGGTCACAACACTTTCAGCTCAAACAACTAAAGTTGGCAGAATTGTAAGCAGCTGGAAACTTGAAGACAGGAACTTGCTGTGGGATAAACTGAATCATCAGAGCATTGGGCAGCAGCGACCAGCTCCCCAGCACTTTGGGGAACACTTGCACCAAAGAAACCCCCCGAACAGAATCACAGAAGCACAGCATGGTGTGGGTTATCAGGACCCTAAAGCTCGCTCAGTCCACACCCAGCCATGGGCAGGAACTAGACCAAGACGCTCCAAGCCCCATTTAACCTGGCCTTGAACAGCTTCTCTAGGACATCTATGCCAGTATCTTACTGCTTTCGAGAGATAAATATATCTAAGGTCAGACTTTCAGAGGCTTCACCGGGAGCTCACAAGACCCAGCCGCTGGGGTGCAGGAGCCGGCGGGACCCGGCAGCGGCCGGACCGCTGCGGGCGATCCCCGAACGGGCGGGGACCGCTCCCGAGCTCGCACCTGCCCGCGGCGGGCAGCAGGAGGATGAGGAGGAGGGAGCGCAGAGGGGCTGGGCAGGGACTCCCGGCAGCCGCTCCCTCCGTGCCCGCTGCCAGACCCGCGGGGTCCGCAGCGCTCCCGAGGCGCCCGGCCCGCTCCGCTCCGCTCCGCGCCCGGCGCCCCCAGCCCCACTCCGGCTGCAGCCCCGCTCCGTGTGGCACTGCTCACCGCTTTCGCTTTCCCTTTCCCGGAGAAGGAGGGGCGGCCCCGGCTGCCGGCCGCCCTCGAGGAAAGGTCTGCGGGAGCAGGGGCGGGGGAGCCCAGGGAGACCGGCCCGCAGCCAGGGCCACGCCTGGGCTGCCAGCAGAGCGGCTCCCCCAGCCCGCCTCTTACACAGCGGCTTTGTCTCTTCCCCAGACGCCCGACCGCGATATTCCCTGAGCTGGAGTAGGGCAGGTGAAGAAGCACTTCGGCTGGTCACCGGAGAGGGGTTTAACAGACATGTAGATGTGACACCCGGGGACGGGGTTTAGTGGTGGGCTTGGCAGTGCTGGGGAAAGGGTTGGACCGGATGATTCCAGAGGCCCTTTCCCACCTGAACGATTCTATCAGTCCCTGTAGATACGGCAGACCCAGCTCCCACAAGGTCATTTATCTCCTGGGACTTGACATGAAGGCACTTGGGATGGTGGGAGCAACTTTCTTCGTGGGAAAGCAGCAGTCCCACAACAAAGAGAGCTCCCTCTGACCAATAATCTCTCTGCAATTGAGAGCAGGAGCTACATGAACTCTGGTGGCTTGGATAAAGCTATCCTGCAGGAGCTACATGAACTCTGGTGGCTTGGATAAAGCTATCCTGCAGGAGCTACATGAACTCTGGTGGCTTGGATAAAGCTATCCTGAAGAGTTCTTATGGCTAAGAACAATTAACAAATAAATCAAAAGGAAATTAAGGTGGTTCATCCAGGGGAAAGAACTCTCCAGATGGTCACAATTAAGATACTTCAATAAGTCTCACTTCTAGCAGAAAGCCAACACTGACACAGCCAAGGGGAGAAAAGCTGGGAGTCTCAGAAGTGCTTTGCAGGAGCAAGGAACATCCTCCTCAGCTGGTCTGCAGTACCCCTCCTGCACAGCTGCTCACTCCAAGAGGCAACAGCTGCTACCAGGAATGCTCACACAATGACTGCAGGCTTTTAAGGTATTTTCTTCAGGAATTTAATCAATTACCTGGTATTCTTGGGCAGTTGCTGCTTATCACTCATTATTTACATTGCCTCGAAGTAAAGCTGACCTAGGAGCCAGTACACTTGTAGTTTGTTAGAAGTCAGGCAGAGTGTCAAGTGACACAGGTAAGACTTGCTGGCCTAAGAGGTCAAAGATCTACAGTGCAAGTGAGACAGAAAAACTGTCCCCCTGCAGCTATGGACATCCATCTCCAGAAACCACTGGCTAGAGACACTGTAGACACAGTGCAGTCTCTGGTTTGGGGGATATTTTTTTTCTCTTCTCAGAAGCATTTATTTCTGCACAAGAATTTCTGGAATGCTGCTCCCAGGCTCTGTTAAGAAGAATGACCCCAAATGTAAGAAAAACCACGGTGCACAGGCTGCTAGAGGCACCTAGGGGTTTTACATGAAGCCACAGACTGGTTTGGGTTGGAAGAGACATTAAAGCTGATCTCATTCCAACCCCTGCCATTCCAACGCCTTCCAATAGATCAGGTTGCTCTTAACCCATCCAACCTGGCCTTGAATATTTCCAGAGATGGGCCAGCCACAACTTGTCTGGGCAACCTTTTCTAGTAGGTACTTGCCCCTCCACGGTTGAGAATTTTTTTTCAATCTCTATCTAATCCTGCCCTCTGTCAGTTTGAAACCATTTCTCCTTATCCCATCACTCCATGCCCTTGTTCAAAGCCCCTCTCCCACTCTCCTGGAGTCCCTTTAGGAAGGGGCTCTCGGGTCTCTCTGGAGCCTTCTGTTCTGCAGGTGAACACCCCCAGCTCTCCCAGCTCGGCTGCAGAGCAGAGGGGCTCCAGCCCTCAGAGCATCTCCAGGGCCTCCTCTGGACTCACTCCAGCAGCTCCATGTCCTTCTGATGCTGGGGATCCCAGACCTGGACACAGCATGGCAGGTCAGGTCTCACAAGAGCAGACTGGAGGGGTAGAATGTTGTCTCTGGACCCACTGGCTATTCTAAAAGGGTATTTTGTTCTGCTTTTGCTTTGCTCAGGTCCCGGGCAGCACATCTGGGTTGCACAAGTGCTGCTGGCACCTCTTGCTGGGCTCTGGGTTGATGGGCTCCTGGGCAGTGCAGGCCTGTTGCTATTTGGATGTACACAGAGAGTTCTTAGGGTACAGACAGTCCAAGAGCTCTCAGACTGGCTGTTAAACACTGAGACTTCATACCAAGAGCCTTTCAATAGATACTAGGGTATATTTCTAAACATGAAGATGAAACAAAAATAATTTTAAAGATAATTCCAGACATTTTATTCTTAATTTTACAAATAACAAGCATTTTTCTATAAAAGACTAGGGTAAGAATCAATGTAGGTACAGCTAGGAATATTTACATTCTTAGGAGAAATTTATATATCTTTCTATATACAAGGCTATAGCCATTACCAGTTTAAGGTACTCCCAAAGCATTTCTAAGTAAGGCTTTATGGTCCTAAGCTGATTCTACGTTTTAAGAAAGTAATTTATAACTGCCAGGATTAAGGTTCTATTCTACAAATACTGAAGTAGCTATTGCAGTCCAGCTCCCCGGGCAATGCACCCCCTCTCTGTGTACCCATCCACCCCAAATGCTCATTTGGAAAGGGGGGAGGAGTTCACACCCCCTCACAAAATAGTGTCCGAATTCAGCCAAAGTTGCCTCATTGTGGAAGATGAAGTGCTAACGATGCTTATGGAAGCATTACATTCACTGTCAGGAGAGTCAGAGATTCTAACAGTTACTGACTGCGGAGCAGGAACATCACAAGTAGGTGAGTTAATGGCATTTCCAAGCAAAGAAACCATAGTCACAGGATTAGCTGACCTGCCTGAGATGATGACAGGAGTCAGCCTGAGAGCTGGAAAGGAAGGGATCCTTGTTCCCAAGGCCATATGCTACTTCCCTTGGTGAAGATATGGCAGTGTGATTGCTCTCTGGCAACAGGGAATCCTCCCTAACCAGGTAACTGTAACATGCATTGCTGCTATGATGCAGGTTACAGGCACCCAAACCATGCAGGATTTCCCAGGTTAAGGTCAGTTTGAGTGTCAAAGTCTGTTTCATCTTCCTCCTCCACAGCAAGCTCACAGGTCCATCACAGTTCCTCTTCCAAAGGTCAATTCTGTCCTTTCTCCCTATTCTGCAGGTGTATCTGTAGTCACACTCTGTGCTGCAAATCTTACCTGTTGCCAGCATGGATACCACTCTAAGATTTGCCCATGACTGTATCAGGTCCTTTTATCTATATCTTGTTTATATAATATTCCCTCAGTTTCTTTTGGAGATGCCTGTTACCCACTAGAACAAGATCCTTGGCTTAGAGCTGAACTTGAAAAGAGTAGGATAAAACAGTTAAGTACAAAATTACTCAGTCTGCTATATCAATTATGTTCCACATTTCTGACTCAGACTTTGTGTTTTTAAAAACATAAGCAAGGGAAGAAACCTTTTTTGACATGAAGTGATTGCCATTGAGCTTTGTAATATTAGTCATAACTAGGAAATTCCCCAATTTGGATTTTAAAAAAATCCCAAACCAAGAATAACAACAGAAAACCTCATAAAGAACTTTAGTAAACATCAAAATATTTAAATATTCAATTTAAAAAGTCTCTCTTTCATGGCACATACTTTGATAAAACAGTGGGTCAGAAATTACAGCTAAATCAGTTGTTAAATGGACACTGCACTTTAGGACTGGAATTTCCAGACTAAATCATGTATCAGGCAAGCACATATCTTACATTTCAGGGTATTTTCTGAAGCTGTTTACAGGAAGAGCCTTATGGGATGTGGTTGTTTACACTGGCAAATTCATTACAAGGAAGTTGCAGCTAAATGTGTTTTGCCTCAGATTCCTGCAGTTACCAGATCATTCTACAACACACAAAAAAAGCTGCTTCTCAATGCTCCAGTCCCTAAACATAAGGTTTACAAAGAAAAATATCTGTACTACATTTTACAAAGTACTCTTATGCTTGCAATGAATATTTCAAAAAGGCTGTAAGCCTAACAAATCAGGTCATGTTTTCGGGCAAGGGGGACTGGCTGTTACATGCACTACCCTGACATGTATTTGTTCGTGTCAAGGCTGTCCTGTGATGTGCAGTGAGGCTTGTAAAATCCAGATTCTCAATTTTGGCAGTAGCCTCAAATCATACACTGCATTTTAAACCTGCCTGCTCAGGGCTTGTCAACCTACTAAACAGGAGTGACACTGAACCTGCCCCAAGCTTTGGATTTCTTTCCTTGGAAAAGCTGACAACACTGTGTTGGTATCGTTCTCTATCCTGGGGACATTGATCAACTCCCTGCTGCATTCATAAATGAAAATCCTAAATAAAGAGGTGAGAAAATGAAGGAAAAGTGAAGCAAACCCTAGAGCTCAAGACACTGTTAGGAAGGATTTAACCAAACCACTATAGTCTATACAGCATTTTCTACTTTCTTCCTGTGACAAGCAGTCCAAAGTACACATCAGTCCCATTGCTGGAGTCTGTTACCAAGGTCAGAATTTAGGATATTGATTGGGAGCCTGGAATCAGCCAACACCACCTGTATATTTAAACAATTGGAAAATGCAAAACTTCCCCAACCAGCTGCTGCAGTAGAGTAAGAACCCTGAGAGTTTAGGTTACAAAGGTTTAGGCTGTTTATTATTATGTCTTAATTTAACAAGACAGAACAAAACACAAGTGCCATGAGAGAGATACCTTTCACCACTCACATTTGTCACACTGTAACCAGCATAGCACAAATGAGACTCTGTGTACATATATATATTGTATATTTAAAGAAACACAGGTAATGCCAAACTTCCAAAGCACAAGGACAGTTTCTTGGCAGACTGTCAACAAGATTTGTGGGTTTGTTGGGTTTTTTTAAACAATTTAGAAGCAATTCACTGATTACTTAAGTTAAGTGAGTCTTAACTTAGAATGAACGGACCTCACAGCAATCATATAGTTGACACTTGAAGATCGAGAATCAGGGGTCAGAGATACATTCTGAGTTTTGTTCTCAGTACATTCCACCATGAGGTCAGTGCAATGGCATGATTAACATAAATATTTACAACTAAATATATTAATCGTGTGCATGTGTATATGAGTGGGAAAAACACAGAACAAAGACAGAAGAATTGTTTCCATCATCCAAACTGCACAGAAAACATTAAAACAATTTATACATAAAACTTTCACTACACATTGAAAAGGGAGAATGCCAAACTAACACCACTCCCTGTACACACAGGTGAAACCACTTGCATTATTTAGAATAAATCCAGCCTGAAAAAAAGGCCATATCCAAGGTCAGATGTAAACATCTTCACCAAGAAGGTACAGTTGAAATCCAGCATTGGAATCAAGTGAATTTTGTGAACAAAATTTCAGTGCTAAATACTTTGTGCAAGACAATCTTTTCAGTCTATGCTGAGTTATAACAGGTTAGAATTAATTCTCAAAATCTTTCTTTGCATCTTTCTCTATTTGGTAACAAATTCAGCACATGCAAAGTCATTTGAGTAAGATCACAGAGAGGCACGTTGTCATAGACCTTCACTATAATAAATAAGTTTCCTGTCCAGAAACAGAAGTCAAGGAACCAAAAGCAATGAGCAACTTTTTCAGGCAATTTTTACCTCTTGATGTAAGCATTAGCTCTGGAGGAGGTTCACTGAAGCATCCAGGCACCCTGCCAGCCCTTGAACTCATTTTCAAGTATCCTTCAGCTGAACTATATGTGTGAAGTTACAAAAGATTGATCAGATTCTGCTCCATGGTACTACTGCATGAACTCAACCGTGGCTGAAAAAATCTCATTGAAGGCTACAAAGTATTTATGTTCATATAAAAAGAGAATGTAGGGAATACGGTGTTTAAATTAATAAATAAGGTTCAAATTACAGAAAACAAAGTGTTGTCACTAGCCCTTTCTAGAACAAATTTTAGAAGAAAAGTCCATTTAACTTTCAGTCCACCAGGAAATACACAGGAGTTCCATCAAAAAGCTGTGCTTTTAAAAATCTCTGGATTTTCTTCTTCCTCCTTGGAATCCCTTGTGCTACTAGATGGAGGCCTGTATTCCAACCTGGGGGTTGAAGAAAGAAAAAATAACTTTAAAACAGATGAGAGAACTTAGGAAAAAAAAATCTGAGTCCTGTCTGAAATTACAGCCTCCTAATTTTAATGTCCTTTTGACTTCATGTGAAAAGGTTCCTTTCTTACACTACATCTATGCTCCTGTGTCACTTTCAGTCAGAACCATGGCAAAAGGCCAAATGTTGTCAGTGCCTTTTAGATCACCTGAACTAAACCGGAGGAGTTTAGCTCTTCCCCAGCACTTAGGAGACTTTCAGGACCTACAACATGTCCCTATACCTTGATAAAGCAATACACTTTTAAAATGCATTCCTCAGATGTACTTTTATTAAGTCATCAGAGTCAAACGATAAATTTGGAGCAGAGAGATGTACACATGACCATTTACACTTGGGAAGAGGGACTAAGACTTCAGCTAAGCTTTTGTATTTTCAACAGAGCAACTACCTTTGATGCCAAAACCAGCCTCTCCCTCTGACCACACCTAGGCAAGTCCATTCCTCAGAGCAGAGGAGTGTTAAAATCAGGTGGCACTTACCCTTTCACCCGCAGCATTTGATCAATGGTGTCAGGAAGAGGCATACCATAGCTTTCAGGCAGGAATAGTGTGAGAATTCCTGACAGCACAGTCAGGCTCCCCATCAGGATGTAAGGCAAGAATCGGTCATAGGCACCTATGTAAAACACAAAAAAAAAAAAAAAAAAAGAAAAAAAAAGAAAGAAAAAAAACTGCATCAGCTCTAAGCCTCTGATAATTGCCCAGAGAAGCTGTGGCTGCTCCATCCCTGAAATGTTCAAGATGAGGTTGCACAGGGCATGGGGCAACCTGGACTAGTGGAAGGTGTCCCAGCCCATGGCAGGGGGGTGGAATGAGATGATATTTAAGGTTCCTTCTAACCCAAACCATGTTGTGGTTCTGTGGTAATGTTTGTACCAAGGTTCAGGGCTTTACCTGTGTAAGATCTGTGCTTTCAGTAAAAACAAAACCAAGCAACCCCCATCACAGCCTGACACTCAAAGTGTATGTTGTTATAACTGTGGTGGTAGGAACTCAAGGGAGTGGGAATAAATAGCTGTAAGAAGTGTCCTTATTGAGGCAAGAGGACTGAGTCTCTGGAGTATCTCTCCAGCAGCCCAGGTAACTCACCGAGGTAAACAAAGTAAGGTGAGAGGATGCTGCCCAGTCTGGAGGCCATGGAACTTGCTCCAACTCCCATGTTTCTTACTACTGTTGGGTAGAGCTCAGCCGTGTAAACATAAACCATTGAGAAGGCAGATGTGATTCCAAACTTGCCCAACATCACCAGTAGAATAGACAGTGCACGGAGATCTGAAATCCAAACACAGTCAGGACTTAGGCTTCTGCAATTCATTGTATCCCTTAACTCCTTTGTGTTTGTGGAACTCCTGCCTAATTAACTCCAATATCTGGTGTCTTCTTTTCCTGTAAATATCCACAAACATGAGCAATGTTCTTTTTAAATGTTTTCTTTTTTAAATTACTAGAAGTCAACATTTCAATTTTCTCTTGAGAACAGGGCTTCCTGCCAAGTGAAAAATAAGGAGAACAGAGGCAGAACTGCCGAGATCCTCTCAGGATTTGGGGGCCAGACCTCTGCTATTGCAAAAAATGCCATATATGCCTTTTTAATAAAGTGAACAAAGTAAGACATTTCAAACAAATTATTTTATTTTAGGTTTCCTAAAAACCTGTTTTTTCATTAACATTCTTAGCTACATTCTTAGTTTCATTAACACTCTTAGCTATAATAATTTAATTATAGAAAGTTGAGTTGACTTTTACGGAAACAGTTAAGATTTGGAAATCAAAACAGAACATATCGGTGTCCAATTGACTCAAAGAACAGGGAAAAAAAATCACCAAACCTGAGAACGTCGCACACATATTACCTGTATAAAATAAGCAAGGCAGTTCTTGCATGTTCTCTTTTGTATATCTTTGATTTTTAAGTGAGTCCTAGGCAAAACCACCTCCTCTTATATTCAATATTGTTATCAGTAATGACTCCATAGCCCTATTTATCTAACTGGACTAAAGATATCTATGGTTTGAGATCCAATATATGTTGCTTGGCTCTCCCTTCCCAGTAGCTACACGTTATTTCAACTATCAACACTAATTCAGTACAAGCATCTCTGCTTATCAAAAATACTTCCACAATGACTCCATTAAAAGTAACTCTTTAAACAAGCTCTAAAGTCATCAATAGCTGTTTGGGAATTGAGTTCTGCAGCCCCCTGGTAAATTTCACTTACCAAATTCTGGTTGGTCTAGTCCTGGTTTTACACCTGACCTTACCAGGACACCCTGCCAGAGACGTAGTTTAGAGGCAAAACTGGACTACAGTTCTAATCCCAACAGATCCCAAAGCCAATGACCCACCTTTCAAACTGAAATGAATGTCCTGTTGTGGCAGTTACTTGTGCAGCAGCACTGAGAACCAAGGAAGAGGGGCAAAGATAGGACACGAGTGTCTGTATTTAGTCCCCTCAGGACACTTTTCCTCCACATCTGCCCCGTGCAAGGTACTGCACGTCACCTATCATAGATATGTGAGATCAACTAATGATTCCATACGTGAAGGCACCAGCTGAATGAAGAGAAGAACACAGCCTCCCAAGAATAACGCAGCAGCCATTGAGTACCGTCGGGGGAAGTTGCGGAGCAGCAGCCAGGAGATGATGTAGGCTGGGACTTCAATCACTGCTGAGAGGAAGCAGTTCACATACACGTCTCCGTGCAAGTTAGGCGTGTCAAGAGAAAGTCCAAAATAGCCAACTGAGATTATCATCCTAAAAGAAACAATAGCAGGGTCAAACAAATCTCTCTTCTTCCTCAGGTTGCCATGAACCTCTTCCACCTTTCCACCAAGCACAGAAATGGCTGTGTAAGGTAAATTCAGCATCTGGCAGACTTGTTCACTTCTGAAGCAGCTGAAGTGCTGACTTCAGAAACAGCAAGTTAACAATTAAACCATGCAGATGCTTTTGATCTTTCAGACTGCTCTTGAATTCAAAGAAAAAAAAATATATTACCCTGGGAGGGAAGTGATGATCATTCACACTACAGTAATGCAGTAGTTGCCATTACTATTGTTTATAGCCTTAACCTGAAAATCTGAGCTATTGAATTTTAGGCCTACAGCAGCTTTCCACTTCGTTTACCAGGGAGCTCTGGGTGGAGAGCATTGTTTCTGGGTCATTATGCTCCATGCTTTCTGTATAAGAGAAGGAGTATGGCATCCTGGCAGGCCCCTACAGCCCATGATTTTCTCTGCCATGCTCCAAGCTGGCTGGGCAGCATCCAAATCACATTGGCATGGCTGGCTGCCTGGGCTGGTCAGTGCATCAGGACAGAGTTTGGTGGCTGGATCACTGCCATCTTAATTTTGTGCCAGATGACAGCTGGCTTCCATGTAATCCAGAAAATACACAACTGGCCTTGGAGACAAACTCTGTCCTGTCGTGGGAGGTGCTGGGTAGAGAAGGTTAAGGTTTACCAACAAGTATAACGTGGTAAATAAGGAAATAATTATTCCTTATTTAAGGAATAATTAAGGAATGGATCAGGACAGTGGATCAGGACATGTCCAGGTGCAAACATGAGGCACAGAACACTTGGCACTTCATCTCCACCAGCATCTACCTTATAACAGAACCTGGAGCAAAACCACTGCACAGCACCAAGTGCACCACTGACAAAAGATCAGCTCACTGAGTATTGGGAGAGCATTCATCGTCCAGCTGCTTAAAATAAAGCTGCTTAGTGTACCTGGCAAGGCATGAAGTGACACAGCTGAGAGTTACCCCCTGCTGCTGTGGTGCCCTGCCCTAAGCCATTCTTCTCAGAAGCAGTTCTGCAGTGTTTTTCACACCCTGTGTTCCCTGGAGTTATTTTTATATACAAGCTGTAATGCTGGAACTCCCTTTTGGTAGCAGATTGCCTTAGCTCATTATATTGGCAAACCTTAATATAGTTATATATTTTGCAGAAAAACTTCAGTGATATTTGCACATCCTAGGGTGCCAAGAAGCCAAACTTCTTCCTCCCTGCTGCAAACCCTGCAAAGGGAATAGTTTAACGTCCTGTTACTTAGTCAAAATTAACAAAACACTCTGCACTATGTAAAGCTGATATATTGCTGTCTGCAACTATCCTCTTTTATAGCCCTTCTTTGTGAGAACTTTAATTCATGATACAGAATACACCATGGGCTGGAAAACTATGTGCTGTGAGGAAGCACAGGATATTATGTCTTTATATACTGGGAAATTAATTTAAAGGAGATTAGGTCACTGACATACAAATTAGAATAGTGAAAAAATTGCCCAACTTATCCAAATAGTTTTCTGCAAGAGGAGGTAAGAGTGTGCAAATCAACTGTAACTCTTTGACTCTTCCTGCCTATCATAAAACTTGATTTTTGATATGGTAAAAAGCCCTTCAGTATGCATTACTGAATGCAATAGAATGGATTACATACTGTCATGTCAGTGCTTCTCTCAATTGCTTCGTCCTACCAGCAATGCTGGTTCAATTCAAACAGGTTTTGCCTTTGATTTCTACAACCACACACACAAAACTGGCTGTGCCCAGGCGCTACGGCCCCACATCAAGCAGATGAGTAGGGCAGTCTTACTTCCAATCAAACCTGAGAGTCAGTGACTGGACTTGAGCAGTAGGACATTATAGACATCTTATTGACATTTCTGCAAGGAACCAACATTACTCTTCTTTTTGAGCTGTTTTTTGCACAAGTTCCCTTCTCAGTGTGTTTGTGGCCTTGTGCTTGGTGATGGGCCAGAGAATGTGGCTTAAATATAAGCCAAATTATCCTTTGACCTAAGATGCCACATCATCTTGTATGTGCTGTCAGGTCAGTGGACTGAACTCTTGAGGCTCTGCCTCACTAAGGAACAGGAACATTGTACAAAAAGACCGCATATAAACTTAGTTGGCTCCCAAGCACTTGAGGGACCTTCTTGGTTTGGTCATTAGGTACATGCACTAATTAAACCTCACTTGTACAGCCTTTGGCAGGTTTTCAGTTACCTTCTCTGTTTACAGCTTTACTGAGATTTCTAGCAAAGGAAAATAACCACCTTTTAATCAAATTGAGCATAAAGCATGGCTTCAGCTAGTGAAAACCAAGCTGAAGATGACAAGCAGACAAAGCAGATAGCAGGAAAATACAGGGAAATCTCAGATGAGAACTTAAAAGGCAGCATTATCCCTTTAAGAGCCAATACAAAAGAAATAGAAAGGTTCTCCCCTAAGTCAAGCATGATGTTCAGATCCCTGGGCAGAATTTCTGTGACTGGGGGTAGGAATGACTACTCATTTAGAGGAATGACTACTCATTCCTCTAAAAATACTTTGTTACAGTCAGAAGAGCACTCCCCAAGGCCCAGGATCAGGCAGCATTCCCATACATCCATTTCCAGCTTTTGGATTCTTGCTGAGTTCAGGATAAGCCTGACTGTTTCAGAAAGGAACACCAACCCAGATGTGTTCCTACACTGTCACCAAGATGAAGAACCTATGTAACTAGAATGTTGTTGTTTCAGCCAGCTAGTCACTGATTTTTGAGCTGCTTTTGTCTGTATCTCTTCAGAACACCTTAGTATTTAAAGTTACATTCTCCTGAATCACACTTGCTTACCAAAGAAGCACTGACATAATTGTGATAGTTAGGATATTTCGAGTTCTCATTAGATCCAAAATGGTGTATGTCTGTTGCTTCTGGGAATTCACATCTTGTAGCTGTAAAAGAGTAAACAACAAAACATGGGAACTTTAACTTCCTGCAAAATAATGATTATGAAACTAAGTCCTACCACCAACTTATACCTCAGTATTTTGATCTGCTGAAAGAGACTTCTAACAAAACACATGTAAGAGCCAACTACTTGTGAAAGTAGAAGTTCCTCTCTAATTTAAAGTCACTTAAAATTTAGATTGAAACTCTTAACTCTCGTGACCAGTGACAGGACTCAAGGAAACTGCATTAAGCTGAGTCAGGGAATGTTTATGTTGGGTATCAGAAAGAGGTTCTTCACCCAGAGGGTGGCTGGGCACTGGAACAGGCTCCCCAGGGAACTGGTCCCAGCACCAAGCCTGACAGAGCCCAGGAAGCACTTGGACAATGCTCTCAGGCACTTGGTGAGACTCTTGGGGTGTCTTGTGCAGGGCTAGGAGTTGGACTCAATGATCTGTGTGAGTCCCTTCCAGCTCAGCACATTCTATGATTCTATAGTAATAATCTTCTTTGCCTGAGGCTTCACAAAACAACTGCTTTTTGTTACTTGAATTATAAAGCAACAGCATTAATTCATGATTTATATGTCACTCTTGGAAGGGTTATTACATCCAGTTTTGAGCACTGCACCTGGAGAATCAACTGTGCTCAGACTAGAAGATAGTAACAAGGATGGTGAGACATTTGAAAAAAAGTAGAGGGTTTCTTTAGCCTAAGGGCCAGAAGACCAAGGACATCTTAAAAGACACAGAATAATCTTCAAATATCAGGAAAACAAAGTGATAAAGTGTCCTCTAGTCCATTGCAGACACAGCAACAATTAACAAGAACTGCTTCAATAAACTGCAGCAGGGCAGAGTTAGACAATGACTCCTCAAGCTGGACCTAGGAGTAATGTATTTAAACTGAGACAAACTGGCTAATGAGCTGAAGAGTGCCCATCATTATCCAGTCTGTGTCTGAGATTATCTTCTAAGAATATAAACAAAAAGACAACAATCTTCTCCTTTCCCCATTAAACTTTCTAGCCCCTCAACATAAAATCACTTCCATGTAAACAATGCAAGAGTATTCATCCACAAAGTATGAGAACAAGTTCTCAGCTTGGTAAGACTGTAAAAAAGGATTTTTTAAAAATTTGGACTTTATTTAGACTCCTCGAGGGAGACCAAGGTAAAGATTTTTCAAGATATGGAAAAGGTGATTTAAGAGGACAAATTCCATTTATTAAAACTATCAGCTCTGATAAAGCAACCTGGAGTTTCTCTAACCTTGCAGTAACATGAAAATTCTTTCCAAGTGATAGTTGGTTCTGAAGATCTGGCTAATGAAATAGCAGTCTGGTATAGACCAAATTTCTATGTATTTGCTTTCATCAATCTCATTTTCTACAGAAGCCAAACAGTCCTTTACCTTTGATAGCTTTCACTCTGCCTGAAGCCAAACTTACATCACACACACTGTAGTCATTTCACAGCTCATAGCCCTTTCTCATAAATCACATGATCTTTCCACATGCCACTATTTGTTGCCAAGAAATTAGAAAAAAAAAGGAAAAAAAAAAAAAAAGAAACAAACCATAAAATCAGGAAGAGAAAAATTCAATCAGTTGATGAGAAAAAGGGTGCTTGCCTTTTAAGAGCTGGATAAGCAGACAACATAATCTTTACCAGGACAGGCTCAAACAAGAAGCTATAGAGAAGGGCAGGGAAACCAAAATGATGGTTTGAAATTAAACCTATTATCCAAACATTTCTATCCCTTCTTAAACAACCAGGCCCTATTTGTGCTCCACAGCTGCTTTGTGATTCATCATCTGCTGGACCTCAACTGGCTTGAAATCTCTGGAGTCAAAATTGTGCAGTTGCTGCTCTCCAGCTGCACAGGCTTGAGGGACTCTCCCACCATAAGCTCGGGTGGCTCCTCCATCCCAAACACACATTCCAAATGAGGAAGGCAAAGGGCCAGCCACATTTCTGAGAACCTCTCTGCAGCATAAACATGCTTCCTAAACCCTCAAGAGGCTGCAAGCCTGCTGCTTTCCAGCTCTTCAGAGAGCAGACACAAGAACAGCATAAACACACCACTGATGCAGAGGAGCTCTGCAGAGATCCTTTGGCCACAATATTACTTTTGCCTTAGAAAGCAAAGGGATGGACAGGAGTTCTGCATGTTCATCAAGCTCATTTTCCTTTGATGGTCAGAATTTTAGTATGTTTTGAAAGCTGATGTACTAATGTCTGTAAATATGCACCACATTCTCCAGCCCGCCCTGCTGCAACATCAGCATTTCCCCTTGTCCAGCATTTCCTGGGACAATATCTCTACTCTTGCCCCTGCCTTCTGCTCCTTCACTATCCACCCCCATTCAGAGACAGCAAACACATCAGTGTTTCTTTCTAAGAACAAGAGAGAAGATTCCAGGAACAGTGATCTTAGGCAGATGTTGGAGCCAGAGCTTATCTTCTATTCTCCTGCTGCAGTGCTGGCAATAGATGAGTTTTCATGGCCACAGCATAAGAAAGAAGAAGAAGAAAAAGGAAAAGATGTATTCTAATGAAGATCCAGAGGAAAAGGTAAAGAGGGAGAGTGTTTTCTTGGCATTCTTACTCTGTTCTATTAAGACAGGGATGTTTGCCCTACTATTTCCGAATACGTCTGCACAAACAGCTTTGTCTGCACCTCAGCTGACTTCAAAACAAGGGAAGCTGTTTCAATCTCAGTAACAAACACCTACAGCTTAACGCCTTCCCATTCTCCTTAGCCCAAAACAGTGGCATTGTAAAGCAAAGAGTATATTATACTCATTATATATATTATATGTACTTTCACTTAAATGACTGTATTGGTTTGGCATGGCCTGGTTTTTCATAGCAGGGGGGCTACAAAGATGGCTCCTGTAGGAAACTGCTGGAAGCTTCCCACCATGTCCAGCAGAGCCAATCCCTGATGGCTCTGAGGATGCTGCTGGCCAAAACTGGGCCAGTGAGAGAGGCTGGTAATGCCTCTGTGATAACATATTTAAGAAGAAAATCAAAATGAAGTGAGACACACACAATTTTTCTTCTAGCCAGATAAGAGATGGAGGTGAGAACATGTGAGGGAAACAACATGGAGACACCAAGTCAGTGGAGGAGAGGAGGTGATCCAGTGGAAGACCCAGTGGAGAGAGAGGGACCTGCTTCCAAGCTGGAGCAGCCTGTCCTTGGAGGACTGCACCCCATGGAAAGAGAGACCCACGCCACAGCAGTTTGGGGAGGACTGCTGCTCGTGGGGGGAGTTGATGTTCGCAGCAGGTATGGTTTGGCTGCTGCTTGTGACAGTGGAGCCACACTGGAGAAGTTCACAGAGAGCTGTCTCCCATGGGATGGACCCCACAGCCTCACAGGAGGCTCACAAGAGATTCCTCTTCCTGAGCAGCAGGAGGAAATCTCGGTGATGACCTGACCAAAACCCCCACACCATCTCCCTGTGATGTCAGTGGGAAGGAGGGACAAGCTGGGGGGAAAAAGTGTTTTAAGGGTTTATTTTATTTCTCATTATCGTCCTCTGACTCTGTTAGTAATAAATTCACTTTGCAACTTTAAGTTGAGCCTGTTTTGCCCTTGAAATATTTTTCCCAGTCCTTATCTCACTCATGAAACCTTCGTTATTTTTTTTCCCTCTCCACTGCTCAGCTGTAGCAGAAGAGGGTGAGCAAGCGACTCTGACTCACTCTCGTGGGTGCCTGGCATTGGGCCAGTGTTAAACCATCACAATCACAAGACACTGTCAACCAGCAACTGCCCAGACAGATTCTGGAGATCTGTAGAGGTGCCCATTCTCCTGGAATATACAAACAGTTTGTTTGTCTTGGCTTTCTGAGGTCGTTTGAATGCCTATGGAACTGCTTCTACACCTTAAGGGCTCCCTTCAGCTCAGACAAAGGGAAGATTTCCAGAGAAAACAGGAGCATGTAGGAAGAAAGATGGGAAAGATACCTGTCACTACTTCACCTGAAAGGGACTCAAGTTTTGCTTTCCCTAATGTGGATTAGAAACTGAGGTTGAGTATGAGCTAGAATAACAATATTTCCAATGTCACTGGCCAGGATTAGCCCTGTGTCATACAGAGTTATATTATAGACTGAATAAGCAATCTGTTTGGAGCAAATATTTAGATCACTAAGCAATAGGCACCTCAAATTCATTATCCTCCCCTGAAAACTAGAGTTTAAAATGAAAAAGGGTGGCTATAAACTGGATGAAAAAGATGTTTGCATTAGAATGCATGTTGGCATTCCCGTGGGAATGGGACCACAAAGGCTTTGCAATGAAGGGAAAGGGTATTGTGCTTTTCAGCAGAAAACAATGATCTTTCACCCACTCGAGAAGCACACAATGCAGTGCAGGCATAACTCCATTCATCTGTATGGAATTCATTGCTTTACATAACGTCCAGCAAACAACTGGACTGCTAAACAAGTCTTACCTCACTAGGGTCAAATATTACATCTGGGGCGGTAATGCCATTAGTTTTTGCAGCTTTTCGGATGATGTCTTCTGCCTCCTGAAACCTCCCCTGGGAGATCAACCACCGTGGAGACTCTGGAATGACCCTGCAGAGAAGGTTCACAATAACAAGCCTGCATTACCATAGAAAGAACTGCTGAAGGGACCAACACATTGTTCCAGGCAAGAAGATCTCTAAACATGCCACATCTTGCAGGAATTAGTGCAGTGACAACAGAAATCAGATTTACAAGAGCAGACTAGTGTAAGGAACAAGACGAGACTAATATGCCCTTATGGATTTCAGAAGTGCTGAAAGAATTAGCAGTGACTCAGAAAAAAGAGCAATCCAAACATTCCAAGTATGGGATTAATTTAAGAAATTCAGAAATGTGAACACGCAGCACGCTGTAGGTTAAGAAACATATACTTAGAGGCTAACACATATAAAATTAGTAACTGTAAATTCTGTGACAGAAAGGCAAATCAGAGAGCAGAATTCCCCAGTCATTCAATTGCATAAGAACCGAGATGATAGCACAAACACAACTGCTACTGTAAGTGAAGCAACACCACCACCACGTGGACTATTTCAGCTTTACATGCCACTCAAAAGTAGTACTTTAACAACTACAGAAGAAAACACAGAAGTGCCACAGCTGTTGTCTGTCATATCCATGTCACCCTACCAATGCCCAAAACAAATGTTTTTTCCTTCTGCCCTTAGTTCACACCTATACTTAAGAGCCTGTGGATTTCAGTTGGTGCAGAAGTATGAGTTTTATTGACTTTTTTTTTGCTTTCTTTGCATGTGCAAGACTTAATTTTACAGAAGCCTATAGAACATGAAGAGTAGGTTTTTTGGGCATCAGTCACACCACATACAATACCATGGACTGACAGCTAAACAATTGGGAGAGTAAAGGACACAACATCCATTCTTCACCTACCCATTCCTGAATTTCATTAGCTTCATCATCTTAAAAACCTGCAGACAGGACCTTCTAAAGACCAAAGTCTTGTAAGTCAGTTATACTCACCACCAGAGCGGGATGCAGAGCAGCCCGGGCAGGGTGAGCGCCAGCAGCAGCATCCGCCAGTCTCGGATGAAGAAAGCAAACAGAGGCAGCAGCATGTAACCAAAGGCGTAAAAGATGCACACACCCAGGGTGCAGAACAGCACACGGACTGATTTGCCAAGGATTTCTGTGCCTGCTCAAAACAGCAAAGGGATTATTAGCATTTTCACTTAATAGCAACCAAGTAACTTAATAAAAATACCCCTAGCAATTGGCTCTGAAATGCACTGCACTACAGCGTTGCAGGATAAAGCACTCTGCTGTCTAGTTGGGAGAGGCACCACAAAGCTGCTTCATGCTGTGAACCTGCACCAATGGAGGAAATTATATGTGTAAAAGAATGAGAACTGGGCCACATAGTATTTCTGTAGCTCAATATGTAGCTCATATTTCTGTAATTTTATCTTTTTAGCATCTCACATTTTACCTGAGGAGCTGAAATCACCTGACATTCTCAACAGTTAAATGTACCTTGATGTCCAGAATCCTGTCCAGCTTATGAAGAGTGACCAGCTTTTTTAAAGAATAATTCAAATGTGCCTCAACTAAGTTCCCAACCTGTATCAACTTCTAAAAGACTATTTAGTCAAAATTCTCTCAGTCTTTTGGACTAGACATATGGAATTCATGTTGGTCACAAAGACCAGGCTACTGCCAGGGGAATTAAATGCATGGACAGGGGTCAGTGCCCTCCTCTGAAATGTTTTGGGACCTGCAAATCAAGAGCCAGAGAAAAAAAATACAATCTTTCTTGTTTCCATGGAAATTAAACAAGATGCCAGCAAGTTGCAGCAGGCTATGTACAGTGAGGTTAGCTAAGCACTGCTTCCACCCCTGAACTGGCCTTCCTTGGCTCAGAAATAATTTCTTGCCACCATTTGGTACTTTGGACAGTGAAGTCACTGTAAATAATAATTTCTTTTTTTTTTTTTAATCTCAGATTAATGAGATAATTCACATTCCCATGATTAAATATGGTCTTAGTTAGCTTGAAAGTTTACAAAGTAAAGGTCATGATGAGATTTAAATTTTTACTATAGGCTGTTTAAAGAAGACTTTATAAAAATTGCTCTACCTATCTTGGTTCTTTTGAAACTTTAAAATTAAACAGGTATTTAGGCCCCAAAATGGACATCAGAAATCCCAGAAAAATCATAGAATCATGGAATGGTTTGGGTTGGAAGGGACCTTAAAGATCATCTAGTTCCAATCCCCAAAAAATCATGACTCATATGTATTATCTCTCCCACTAGAAGATGGACTTTATTTCAAATAGTCAGTTTCTGGGGTTTTGCCTCTTTTAGGACAGTAAACCATAGAAATAATTCAAATTGCACCTCTGTCAGCTGGAAGCTTCCAAGGAGAAGAGAAGTTATTCATGCATGGTGAGGCCACACTCTTAACAGTGTTGCTTGGAAAAACAAGTCAGCCCTAAGTCAGTACTGAAAAGGAGCAGGAAAAGCACAAGATGAAAGGACCCATGCAGTGACCAGCAGGACTTTCATACCAAGAACAAATGCTGCCACGTAGTTAGATATCTGTCCCATGCCAACCAGCACAAACAACACTGAAAACATCTCCCAGCTGGTAGAGAAGACCTGTATGAAACTGAAGCCAGTCTGCATTGCCAGAGTTGCAAACAGCACATTCTTCCTGCCAAACCTTCCATGGACAGATTAAAAAAAGAAAAAGAAGGGGAAAAAATATGATTAAACAACATCATGAACAAAATTTACAGAAACAGAAAAATAAAATTACTTATAAGCATACTTAAGGAGATACAAAACTTCTGCAAAAAGAGGTTCAGGAAATGTGACACAGGCACAACTATTCTAAACACATAAAAAACATCACTGGCCAAGAGAAATTAATATTTTAAGGGCTGCTAGTTAAGTCATATTCAAGTATGTGCTGGAACACTATTCCTTTCTTACTGATAGTATGAGCAGCAAAACAAATCATCAGGAACAAGTTACTTCAAGTGCAAGAGTATCCACTGCTTCTCCTCCTCCAAGGAGCACATGGTCCTTGACAGATCAACAGGTTAAAAAAAGGAAAAGAAAGCCTTGTGGAAGAAAGGTAAAACTCAGATTTGGAAGATGCTATTGGCAGTCAGTGATCCTGTGCCACGTGAACAAATTAAGGGACTGTAGAAGACCTCCTGATGAATTACTAACAAAACCCTAAAAACCAAAAAGCAAAGAAATTAAACTAAACTCAACCTGTCAAGCTGCTCTAAGAGTGTTTGCTGCTGCCCTGGCCCAGGCAGCCCCACACTGTGGGACAGGATGTGCTGAGTGCAGGTTTCACAGCTCCAAAGTCCATGTTGACCTGCAGGTCTACAGCTGGTGTTGTGGGCATCAGCTGGGTCACAACGCACGAAGAACAGACTGTTACTTGAAACCCCAAATATTTTGTCAACCTTCATGTCTCAGGCTCACTGCAGCGCAGAACACTGCAGGCAGCTTTGCTGGAGCATTCTCCTCATGGAGAGAAGGAGCTCCTGACCCTGTCCCTCAGTGGCTACAAGTAACTGGATGGGCTGCATCGATGGCCGCCTCACCTGCACCTGGTGAGGATCTGTGCTACCAGGGGAAGGAGCTGCAGGAGTGCCAGGAGTGTGAAGGTGGGAAGCTCATGGATTCTGGCACCAGAACAGCTCCTGCTTCACCTGCCAGGTAGTCACCATGGGAGATACTCAGGATCCTTGTAGCAGACAAGGAACTCTGTGGAAGGAAGCATCTGAACCTCCTGAAGCACCAGCACCAGGAAAAGGTGGCGAGAGACTCACCCACAGGGAAGAGGGGAATCATCCCTCACGTGGGAGGGCAGCAGGAGGCCATGGAGCTCTGCCTGGGGATGAGTGACAAGCCAGCTGAGATCAAGGGCTGGGATTAGCAGGGAGGCCAGCATGGGTGCTGGGTGTCTGCTGCAGCCACCTGCTCAGAAAAAAGCAAACAGGACCTGCTGCAGAGCACCACAGGAAACCTCCTCGTGTCCAAAGGCACTGGCCATCATAAGGGCTATGAACACTCCACGGCACACTGGAAGGACACAGCCCAGGAGGTTTCTGGAGCTCATTAGTGATGACTTCCTAACGGAGAAGGCTGAGGAGCTGACAATGGCAGACGCTGCTGGACCTCACGCCTGCAAACAAGGGTGCACTGGGGGTGTGGAGGCCAGCAGCAGCCTGCTGGCTCTGCAGGGGGAAAGAGCAGGATTGGGAGGGCAGGAACCAGGCAGAAGGCAGGATCACAGAGAGAGCAAACGCTGGCCTGCCCTGGGATTTTTTGGACAAAACCCATGGCATATAGCTTTGGAGAGAAGTATAGGAGGCCTGCTTAATTATTAAAGATCACTGTCTCTCAGCTCGAGATTGCTCCAACCTGATAAGCAGGAACCTAGGGAAAGGCCCTAAATGATGTCACAAGATTTGTGGCATACAGATTATGTTTCAATGAAAACAGAAACTTTACAAGTACCAGCAAATTAGAGAACCATATATTGTTCTCAGGGAATCAGAAAGACAGCACACAAGGCATTGCACAGCAAATCCCAGGGAGAGAATCAGAAAAACTGAGCTTTACAAAATACAAACAACTGTTAGCATGACAGAAAATAATGGTGTCTTCCTTGTTTTTTTAATGTTTGTACTGATAAACAAAGTCTTGCTTCTCTGGAGTACAGCTGAACAGCATTTATGCTTCCACAAACACAGATATTGGACTTAAATGCTGTATTTGATGATGAGAAAGAGCAGCTATAGTTTATAAAAAGAAAAATTGCAATTTAAACTAAAAATAAAGAAAACAAGCCTCAGGGATCCCTCTGAACATAGTCCAAAATAAATAGGAGAGAATGTTATTGATCAGATTTTTCCCAGACAAAACTCATCTCCACTGTTGTTTTCTGGCATAAAAAAACCAGTTTGCTGTAGAGTGACTTCATTGCAAGAACAAGCAGATGCAGATAACAACTACTAACAATCTTTGTAACGTCCTGTTCTAACTCAGCACATTTCTCTACACACTCTGAGCACACTCAGGTTAGACAGTCACAGAACAGACATGTTAGCAGTCGCAGAAAGACACTAGTAGGAAAGCTGGTATACAAGAAATGCCTACAAATGAGCATCAGAGAGACAGCAGCTCTGGTGTATATACTTTACTTGTCTGAGAGCTGTCCTGAGATGAAAGATCCCAGCAGGACACCCACAAAGAACAGGGAGGTGCTCAGGGGTCCCTTCCAGTCGTTGGCACATACGAGATTCCACTGCAGGGAGAGAGAATTGGAAAGTCTTTTAATTAACAGGATTTCCCCTCCCTCCTAAACTCTGCTGAGCTGGGTTTGGAAGGAGTGAGAACAGAATTACAGACTAGTTTGGGCTGTAAGGGGCCTTAAGGACCATCTCATTCCAACCCCCTGCCACGGGCAGGGACACCTTCCACTGTCCCAGGTTGCTCCAAGCCCCATCCCACCTGGCCTTGAACATTTCCAGGGATGGGGCAGCCACAGCTGCTCTGGGCAACCTGTGCCAGGGTCTGCCCACCCTCCCAGGGAAGAATTTTCCCCTAATATCCAATATAACCCTGCCCTCTGTCAGTATGAAGCTATTCCCCCTTGTCTTGTCACTAAATAGTTCCTAAACTTGATCTCCCTGCATATAGTAATGTTTCTCATTAAAAATTCACATTCCTAATTCAAGAAAAAATGTACTATAAAAAACAACAATATAGAAAAAAACCTTTTTATTACATTTTAATATGG
Source organism: Anomalospiza imberbis (assembly GCF_031753505.1). Classification (NCBI taxonomy): domain Eukaryota; kingdom Metazoa; phylum Chordata; class Aves; order Passeriformes; family Viduidae; genus Anomalospiza; species Anomalospiza imberbis. The sequence goes on from NC_089695.1 coordinate 7,919,488, forward strand.
TTTTGAGAGACAGGAGACTGCTTATTCTTCACTGGGAATCTCACTAACCACAGTTAGAATCTTTGAAATACAACTTGAAATAGACACCCAACAAACAAAGATTTCCAAAATTAAAACAAAAATGAGGAATAAAAGAAAATATTTATAAAATAAAGTCTTCAATATTTTTCAAGATCCTACCCAGCTCAGTCAGATGTTTTTGAAACAGCACTTGTGTTATTTTTCCATCTACATAAACAACTATTATTAAAAGACTCTTAGTTCTATTTTGGTTTTCTGGGTGAAAAAATGTGTAAATATTAGAAGAAAGGACAAAACCCAGCAGGGATCCCTCATCTCCTCCTTCACAGCTATGTTATGACTGAAGGACAGAAAACCAGTTTCCCAGAGCTCTCCCAGTATCTGCTGCCAGAGGGCAGGTGCTGCAGCCCTGCAGGAGAGGAACTGGGAGCAACAGATGCTTCTGATGTGAGACCAAACAGACCAAACCCTCCTGAGCAGTTTTTCAAACAGCTCCCTCAAGGCCCCTTCTGATGTTTTAGCAATGGAAAATTTTAGGTTTTAATCTGTACTAAAAAGGCTGAAATGAAAATATTCACCCTGACCTGAATAATTAATCCTCCTTGTCCCCAGTTACAAATAATCAAGTATATTTTTTTCAGTTCATTGAAGGGAACACCCTTCAATGCTTTGATCTGCTCCATAACAAACACACAGCAGTTCGTTCCATCCATCTCATCCCTAGTCCCACAGGGAATGCTGGTGTTTCACTCTCTGCCAGCCCCATCTCCTCAGCACTAAGCCTTTGACTCCAGGAATCTCACAGCCCTCAGCCTGTTAACAGCCACGCTACAACTACATCCTAGTCCATGTTTTAAGGCCGGAGGATCACTTAAAATTATGCACAAAATGAACAACAGCAGCAATGGCCTTCCACTGCCAGATTCCCGTGTCAAAATGCAACTGAGCCATCGCTTATTTCATGGAATAGCATCCAGTTTTGAATTAGAACTGGGAACTGTTCCAGAGATGAATTATGGTCATTCACACAGGCTACCTTCTCATCAGCTAACTTTAGCTGCCAGCCTTTACATTATCTTATATTTATAAGACAGTCATAGTAATTACTATTTTTAAGGTCAATATGCACCTTTTTCCAATTTGTAACTGTATTCAGGTCATTTCGTAACCTCTCCATTGAAAAATCTGTTTGTGATTTTATGTCTGAAAAATCTCTCCTATCAGATTTCATAACCCTCAACATTTCCTCCCCAGGCCTTTCCAGCCTCACAGCACCTGGAGCTCAGGTAGCAGCACTCCAGGCAGTGCTCCAGCACATCCCACCATCACCATTGATTAGGTTTCATTACAGAAGTTCCTTCCAGAACTGTGGCTTTCTAATGTGTTAACAAATGTACCCCACTCATGGTAAGGAACTGGACTTACTACAGTTATCAACACCATTTAGATTATGAACTATAATTAACATTTATAGTTAAATCTGTATTTTTCAAGAAAGGCTATACTTCATTATAGATTAAAGAAAGCTTGAGCCTGTCATGACCACAGAGGCTAAGCCAGCTAGGAAGCTTCAGTAAAATATACCTGGCAACTTGGAAATACCAGTAAATTATTATTATCAAATTTATAATTTATACAGACCAAGTATTTCAGTGGTTATCATATGCCTTTATATGATAACACCTACCAGAGAAACAAACAGCACAAATACAAATCCTGCTGTTATAAAGACTCGCCTACTCACAAAAAGTTATCTTTGCATCAATTACTGCAGTCAGACATCCTGAATAACAGAACTAAAATCTGTCTTGGTGATTAGTCTGTCATTACTAAATAGATCATACTTTCCAGCTGATCACCCTGTTCCTGTGAGTCCACCATCTCCTTTCATCTGTCCTACACCCTGCACTTTGGCACAAGTCTCGAACAACACTTGGATTTCCAGACACTGGCATGTTTGTGTCCTATAACAAACATTTTCTTCAGATCACTGAGGTGGAGACCTTTCTTGGAAAAGTTCATGGTATTAAAATGTTTAGCACAGCTCTGCCAAAACCTTCCTGCACTGGCAGGTGGAAACATACTGGGCATTCAAATGTGGCAATGATTACCAGCTTGTTTTTCTGGCCTCTCTGTTAAAGCACAGTTGAGGAGGTGTCATGCTGAAGACCACTTGAACCAGGCATCAAAGTGAACTTCAACATCAAATTTCCAAAGCAGAACTACCTTGGTTGTACAATACCAGTTATTTACAGACTCCACAGAAGCACAACAAATAGAACAAAGGGATTTTAAGGTCTGTTACCTTTTGCCCCAGTAAATAAATGTCGAAGTCTTCAACTCATTAATGACACACCTATAAGGTCTATTATACTGCTTGTCAGTGATGATGGCATCATCCTTCCAGAATCATTTTGCAACCATACCCTTCCCTCAACTGCGCTGTCCAAGAGGAAGTCACCAAGGCAACACTGCTACATCAGCACAGCAAAGAGCAAGTGTCCCAGGAGTAGTTACTAATCAACCCCTGCTGCTGGTAGTGCTGTTTGGACACAGCATACCGTGACCTAGTGCTCCAAAATCATGTGCTATTTTCACTTCTTAGTATCTTCTGAACTAGCCTGCTAGCTGTAACAGCCTTTGCCCCAGTGAACAAGATAAGGTTAACCTTGGCAAGCTATCTGAGCTTCAAACAGGAGAAAAACATTCCCACCCTGTTTTCGAAGAGCAGCTGCTGATTTTGAAGCATTGAGTTGCTCAACACTGGTATCCAACAGAACAGAGCAGTCTTGATCTATTTTGTTATTACTTTGGGACATCCTCTGTTGCAGTTTAAACTTGTCTTCGTACTCATCTTATAGATATTTTGTGATTTTTCTACTTCCCAGGCAATTGATCAGGCTGGGCTGATGTCTGTCAGCAGCCTCACACCCAGCACAAATGCTCACTAGTGTGCTGGAGCTGAGGTGTGCTTCTGCACCTCGGTAAGCAGATCCTTGGCTGATGCCAGTCGCTGGTGAGGACACCTGGGAAGAGGGGATGGGGAAAAGAGGACAGGCTATGGAGATGGCCAGGAATGTGGACAGCTTGGGTTAGAAGGCAGGGGGACCAAAAAGGAAAGGGACTGAAGCAGTTGCTTCTCAAGCACAGGTTTGGGGACCGAGTATCAAACAGTCCCAGGCACTTACAGCCATCACTTACACACCTCTCTAGGAGAGCGCTTTCTAAGTTCTGTTTAATCTCTTACATACCAGCTGCCTGGAACCATGTCTCCAAATCCCTTACTAGAAAGGCAAGCCCAGTGACAAAACTGAGAAGAATAAAAACTCTATACATTACTCCATCAGATCTCTTCCCTCCCACAAACTCAAGACCCTTCCCTAATGCCACTCCAAGAACCCTAAACAAAGCTGGACTGCGACAAAAACCTTCAAGAGCCTCACCTGGTTATACTCCTGTCCTACAAGGAAAAGCCTTATAGACAAAACAATTTTTACAGCTACAAGATACTGTGTCTTCACATTCCTTTATTTTTTAAAACTCTTTTCCTGTCTTGCTCAGAATAACATGTATAATTGAAAAATTAGGTGGCTAGTTCCATGTATTAATATTTTCTTTTTAAAAATCAAGACTTTTTGAAGCTGCCCCAGTACCCTGTATTCCCTCCTTCCACTGCTTCTCTCAGCAAGTAGAGGCAGGTTCTTCAAAAAATCTGTCTCACAGCCAAGTACTGACAACCTTTGATGCTGAATCTGATTTTGTTTATATCCATACAAGTATTCTCTGCTTACTTGAGAGCTGTGAGTGTTATTAAACACCCTTTCCTCTAAAAGCACATTTGTATATTCCAAATACTTAAAAGGTCTAGATGTTACATTGAAACTTATTATCTAAAGCAAACAGAAGTCTGTGTCTACAAAATACACATTCTGCTTAATTTTCCCTCCTCTAGTTGTTTTACATTTTTTACAGAGATAAAGCTTGCATAGAACAGGAAGGAAATTGCCAAATATTTTACAATTCCAGTGCAGAAATGGAACTGTTTCCCATACATCACATTTTTGAGACGGCTGGAGAGAAAGGAAACAGGGCACTGCCATCACCTGAGGTAAGTTTGAATTTAAAGTAAAGGCAACATAAAGAGAATTCTACCTTGTCACTAACTGTCCACAGTGCCTCTAAAAGAGTACTGTTTCCATTTAACAATATCAACTGCAGGCCTATTATTCTTTAAAAATACTAGTCTTACTTTATGTTGAGATGTCAGAAATAGCTGTAGTTTTTACAATTCCAAGCACTACTGCATGATGTGCTTTTTAAATCACACATTGAAAAAGCCAGCATTTTACAAACACCTTTGTTTGTCTGTCAGACATTTGTATTTACTTATTAAATGAAAACCAGACTTTTCCTTCTTCTGACAACACTAGTAATACTAAGCTTTTGCAAAGCTGCAAACAGCTTTTTCAGTTCCCGGCACTGCAAAGTTATGAGTATGAACTTCAGCCACAGTGATAAGCAGATATTAACCTACAACAACAAAAAAGAAGCACCTGTTTTAACAGATGATAAATAATGGAGGTGACTAACATTAATGAAGAGATGGGTGAGAGCTGAACCTGGATGACACAGGGTTGATTTACAATTCAGCTGCTGGCCCCACTCCTGCAACAGCCTGGTCTAGAGGAAGGTGTCCCTGCCCATGCCAGGGGGGTTGGAAGTAGATGATATTTAAGGTCCCTCCCAACCCAAAAAACCAGTCTATGATTCTGTGACTCTATAAATTACAACATCTAGTATAAGCCTGTCTTTTTATTTTGGCAAAGTGAAACAATACATCCCTCTGTCTTCCAACAGGGTGAACACTGAAACCTCTGGATAACCAGCTGTGCCCCACAGCCCATTTGTGTCCTGCACATGTCACTGCTGCAGTCTTCACTGGCTTCCTGAAGCCCTGGCATAACCCCCTCATCTCCAGGGACTGTGGTCTGACAGCACAGCAGGGCACTTGAATCCCTGGGGTGTAGAGAATGGAAACCTCTGGGCCCTCGTCTCTGCCCAGAACTTTCTCTCTCTGAACACCCGCACAGGATGGAGCACCAGCCCTGCCTCTAACCAGCCTCTAGACACCTGGCAATTTCCACCATGTGCATCTTTCCTCTGCAAAAGCCAACAGGCCCTAAAGTTTGCCAATAGCAAAACAGACATAAAGCATGCAAATCTGGCATACACCACCTGCACTGATTTCAAGTTGATGAACAATACAACACCTTTTTAGAAGCTAAGGATGAATAAGTGTATCCAAAATTCAGCATCGGTTTTTGGTTCACTGTTTAAGAATTACTCCTGTGTGAACTAAAATGTTCTGACTGATGTATCATCTAACACCTCATTATATCATATTTCTAGTGCACTCATGCCCTTAACTCCACTGCTCAATTCTACTCCTAGTACAGCCCCATAACAGCTATGACTGGTAGAAGTTAATATTTTCCCTTAATTACTCCTGGTTTAGACCTTTTACTACCATGTATGAACTTTTACTACTCCTACATTCATTTTTACAGGACTTATGGAGGAATTAGAATGACACAGTTGGTTTCTTGAGCCAAAATAAAGCCCTTCTTATGCCCTGAGCTACAGCATTTCAAAAAATAAAAGACAGAAAGGGATTTTATTACACCAGAGCTGGTAAAATACTGCAGACTGGCTAATAACAACCTTCTGTTGTTAGTCTGTGAGAAAAGAAAGTCTCTCTTCAAGTGGGAGAGAACTGAATGTTTTAGTTCTCCCCTGAAAAGCAGAACCATAAACAAGGTTTCTCTAAAGTCATGAGAGATTCAGCAAAAACCTTTCTTAAAAAAAAATCCCCCTTCCCCCTCCCAGTGTCAGCTATGGAAATCTGGGACAAAGGTCCTCATGATTATTCAACAAGTTAGAGATATGCAACTAAACACAAGATTAGTTAATCATAAAAGCAGCAGCACCAAGCCAATAAATTAAACAAGTTAAACACTGAAAACCTGTAAGTGTGTGAAAGGCCACAGCTCTTGCAAAACTCCTTCAGAAGTATTAATATTAGAGGAGAAAAAAATACTGCCTCAGTGCATGATGCCTGGGCAGACAAACATTGCCTCCCACGGGCACGGGACATCTGCCAAGTCACACAGACAAGGAGCCAGGGCTGGGGAGTCTCAGCACTATGCGAGCAGCGCCCTTTTCTTATAGACTGTAAAACTCCTGGACGATAGCTCAAGACATTTTAATTAACATCAAGCCAAAGCTGAGTGAAGCTCTAAAGAGAAAGCACCAGATCCTAGCCAGGATAACCATGGTAGCACAGCACTGAGAACAACACCCGTGTGCCTGCCTGTGGAAGGCCTGCCCCAGAAGATGCCAACTGCCTTACACTGCCCTGAGAGTACGCCGCCTTTCACAACAGTGCATTTCAGCAAAGACTGGAGGTGAGACATTGCGAGCAGCTTTCCTCTCCAGTAAGACAGCAATTCTTTAAGAACAGATGAGGCAATGCCTTGCACTTGTCAGAATCATTCAAACCCTTGACTGAGTTTCCTACAACTCCTGTCTCCCCATTTCTAATCCTCCCTTGTGCTGCCATGGCTCCTCTTCCATGTTCCCCAAGACACCTTAGTGCCCAGATCAGCTTATGGTCATTTAGTATCATTTAGATACCCATCACTATCCAAACACTGATCACAGCCCAATTTGCAAAACAAGAAATCATGGCAGGTTTTTTTTTTAAGGAGCTCCATTTCCATAAAACTCAACGGGACTGTACAAACTTTGTAAGCCTTCTGAAAAAGGCCTATACTTGTATTGAAATTCAAGTATTCCTCAAAAGTACTTATCAAAATCCATCTCCTTGCTTCTTAAGTCAACCTGCTCCCTGTGTGTCTGGACAGCTTTCTTCTGAAAGCAGAGTGACAATCAGCACAGCTTCACCTTTGGTAGGTTGCCCACACCCCAGACTTGATGCTAGCGGTGTACCTGCACAGACACAAACATGACCTGTCCCAGCACGTGAGCACAGAGACCAAAGCAGAGGCACTGTGGGCACACAGCAAAGTTCAGGGTGATGCTTTGAATAAAGCATCAAACCAGGCCTCCCCAGACCATGCATCTTGCACAACTCAGGATGACTCTGAACTGTGAGAGTGGTGACACACTGGCACAGGCTGCCCAGAGAAGCGATGAATGCCCCAACCCTACAAGTGCTCTAGGCAAGGCTGAACAGGGCTTGGACCAACCAGGTCTAGTGGAAGGTGTTCCTGCCAGGGGGTTGGAACTAGATGTTCCTTAAGGCCCCTTCCAACACAAAGCACCCTGTGATCCTATGAGTTCTACCACGTTTATTTTTTTAAAGAAAGAAAACAAACACAAAACTTGATGTTCAAAGAGACATCTCTGTCACACCAAGCAAGCTGAACCCAGTGCTGACCCTGCTCCAGCCCCTTGCACAGATACCTGATGAACCAAGAAGATTTGCAGTGTGACCAGTTTCGCTGGGTAAGAAAACAGGATGCACTTGGAAGCTCATTATAGAAACAAACAATGTTAAGGGATTTGAATGGACCTCATAAAGATCATCTAGTCCCTGCCACGGACACGGACACCTCCCACTAGACCAGGTTGCTCAAGGCCTTATCCAAACTGGCCTTGAACACTGGAGATCCACAACCTCCCTGGACAACCTGTTCCAGTGTCTCACCACCCTCACCATAAAAATTTCCTTCCTCGTTCTTATGCAAATGACAGTGAAGAGAAGACCCCAAAATAAACTCGGCACGGCAGGTTTAGCAGCAGATCAGTGTGCCGGCAGAGAGCCCAGAAGGCGGCGGAGCTGCACCGGCACTGCGATAACCCCACGGCTCTCCGCGGCACCCCGGGGCTGCCCGGGATTCCCCTCCCGCTCCCGCGCACCTCGGTGACGATGGTGGAGCGATAGACATCGCGGCTGTACTCCCAGCCGTCCAGGCACGGCTCCTGCTCCAGCGCCTCCAGCTCCACGTCGGAGCCGGGTCGCAGCCCCAGCGCCGAGAAGTTGGCGAGCGCGGCCAGGCGGTAGCGGCGGCAGCGGCTCGGCACCTCCTGCCCGCCCCGCAGCTCCAGCGGGATGCTGGCGTTGCGCCACTCGCCGCTCAGGTTGGCCCCGCGGGGCACGACGCACCGGTGCTCGGGCGTGCCGGCCAGGAACACGATGGAGAGGCCGTTGAAGCCATTGGGAATGATGCTGGCGCTGAGCAGAAAGAAGACGAGGCGCTGGAAGCGGCCCCACTCGCCCAGGAAGGCGGTGGCCGCGTCGTAGTCGCGCATGGCGCGGCCGAGCTGCGGCGCCGCGGCTCAGTGTGGCGCGGGCAGGAAGCGGCCGCCCCGCTCGGCCGCGCAGCCCCGCGCCGCGGGCCGGCCTGGGGGCGGGCTCGGGGAGGCCGCGCAGGTGGGGCCGGCCCGGCGGAGGCGGGCCCGGGGCGCTCCGCCCGGGGGCGCGGCGGGGGCTCGGCCGGGCCGGGGCAGGCGGAGCCCCCTGGGGAGGGCCGGGCGCTGCTCTGCGGCACACAGAGCTGCTCTGTGCCACACGCGGGCTGCGGGCGGCGGCCCCGGGCCTGCCCGCTCCGGCCGCTGCTCCGGGGCTCCGCTCCGGGCCGCTTTCCAGCTCCCGCCCGGCCCAGGGCTGCGGGACAGGTCCCTGCCCTTCGTGCCTTGTGGTCAGGAACGGCCATTAATACCTGCGTCGGAGCTCGTATTTACTGCCCAAAGCATTCAGAAACCAAAGCGCTGATGAATTATAGTCAAGGAGGTCGGAAAGGACCCCGCAGATCATCGCGTCCAACCCATGACCGAACAGCATCCTTTAACTTGCATCCAGCCTTCCCTTAAACGCCTCGGGGATGCGGGACTCCCCCAGCTCCCCGGGCAGCCCGTTCCCCCCAAAGAAGTGGGCTTCTTCGGTAGCACCTTCTTTGGGCTCAGTCCCGTGTATGAGCCAGGGGTCTTCATGGATTGTTCTGCTCACCAAAGCAGGGCAGCTGCTGCAAACTCAGCAGTTCAAGGGTTCCTCATGTCACTCTGTAGCACCTTCCTACAGCTGCCGTTGTCCCTTCAGCAGGCTCAGCTACAGCTGTAAAATAGCTTTCCTGACCCTATTTCTCAGGCAACTATTTTGTTGCTATTTTCTCAGGCAACACATACTACATGCTTGACAAATAATAAATTTAATAAATAATATTCTAACCCTAGGCCCGAAATCCCAGCTCAGTACCTAGTGGTACGGGCAGGAAGTTCACAGAGTCCCACAGAAGTCAGTTCAAAAGCTGAATTGTATCACTGCAGAAATTTGGTCCTGCTCTTCATAAGGTTAATTCACATTTCCCAGTGGCTTTTTATGGCTGATACATTTTCCCACCACTAACTGAAAAAAAAAAAAAAAAATGTACCTTTTACAGCATTTTTTGAACGTTTGTATTTAAAATTATCTTTTATCCCAGGATGGAATCACACAGCTGTGAAAAATCTCAAAGGTGGAAAATGAATGACATAATAGGAGTTAAAGCCATCCTTGAGCCTGGCCAGGGTCAGCTTCCAGGGATTTGCACCTGAAAGGCAGAAAAACTGTACCACACCATCATAATCTGCATGTATGGAAGAACTACTTAATTTGTGAATGAGCTTATTTCAGGATTTTTTTTTCATGCCCGATCCACACTAAATACATTTTATTATTCATTTATTTAAAATTCTTGGCACCAAGTGTTTATGTTCGGAGACCTGCTCTTCAAATAGAATCCACACAGGAAGCAGGTTGAAACAATGTCAGTGCACATTTTTATTGCAATGAAAACAGAGGGCAATAACTGACCATTACTACAGCTTCATATAATTATTAGCAGATCCAGCAAGTCAGCTGAAGATCCAAGGTTGCACAGAGAGACCCCAGTAAAGGTGACAGAGGTTACAGATGAGGCACAGGGCGATGACCCCGTCAGTGAGAACAATCCAGCTGGGGCTTCTCTCATTTCCACTATGCTCAGACTCCATAAGGCCTTATAACAACATCACATGATTTTAATAAGGACATTCCACTCCCCTGAAAGATTATTAAATCTGCTGCAAAAAATACTAGAATGTGATGCTAGCTTGAGATTAATGGTTTAAGAAAAATGAGACTGGTTAAAACACGGTATTTTAAAAAACACTGTACTTTTTCTTATTTAAAAAAGGAAAAACAGGTTTTAAGATACTGAAAGGTTCAAGAGTACAAAAATATTTACCTTTTAGAAACACCCAAGCCTACAATCACATAAAATAAATCTCAAAACAACAATCTTCTTAAAAATAGGGCCACCTATATTTAACTCAAGTCCTCAAACCTGTCCTATGCTGATAAAAAGGCTTTCTCGAGAAATTTACTTACATCTAAACAGTACTTCTTTACATTAACTCTGTAAAAGTAAAAGCAAGATTAAATACTGCTGTTATTAGAGAAATTGACTGAAAAGGGATGAGAAGATCAGGAGTCACAAGTTCCCTTATGCCATGTTACATTTATGGCAAAAGCATAACTGCAGGAAATTAAAAATAGTATTTCAACTCCCAAAAGCAGCTTGAGTTAATTGCACAAGTTCCTTGCATTTGTTATAAAGCTTAATATTTGTGCTTGAACTTCAGGGAGAGCCTCATTCTTGTGCCAAGAGCCAGCACAAGACAACCTACCCTGAACTCAGGCATTAGAGATGAGACACTGTGCTTTTGTCAGCCCTTACAGAAGGTGAACCAGGGCTAATTGTTATTTATAGAGGATAAAAATCAGTCTACCAGGTCTGATAGAATTCAAGTGACCAAGAAGTGCACGTACAGCCAATAAATACAAAAATAAGAGGAATTACACTCTTCAGACAATGTAGTGTTCATAAAACAGTAGTAGCACAACTCTGAGTTCTACATTTACCTTCTTCCAATCTAGCTTTGCTGAACTCAAAAAACCCCAAAAAAACAAAACATACATAATCTGTAGGATTTGAAAAACAAAACACTGGTTTTGTTGGTGTCTTTTTTTTATATATAAAAACCCCAGTGGTCCCAAATTAGTCCTTTTGAATTTTTAATAGTTGCAGGTGAACATATCCCAATACAGAAAATCAGATTTTTGTGAGCATCAAATTGCCTTTAAGTTTGTAAATTCTACAAAGGTTTTGTGAAAGCTTTTGAAACTGCAGTGAGGGTTCTCTGAAGGTGCAGAACGAGGTGGTATATATTCAAAGGAGAAATTAAATACTTTGGGAAGAAGAAAAAACAACACCCCAAGAGAGCTAAAAAACTGCTTATGCCATATACCATGAAAAACCTGAAAGCTATAAAGCATGGCACATTGGGACAGGATCACGGCTTGCTACAGCTGACTTTTCTGTTGAAAGTGGGTGTGACCCACCAGAAAGTCAGCTAATTATAGTCCTTACTCAGTGCTCAGATTTTCCCCCTTCCCCAAAGACACTGAAGATTCACAAAGCTGAGGGTTTTGGGTGGGCTCAGGCTTTATGAAAGAACAGCAACTTTTACAGGAACAGAGGGATCCCAGGTCCTGGGAAAAGCAAGTGACATCTAAAGCCACTCTGATGGTATGTTTAAAACGCATGTCCTTACAAGGAAGTCTGTGTCTGCTCTGCTACAAATGAATTTTGACTCCACTTCGTCTATGGGCTTTGGTCACAGATTTCAAAGGAGGCCAGGATCTTTCTTTCAGGTTTCAGCAGACACCCAGCTCCCCTTCCTCCAGTCAACACACAAAGAAAAAACACCAGCATTAGGTTTGCTATTTTTTTTCCCCTTTCAGTAGCTTTTATCAAGTACCTGACTGCCTGGAGTCACTGCTGTATTATTTCTAAGGCTCACTTCCAGCTTACTCCTTGACTTGTGCTCAGCGCAGACAGGTCCCCGTTTCTCAGCAGGGACTGTGTCTGCTGACAAAGGCCAGGGAACAGGACACAATGACAGACTAACAGTCCTACAGGAGCAGGCAGCATCTGGTCAGTATACTGCATAATTTGGGGACAGCAGCACAGGGGTAACAACTATGGTGCAGTAGCTGTTGGCTTTTGTTCATTTTCCTCTGGCAGCAAATACATTTTGAGATGATTTTGTTCTTCTTTCAGCCCCTCTGAGAGGTGTGTCTTTCTTCACAAAGGTGTTATCAGACTTTTAGGACTCTCCTTGGAACCTCTAATGCCAGTGGTTTGTTGCTCATTTCTGAAACTGAAAGCAAGTAAAAGACTGAGAACGTTTTCCAGGGTGTCATCAGACACTTCCCTCTCCTACAAGCACCACTACAATAACCATGTTACACTGCTAAAATAAACATGAGATGAAATATAACATTCTCTACAGCGCGCCTTGCTGGATGGCAGCAGCAGTGCAGCAAGCAACACTTGGAAATTGAACATCATTCCGCAACTACAATTCAGTTACTTCAGGCTGTTGATCCAAGAAACCTCCGAGGGGAACCTGGTTTGAGTCTAAGATTTCTAGCTATAGTTTGTCAACTGCAAAGCTGAAAAGCCACGTGTGAGACATGTAAGAAGTCCCTAATTGTGATAAAAAGCAACATGTCCTTTCCCCAGGAACGTGGCCTAGGAAATTTTCTTATTCTGAAAGCATAATGACAGCTCCTTATACTAACCAGGAATCAGATGCAGGGAATTCTAGATTTTTCAAGCTATTATTGCTTACAGGGGTAAATTCTGTTCCAATACCAGTTCTCACTGAGATGAATGGTGGCTATGCAGCTGCTCTTTGGTTAATTCAGTTTCCCTCTTCTGCTCTAAGATTTTTTCTCATACTGTAGTGGATGTGCATAGATTTGAAAAGAAATGTTTGCTCGGGGTACCCTAAATAGCAATGTTGGTGGGACAAGAGAACTGTCACTGCTTACAGGTAAATCACATAAACCAGAGGAAAAGCTGTCCTGGCCTGTCTCTGGCTGCCCAGGAAGGGGCTAGAATGTTGAAACCCTGCATTTAATTTAGAATAGTACCTAAAGAACTTACAGTGGAAGAATGAAGGGTCTCATAATAAAATATAATATAATCCTACTAAATAAATAATATAATAAATAATAATATAATCCTACTAAATAAATAATTTAAAGGAAGAGTTTAAATAAAGAGTTTAGGAGAGTAAATGATATAATAGGATGGAAAATGTCTGGACATCTGAAGCAACAGCCTCAAGGTGCTGTGAAATTCAGCCTTGCTTTGCCAGCACGCATCAACTCTCAGGTTTAGACATTCTGGAGAAATTGTATGATGTCATTGTCTGTCAAATTAACAACCTGAAAGAAAACAATCTGAAGGGCACTTTTAGAGCTTTGAAATTTTGCAGTGGATCTGAAGAAACACGTTTCCTGACTGTGAAAAGGAACTGTGTTCTAAAGTCCTGTGAAGTGTGGGATGGATGAAGGCTGCCTTACCATTTCACCTTCAGCATCTGCTCAAAGCTCTCGGGCAGTGGATTGCCGTAGCTCTCTGGGAGAAACAGGGTCAGGATCCCAATCAGCACAGTCAGGCTTCCCATCAGGATATATGGTAGGAATCTGTCATAGGCACCTGGCAGAACACAGAACATTCCAACAGTACTTTAATGTCCACAATTATCAAACTCACATGTAAAGTTTATATTCCAGACATTGCTGTAATGCAGAATTAATTGGACTAATTAGCTGACAGATTCATCAATATCAAAGGTGAATCCAAAGCTGAATTACATCTATTACCTGCCAGCAAATGGACTTTCCAATTTTTAAAACTTCAACATGTGCTCTTGGATGGCCACAACCTACCATAATTTCATGCCAACCCCCACATTTATGTAGCAGCTAAAAGTTTGGGTATTTTTTTTGTTTGTTTGGGGGCTTTTGTTTGTTTGTGTTTTTTTTAATATATTTTCAACTGGGATAATCAACATCTTTGCAAGACAATATCTCTGCTGTAGCCTTCAGTAGTACCACACTGTCATCAAGAACCAAATCCTCTGGTAAATAATACACGGGAATAAAATTGCTTGTAAGCAGTGAAGCACTAATCAGTGCCTGAGATCATGGATGCTGCTGGGCTGATGCAAAAGAAGGGAAGAGACTAAGTCAGCTGAACAGGCCAGTTACAGACTAACAGCTCATTACTGGGGAAATGCTCTAAAGCCTTCCTTACTGCAAAGGGAGAGAGCACCAGGCTTCCCATGAGGCTCTGACCTTAGTCTGCTCAGAAAATTGTTTTGCACTTGAAGGCAGCAGCCTCTGCCAGCAGCCTCAAGCTGGCACACAACTCTTTAGGCAGGATGCAAGATCCTCAAGTCACAACAGCACAGCAATGAAAAGGTCTTTCAGAAAAGGGATTAGCTAGGAGTTAAAGTATTGAAGATAGAGAAAGTGCCAAATTGGACTTGACAGCTTTATTTTATAGCTGGGATACAGCAATATGCTTTATAACATATGGAATAAACTCAGATTAAAGAGAGGACCTCTGGGTATGTCTCACAGAGCCGAAGTTTGTGATCTGATCTCCTCTGTGTTTTTGAGCTGGATGAACTGCAAGGTCCTAATTTAGCTGTAGCAAATAGCAGCAGCTGACAAGTTTCTCATCAAACCTCTTAAAGTTTTAGAAACTATTTTGATGTCTGGAACAAGATTTTTTAAAGACTGAGCCTGTGGATACTTGGGAAGAAAAAACGCCACAATCAGTAAAAATGTTATTTTGTCTACCTTTCTCTCTTAGAGCTGCAATGGAGACTGAAGACCTTAAGGAGAGTCACAGTCCTGCTTACCCTTCTACTTCACATTTGCAAATACCTGAGACAAGGTATTTTCATAGTTTTTGGTACAATGTGTTCCAGTTATACTGGAATGCAGAGGTAAGTCAACACTGATTAGTTACAGATAGTCAGCTCTTCTCCACTTTCCTGGCATGGAGGATCAGCGCTGACCCCTCAGCAGTACACCAGTAATGTTTTGTCACAGCCAGCAAAGTCGAGCTCATGTTGTATGAAAGATCTCAGCAGGAAGCAACACTCATTAGGGGCAGAGAGAGTTGACATAGGTCTAGTGGTGGCAGAAGGAAATAAATCATGTGTGAATGAAAGAAAGAGGAGATTGAGCACCCCAGATTGAACAGTAGGTATTCACAGATACTTTCATCCTTAGTCCCCTAACCTCTATCACTCTTTATCACTCTGTCCTGTCTGCAACACGAGGAACATGTATTTTACGTATTAAAGACAAAACCAAACCAAAAAATATTTGTCAGTTAATATATGCACAGCACTCAGAATGTGATGGTATTGAGTGTCAAGAAAAGCCTATGAGGAAATCAATAATACTGCTTACAGAAGTATTGAGCAATAAGAAAAAGCAAAATGAATGAATGCTGAGATGATTGGCTTAGAAACTAAAAAAAAATTTAAAAAAAAAACCCACTTCAAGTAAACACATTTTCATTCCATTTAATCTGTATGTTTTCCATTTATTACTTTAGACAGCACAAATCCTGGGAATGTTTGGAATCCCACCTGAAACATACCCATCTCAGGATGCCCAGGGACAGTACCATGCAATGAATTTCCTACTGCTACATTTCCTTACTTGCAAGACCACTTCTTGTCACACTGTCCTGGGAAACTAACTGGCATCCCGAGATGTAATTATTATTTCAGCCACTCTGCTTGCACAGTTTATAAACATCTTCACTGTACTGGACCAGCTCTAACCCACTTCAGGGATAGCTGAATGGTCCCTAAAAGAATGAAGTGCCTGATCTTTCTGTGAAGCCCAGGGAACTCCACTTAATTTCTACCGTATGTGACAGTGAACTCACACCCAAGCTGAGAGAAGGAACTGACAAGACAACAAAAGAAGGGACTTAAAGGCGAGCCTGCACTGCAGAAGCTGAGACAACTTCTCTGGGCAGTTGTGTGGTGCAAGGCACGAAGAACGAGATCTCACCCAGGTAAACGAAGTAAGGAGCGATGATGCTGCCCAGCCTGGAGGCCGTGGAAGTCGCTCCCACTGCCATGTTCCGCACCAGCGTTGGGTACAGCTCCACGTTGTAGACATAAAGCATTGAAAACGCAGCTGTGATGCCAAACTTCCCAAGCATCACCAGTCCAACAGAGACAACATTGAGTTCTGGAGGAAAAAAAATAAAATCAAGGTGAATAAACAACACCTTGTGCTTATTACCTGTATTACTTCTACATCCAAAAGACTGTATTACTGTGTTTTTCCAAAAGGTGCTTGGGGTTTTTTTAATTATCCAAACTATTAATCCCATCCCTAGATGACTCCAAACTCTCCACTAAGCATAATGTAGATGGTCAGGTTATTTTGTATTTTTCAGATTTTGGTTGTCTTCAAGTAAAACAGCATTATTGAAATGGAACAAAACTCTGGATTACACAGCAATAAACTACAATCTTGAACCCACCCCTTTTCACAAAATCCTGTGGAGATTTACATTCAGTGAAATCCGGATGCAGGTTTTTGTAGCCTGGAAGCACAACCAGATAAATCACAGTGCACTTTCAGCTTTCGTTTTAGAAGTTGGTTCCCCCTGAACTATATAAAGCTCAGTAATTTGACACAATAAATGAGAGTCGAGTGTGACTCAGCATGTACAAATGCAAAAAAAAAAAAAAAACAACTTAAGGCTGCAAGGGATCAGCATAAACTCGACCTCAAATTCTAAATTTGATCCTGGTTTCCAGTAATTTTGCAGAACTGTTACACAGTACCATAACATATTTTGAATGTTTCATATACTTAAGTCACATATTTAATTTTGTACCTGCAGGAACCAGCTGAATGAAGAGTACAACACTTCCCCCTAAAAACAAGGTGCCAGATACGGAGTAGCGCCGTGGGAGGGAGCGGAGAAGAAGCCAGGCGATCACATACGCTGGAACTTCAATAACAGCTGAGAGGAAACAGTTGACATAGGCATTTCCATGCCAGTCTGGAGTGCTGAGGGACAGGCCAAAGTAACCAACTGATGTGAAAAACCTGAGAAAAGCAATAAAAACAAATTATTCCTGAAACAGCAGTCTCTGGGCACCTCCAGTGTTGCCTCAGATGTCGTTACAAAAATAGGATATCACAAAGCACTGCCACAGGCATTGTGGCTTTAAAAAGTCTCAGTGGAAACCCCCTCTTTCTAATTCTGTCATCCCATTCAGTGATCATTTCCACAGCAGCCTGAAGACACCCCAGATTTCTCTGTCCTTCCTGCATACACTACACCAACTTGTGGAAGTTGTTCACAAAGTCTTATCAATGCAATGGACTCAACAACACATTGAAACTCTTGCAAGCTTCCCAAGCCAACTACATTCCTACTTGTAGCTAGTGTCAGGATCTCCCACCCTCAGCAGCTGTGTTATATCTTATTTAATCTTCACAGAGAGCTGGATGTTCAGGTTTCAGATCTCAGGAGTGCCTTACCAAATGTGCTAGCCAATTCCTTTCTGCTGGAGTGAATATGGAGAGAAAAGAGTTCTGGTTTGTCTATATGGCATTACTGAGTCCTCATTTCTCGTGGCTGCCCAGGCAAGGGACCAGGATCTCACTGAGATGGGCACAGTACAGAACAGAACAAAAATGCTGGCCATGGGTCTGGCTCTTGTCATGTTACTGAGTTGCTGCCTTTGCTTCAAGAAGAACATTTATCTTCAAATAGAGATTACAGAGATGGGGAGCATTAAAAAAAAAAAAAAAAAAAGCAATGTACTTAAATGTAGTTAAAAATACAGAAGTTGTTACATATAGTTTTCTATTTTACACCTGAGTCAAGGCTACTGTCTCCATATTCTTGTGTGTTAATGCAGTATGGGTGTGAGGACACTGAGGGCCGTGTACCAGCCAAGGACCACTGGAGCTGGACTCCGAGGCTCAGACTTATTATCTAAATCTGTGGCATGTGCCCTCAAATCAGAAACTGTTCTATTGCCTGGGTACTTTAGGAATACACATTTCCTTACCACAAAAGTAATGACATAATAGTAATAGTTGCAATGTTTCGGGTTCGAAATAGGTCCAGAAGGATAGCCTTCTGCTGCTGCTGAGGCTTCGAATCCTGCATCTGAAGGAAAAAGGAAAACAAAACCAAAAAAATTCCCACACACCTAAGAGCATAACAACCTCTGCTACCCACAGTCCAGGCAGTTACGAAGTTATGACTATCAGGGGATAAGTGGTCAGCCCAAGGGCCACTTCTGCACCAGGGAGCACAGTCCTTAGGAGGAGCTTGTCTTTGCACCCAGCTGTACTCATGGGAGCTTCCACTGCACGAAGACTAATTAGAAAGGAGTGTCAGCTGACCAGACAGACGAGTTAAGGTTTCCTTAAGGATTTCACACAGTACTTCCAGAAGTAACCTCAGTACCAGAGGCATTTTTCTGTCCATTCTCTGCACTGTGCATTCAACTCTCTTAAACCTTCATAAGGTTTGTGAAATGAATGTAGGAAATCAGCCAGTTTTGCTGCCTGCCTCTGCTGAGAAAGGTTGGTGAGACCAGGGCACATCATAGGAGCATCCACCACCTCAGACTGGAGATGGAGGGTCTAGTTTGAAGCCTGAAGCAGGAATCTTCTGAGTGCCTTTCTGCCTGCACACTTTGCCATTGCTAGGGCAAAGCCAGAACTTGTGGCCAGGCTTACCCCAGGCCCAAAGAACAAGTCACCCTGCTTCTCCCTACAGGACTACCCAGGAGATGCCCTTTCCTAGGAATAGATGATGGTTTCCAAGGAGTGTCGTTCTATTAATGTTTGAAAAATACTTCCAACATAGACTTAGCATGCAGACATCTTCCTCAGGCTTTTTTGTACAGACACTTTGGCACACAAAATTTCCATGAAGCAGGTGAATGTCTCCTTGGTTTAAGAAAATATGCAGGAATGATAAAATGCTGCAATTCAAAGAAGTCATCCCCCGTTTGAAAGACATCTGAGGCCTGGCTGTGAAGTAAGGGAAGTGGTTTTCCATGGCTGGTGTAGAATGAGCTTCCCATAATTGGAACACACACTTCAATTCACACTAAAACTTCCACTTGGGAAAGAGATCTTCAGCCAAAATATGAGTGTGGCAGTCAAGTGACAGATCCTGCCCAGGGGAGGGGTAACTTGCAGCATCCTTGTCCTGCAGACACTGCAGAGGAGCACGTGGTGCTTTGCTTTCTGCTCTCTCAGGACACACAAAAAGCAGGTGGCAGAATAAGGCAGTAGAGGAAGATCCAGCTGACAGACAGGCAGTCATTGCTGACACAGGGCTGGAGGAGTCTTTGCACAACAAAAATGTGCCTCTGTGAGGAGCTCCAGTGAGGGCAGAGCCAGTAGAGGGGGAGATGAGCACAGGAACCAGCCATCCCACAGTGGCTGTGCTGCTCCCTAGCTTGCTGGGCTGCCAGGTTTGCACTAGACTTTCTTCTTTTAACCAATAGATATGAAATACAGAAAAACCATAATTTTGAAGAAGAGATTGATGTTCTTCACTGTCTTCTCTCACATCATGGTTTTCAAGTCCCCTTGTAGCACTCAGGTGCTTTGGCTGGTTTGGGCAACCTGAGGAGCCCCCAGGCTCCATGCAGACACAGCTCATGTGGGTGCTGATTCAGGGTCCCCCACACAGCCCCCCTGCAAAGGGCTCTTGCTAAACTGCAAACTGCTAAAAATGCACCAAACTGAAATGGGCACAAACACATTCTCCTTGGGTCTTTGCAGCGCCCAAAGGATGAAGCAATCTGGGTCACCCTTGCTTTGAAAACCACAATAAACCACTGCTGAGGAAGAGAATTTTACCGTGAAAAGCAAACAAATAAAACCTCCCTCTGGGTTCTCACTTTGATCTCGCTAACCCAGCACTTACCACAGGCCAACAGTCACTGCCAGCCCAAGAGCTGCTGGTGCAAACCAGCTCTTTGCTGGCATTTCCCAACAAGTCAACCAGCCAAACGGGGAAATGCCAGCGAGGTGAAGTACCAGGATGTATGGAACATACCTCTGCAGTATCGAAAAGCACAGCTGGGGCTGGAACGCCATTCATTTTCGCAGCCTTTTGGATAATAGCTTCTGCCTCCTTATATCTTCCCTGGGAGATCAGCCACCGAGGAGACTCAGGAATGATCCTATAATAAGTTTCAGAATAAATGATTCAATGTTTTCCCAAAAGTAACAATTTATAAATAACATATTTATTGTGCCTAGGAGTTACACTCAGGTCTCACAGATTGCTTGCAGCAGGAGACAGCCAGCACAGAAGCATGTGGGCAATGTAATTCAAATATATGGGACCTATTGTCATGCTGAAGTAGATGCTTTGTCCTTAGTGGTTGTTTTTAAGGAATAATTAATGTCCACCAGATGTCACCAGATAGACAGAAAGGATGGGGGTAGCTTAGCCAGTGTGAATCAAAAATATTCTTAGGAAGCCGCACACAATGTGGAAATGCTTTAAATATGCACAGCGTGTATTTAGAGGTCCTGTGTCATAGGAATCTTATATACAAACCTCACCATGTCACCACAGCTCTGAGGCAGATTCTCCCAGGCAGAGGGCAGGGGCAGTGTCCCCTTGCAGAGTTGATGACATTTTCTAATCAATTACAGGCACATGTTGAATGAATTAACACCAAACACAGGACAGAAAACTTCAACTTTCCTTAACTAAATCCTTTGGTCTTAAGAGATGCTATCTTGCTCATTTAGCCAGCAGCACTTCTTCCTCTCTTTGGAAAAAAGCAGGTCAGGCACTCCTTTTCTGATGAGCCCTAAAGACTGACTCAAAGCCAGGTCAATAATTATAAACATCAGGTGATTCATATCTGATTATTAATCACTAATGGGATTTCTGTAAGATGAGCTGCCTCCCCTGCTCTTCTTACTGGGAAAGCTGAGGATCTTGAGACTGCAGAGATAATGCAGGGAACCTTCTGGAGAATTTGGAAGGGAAATGATGAAGAGCAAGAACTGTACAGAGCAGAGGGATGTGCAAGTCACATGGCCCGTGGAAGCAGTGGGTCCACATGCCAAAATGCCAGCTAACACCAACCTGCCTTGGCAGAGCTTTGCAGGGCACTTTGATCCCCATCTACCCCCATTCAGGCCCCAGACAAAGCGTCTCAGAGGAAGTTTCTGGCATTTTTAAATGTAAGCTTTTAAAAGGCCTGGCAATTCCCAGCCCATAGGTTTCAAAGCAGGACTCTGAAGCCATGCCTTGGGGACAAATTTCCCGTGCCTCACAGTGCTGCTCTATAGCAGACATCAGAGAGGCTCCCACCCAGAACCAGCCTCCCCAGAGAACAGCTGCTTGGTGCAGAGGGAAATGCTGCTGTGATGAAGGAATTTGAAACACTTCAAGTGAAACAAGCAAACTGACCTTACACAGATTAAGACTGTCTTTAAAATCCAGTGACAGCAGAGGTGGAGCTGAAAACCATTTTAAAGGTTTGGTTTGAAGACTGAGGTTAAAAAAAACCCCAAACTAACCAACAAACCATCAGCAGATACTTCTAACAAGACTGGGACATGCAAGAGGTGTTTTAGACTATAGAAGAGTGTGTCTAAATCACTCAACTGTTATAAAGATGGTAACTGCTCACTTACAGATAAAACTTTTTCAAGATAGCAAAAAGAAAGGAGTTCCCTGAATAATATGAAAGAACTCTTCCTCTTGTGAATCATTCTTAATTTAAGAGTGTGAGTGATACCTTGCTTTTCCTTTCCTATTTTCAAACACCTGTCCCTTCAGAAAACAGTAGACACCCAAGGCAGCAACCAGATGGGGCTATCTGCCCTTCAGTGCTTCTGTCCAGCTAACAAGAGCAGGGCTTCCAGTACACAGCACCAACGAGGCTCTCGACTTAAAATTGGCAAGAAAAACCCCAAACAAAAAGGGCCCCCTCAAGGCAAAGCCTTCTCACTTGGTGAATAGAAAAGAGCCCCTCCTCCCTGACCCTCTGCCATGACCCAGCACAAAGAGCATCAGGCGGGAGGAGAGGTGGGAAGCGTGGCCTTGGCGTGGACTCACCACCAGAGCGGGATGCAGAACAGCCCCGGGACAGTGAGCGCCAGCAGCAGCATCCGCCAGTCTCTGATGAAGTAAGCAAACAGTGGCAGCAACATGTAGCCAATTGCAAAAAATATGCAAACTCCTAATGTAGAGAATAGAATACGAACTGATTTGCCAAGAATTTCTGTGCCTGTTTAAAACAAGGGAGGTTGGATTAGCATTTTAACTCTTTGTTTTCAAGCATGATAAATACTTTATTGCATTTACAAACAAACAAAAAAAGAATAAGCTAAACAATCTTAGAAAAGAGCAGCACAGCACAGACAGGCCTGTAAAGAAAAGCTGCTGGGAGTATTGGGAACCTTCAGATAAAGAAGCTACTTCTGTTTGCTTTGATTAATGCATTGGCAGACACAGATAAGGACAGGCATAGGGGATGGCTGGCAGACTTCCAGGAGCCTTCCTCTCATGCTCCCCTTGGACACACCCTGCTCCTCCACTTAACCCATCCGGATTTAAGATGCAATTCACTGCTGGGCACTTCTGAAAGAGCAAAGGTCTGAGCACAGCAGACTGGCATGGTTTGGAAGGATGTGAATTTACAGTAAGGTGAGGTGGAAACAAATTTCCCACCTATTTTTGGGAACAGAAGAAAGGTTGGAATGTTGGATAAGCACATCAGGGGCTGAAGGACAGAACTGGGGAAGATGCCATCCTCTAGTAATGTTATTGTTCCAGTAGCCAGGCAGCAGTCAGGGAAAGCATCCTACAGCCATTGCACCATGCAGCAACTTAATTCTGAGTAATGAAAACTGAGACAGTTCTAAGCCTTTCACAGCACCTAAATTCTTTCACAATAAAACACCCAGCCACTGCTTAATAGAATCCAGTGAAGCCCTCAGGTTCACCTCACTTCTCCTTGAGCTCTCAGCCCCTGGTCTGCAGAGCTCTCCTTCACATTCGGAGCACTGCAAGGGCCATAAGTGCCACAGTTTGATCTGGACTCGATTAAAACACAAACGACACTGAGCGAACTGAGGGTCACAAAGTGTGGAGAGTGTACTTGGGTTGTGTATCATGGCAAGAACTCCCAACATTTATTATTGCAGAGAAGATGGGAAAAAATACCCAAGTCTGGAAAACCCTCCTATTTGATAGTTACATGAATTCTCATTTAAGAAACCTGGAGTAACTTAATAAAGCCACAGTAAAAAAAAGGTGAAAATAAGAATTTGCTGGGCTAAAATGAGTGTGTGGAGATACATGTTACCATCTTCCTCTTGACTTGCTCTTGTTTAGAGGGGCTTTCGAGAGAGGTCTGATACTTGAAACATTGGTTTAAGCCTGTTAAATGTTACATTATAATTTGTGTCAATTCAAAGACAGTATGAGATGATGTCTATCCTGCCTTTCGTCTTCCCTCATTCTCGTAGCCATGGAGTAACAGCTCTTGGACAATACCAACATGCCTTCACAAACCTCTACAGTGTTTTACAGACCCAGAACCTGAACACAACAGTTTTGAGCACAGAGAACAACTGAGACCTAAAGCTAAGAGAGAAATTTCACAGCATGTGGCTGAAAAAACCCTAACATTGACTACAGAAGTTCACCAACAGCTCAGGGGCAACTATTTCTATGAAGGTGGGCAATAGTGCAAAGGGCAGTATGAGCCTGGGTGGCTAAGGATGCTGAAACAGGGTCTGAGCTACACATGGGGAGGCAACAGAGGTTTGGATGCTGAGAGTTTGAGTGACAAGAGAAATCTGCGCTGAACTTGGAAAAAAACTCACTGTACTTGGGGATGGAGGGTGCCAGGGCTGCAGCACAGCCAGGGTCAACGGGGCCTTTAGCGGTGCAGGTGTCACTGCTCCCCTCCCAAGCACAGGTCAGCCCTGCCTGCTCTTGGATGAAACAAGGGGAGCATCTCCAGCACATCCTGTAATCAGGACGGGTTTTCTTAAGGAGTTACTTTTCTTTTTATGGGTATATTCTCCTATTGAGTACCTCTATCATGTGCAGCTTCCTGGAAGCTCCTGGGTTTGCCTTGCCACAGGCAGAAGTCACAGTGCTTATGGGGAAACGCTGTGGAGTGTAGGGTGGGAAGGACCACTCCCTGTAAGTACCTCCTTCCTTGCCCATGACAGTCAGCTGATTTAAATGGGGAAGCTAAGGTCTAAGTTAGTTCAGATTAACCCTTCCTCAGAACTAGCCTCCAGGCTGCTGGGGAATGGCCAGCACTGCTGCCAAATGCCCCAGGAATTTGCCTCTGTGCTCCCTGGGAGCCATCATTGCTGTGGCAACTTTACAGAGGAGAGGATGGCAGAAGAGACAGCACAATGGGGCAAGGGCCAGCAAACAAGAGCTAACCCATTAAACAAGCCTAATGAAACCGGGGGAAACCCAGTCTCCTCTCTCAACAAAAGGACCATTTGCCCAGTGGGGTGTTCCTGGCCCTCCCTTCCAGCTTTGTTTCTGCTGAGCACCGAGACAGCATCCCAATCCACATCCAGCTGTGCCCCACATTCCTAGGGGAGCTGGCAGCTAAATTCCTGCCTGATCACAACCTGCATCTCTGTGCTACACAACACCCATGTGTTTCCACAAGGATTTTCAGTTTTACCCAGTGCTGTACCCCCCAGCCTTCCCATGGCAGGCATTTGCTCCTGCTCCATCAGCTCCACACAAGAATTAGACTACCAGGACAGTGGGAGCAGTGGCAATTGTGACAGCAATGGCAGGAACAGTTACAATGGTGATGGCAACAAGGGATCTCCCTGCTGACAGCCTGCCTTTAATCCTCCCTGTGCCACAGGCAGCAGTGACTCGTGGCTGCTTGGGGACACAATGCTGCATCCTCTTCATAGCACTGACTTCATATTATGCTCTTCTGAACTATTTTTTCCCCTCATGTTAAACCACATGGGGTAGGAAAGACCAGCATTAACTAGTAATGTACAATTTTAATCTAGCTCCCATTACGATCTACAAATTCTAATGTTGACACCAGGGGTTTATAAATGGCCATAAATATATATTTGTACAGACGTTAAAGACAGCAAACCCAGCTCCCCCCGGAGATCTGCATCACTCATCCCCATAATTTGCCCATGCAGTTGCCTTTCCTGAAACCCCCCTGTCCAGTGGGAGCCTCTGTGGGGTCTCCTTTCCCCATGGGGTCCCTTGTTCCCTGCAGGGTCCCCAGGCTGCAACTGCAGCCATGCAGCTGCTGGGTCATTCTTCCTACACTCCCCATAGAAAAGAAAGCAAACCTTATCTTCCAAAACTTAGGACATTATCATTGATCTCAACACTGAGAGCAAGGACTTTATGGCTAATGGGGCTTTGGCACCCAGCCAGCTCCTCTGGTCCCCCTGACACTCAATGTGCCTGGAAATTGCTGGTTTGCTCCACTTTGCACTCAGGTATGCACTGACCTCTCTGCAAAGAGTGCAGAGGGAGGCAGGGATGAACCCAAATGCCTTCTGTATCTCAGATCTGCTGCTCAACCCTGAACACTGCCTTGAACGTCTTCTCCAAAGAGGAATGAAATAGATGTTTATTTAGACTCTTCCTGCTCTCTTCTTTTTCTCTAAACCTACAGAAAGTATAGGCTTGAAGAATCACAGAGCAAAAAAAAAAAAATCATACTGGCTTAAAGTAGGAATTTTACCAGTGCAGATTTACCACTGTCTAATTAAATGATCCAGGTTCAGAGGGAAAAAAAATTAACAGTACATTAAGCAAACATTTAATATAATGCAAATATATTCATACCCAAAATGAAGGCCACCACGTAGTTAGATATCTGTCCCATCCCCACAATGAGAAAGAGCACTGTGAACATCTCCCAGCTGGTGGAAAAGATCTGCAGGAAGCTGAAGCCAGTCTGCACAGCCATTGTCAAAAAAAGGATATTCTTCCTGCCAAACCTTTTGGTAAAGAAAAAGATTATTACTGAAACAGCATGTATTTATGGTGGGGGCTATGTAAGAGGGCACAAGGGAGAACAAATATACAATCTCAAGTTATGCATCTAGCACAACCTGAAGATCTGTTCATCTTAAAGAATTTTATTATTTTCATATACACTAAAAAAAATAACATTTCCAAGACCCATGAGACAAACAGAGAAGAAAAGCTATGAGCAGAAACTTCAGAAAGCCATTAAACAGAGATTAAGGAGACTAGGCAACAGTACAATAGGGAGACACATGCAGACTGCAAGCTTCACACCTGAAAGTGAGGAAATTATGGATTTCAGGCTACTGGCATCTATACTTTGCAACACCTTTACGCTTTGAGTGTGCTAAGTAGCTCTGTCAACTGGTTTTGGTCTGAGTTGCCAGACATACTGCCCCCTTTCTCTCACCTGTTTCTCTGCATTAGGATGAGGTGGCATGTTGTCCTGGAGAGGCAGGACAAGCTCAGTACAGGTTTTCACACCTGTGGGCACAGATGCTGCACGGGCTGCGTCACCTGCTGCCTGCAGCAACCCTTCACTTGGAAAGCTTCTGTAGCAGGCATGGGGAAATTGCTTTGGGACAGGCTCAGATCATAACCCTTTACCAACAAAAGCCCCAAATAATCCAGGGAGGCTCATGTGGGAAGGCATGAGCCAGGCTCTCAGTGGCTGTGCTGCCACCAGGGCACACACACACATCCTCAAATGCTCCCACTGGGAAATGGCACCACTGGGATTTAGTGATTATCTCATCTCCCTTTCAAACAGTAACACCAACTGACTTCTGCACTGGGGCAGGAGTCAGGCGAATAAATTCAGATCACATGGAATTTAATGCTGGAGGCTATGGGATTAAGACTCCAAGTGAGTTTTGAAACCCCTCCACTAAGCACCCAGAGAACACTGCTACCTTATGACATCCTCATTCCCAGACAACAGTCAGAGCAGGATCTGAGATCCCACCATAAGGGTATGGATGCAGGGCTGAGGGCTGTATGGAGCAGAGATTTGCACAGGGAATGTATATTCTGCATTCAAGCTGTAAGGCCAAAACCTCAACACTGCTGAGACAATTATCAAATGCCTGTAATGATTTTTTTACATTTATATCTGGTGAGATGCTATGACAATTGCTATCATTTTCAGGTTATCGTTTTTCCTTCCTCTCATATGTCCTTACTCTGTTTTCACCAAACCATCTCTCCTATGCAGAGATTCCATTCAAAGGGCAAGTTTCTATCTTGCAGCTCTAACAAGGGATTATCAGTTAATGTGCAACAAAACTCAGCATCTTTTAAACGACTAAAAAGACTGGATAAAGAAACAAATGGGAAGTAGGTTGTGAAGGGAAACCCACTGCATCAATCTGCAAAGCAGCCACATGGGCTCCTTGTGGAGATCAGTCCTTGGGCTCTAAAGTGCCCAAGAGAGAGAAATCCTTCACATGGGGTAGACCAGGATGGGATTTTTGAAGAAGCCAAGCCAGTTACCTAATTTTGATCAGAACTCAGAGTACTGGAGATTTCACTCCTTTTATGTGAAACAAATGCTTTACAATCTCTTAAAACAAATGCCCCTGGTCTGCCGTGCTCTGCCCATGGCATTACCTGTCTGAGAGCTGCCCCGAGATGAAGGAGCCGATGAGGACCCCCACAAAGAAGAGGGAGCTGGTCAGTGGGGTTTTCCAGTCATCCTCACACACCAGGTTCCACTGCAAGAGAAAGTCCTGTACTCAGACACAGCCCCAGTGCTGTGCTGAGCCTCGTCCAGCACAGAGGCTGCTGATTGGAGACACACACATTTCCACGGGATGGAATTCTGTTTCTCCATATCCACACTTCCACCCACCACTGGCACTGTTTTCTTGGCCAAGGTCACTGTTGGAACACCCTGCTTAAAGCACAAGAAAAAGAAGGAAAAGTGACTGCCTCCCCAGGCAACTCCATGAGGCCAAAACACCAGCAGCTGTCTGACACAGCCCCATTGCCTCTGAAGGGGACGAGCAGCCAGCAATGCCAAACCTGATGGGAGCCCATGTGTGCAGCTCAGGGGCTGTCCTGGACCTGTTTCTAGTACAATCCTTCCATCATGTACCCACCAGACCTCTGGACCTGGCTCCCCATGGTCCAAGATGCTTCCACCAGTGAAACAGAGCAATGGAGAAGGATAAAGAACCATCCCAGCTAAGTATAGCTCCCAGTTTACCTCTGCCAGTACAAAAGCTGCTGCAGCTCTGTAACTTCTGGGGCTGACAAAACATATGTAAGAAGATGCACAGAATGAAATCTCTTTTCTTTCACTGATGCGTTACCAAATTCTGTTCCACCCCACAACCTGCACCACTGACTTGCCACCCGTCACTCACAGCCTCATGACTGCAGCTGGCTGTGGCTGCAGACTTAGGACAGGAGCCAGTGTGGAAACTTCCACCTAAAACTACTCGTAACCTCAGACAAGGTTAAAAAAAAATAAAAACTGCATCATGAGCCTCTGTCCACCGAAGTTACAGCTGAGCATGTCTCTGCCAAGGCTTGCTCCCTTCCTGGTGACTAATCTCCTGGTTATGGCATGCCTGCCAGGAGTACTTAGGGAGAGGCTTCAAACATGTCACTCTCAGATCAGATAATTCTACCACAATGGTAAGCTAGTTAGACCACAGATTAAAGTATGGCATAATTGTAATAATTAGCCATGCTATCAGAGAGCAGGGCCATCGCCTGCACCCTTTGCTTGGAGAATGGATGGGCCAAGCACAGGCAAAGGCTTGGTGATGGAGCAGAAACCTGCCACCAGAGCTGCTCAGGCTCCTCACTCAGCTGCAGGCAACCAGGAGCAACTCTTGTGTTACAGAGACACCCAGGCACCACAAGCCCTTGTGTCTGATGGCACCACAAGCCCTGCCAAAAACAAACCACAGGTGGATTGGTGGATGAGCTTCACAGCTGCTGCAGAACAGGCAGGCAAACCCCAAAACAAGGGGGAAGGTGGTGTGGTTTGATGCAGTTTGCTTTGGACTATAATTTAGGAAAGAGATGCAATTAATGCCTATTTTCAGACAGAACAGAAGTACGCTGCCAGCAGAGGGGGGTCAAGTACCTCTGCCCTTTGCCCAGCCTGCTAAGTAACACCAGCTACATAACAAAAAAAGCAGCTGAGGTTAAATACACGGCCCATGCCTCTCCCTGAGGAACACACATGTCTTCAATGCAGGAACAAGGAGACTTGCGGACTAAAATGTACCTCCAAGACTTAAATCTGATTAGGAACAAAAAGAACCCTGTGGCAGAATTTTCTGTAAGGTATCTTCTTGTCCCTGCTGAGAAGGGAAACGTGGGCCTGTCTGGGCACACACCTGCACTTATCCACACTGTGCTTTTAGAAGGTGGGGGTTAGCATGTGGGTCAGTGGGGCTCTGGTACATTCAAGGATGCTAGTTGTGAAAAATAGATGCAGGGATCTGCTTCACCTGTGAAAGAAAACAGTTTTCTGTAAAGAAAGTCAGTAGAAATCAAGTCCAGCATTTAAAACAAAGCAAAATTCAGCTACAAAACCCATGGCATTCAAAGTACATGGCATTCAAAGTACACTGCAGAGGTCTTTCACCATATCCTGCAGCACCTTCCTTGCCCCACTCAGGGAAAGCTGTTGACTGACAGCATGGCCGAATCTGCAGCTCATACAAACTACTGTTAATTATCTGGGTACTGAGCACCTTGGTCTGGGGCCACCAGCACAGCACCCGGACCTTCAGACTTGAGTTGCTTGAGGTTAAGGATCAGTGTTTTCAAAATGTCTCCATGGTGCCAAAGGCACCTTGGCTGTAAAATAAACCCAGCTAAATAATAACTTGCCCATGAAACTGCATTACCTCCTTGGTGCCAAATGCCTCCTATCCAGGTGTTTGCTCCACTTTTTCCCATGACATACTGCATACCCAACAAAAATTCACTGTACAGGGTCAAGTCTTTCAGATTTGGGGGGGATATGTAAACAGTACACAGCAACTGGCTGTCCAAAGAGGGGTTACTGTTTACAGAACTCACTGCATTTGACCAGAAAACACACAAACACATCAAATCCATTTGATTTTAGGTATACCTGAAGCTGCTGAGTGAACAATCCACCTATTTTAGCTCAAATAGCACATGGTACCTGAGCAATACAGCCCTACCCTACAGCTACACCTCATCTCCCAAATTCCAGCCTCCCATCCCCACAGGCACTCACTCTGAGGTTCATGCACAGTGGTCAGCCACATATCAACACGGTAAGGTTTCAGCAGTGCTTCAGTGTGTAGGGAAAAGTGAAATGTAGGTTGTTTGACCCCCTCCTCAGGGGCTGCATCCATCACAGACAGCACCAAGCACACCATGGCTACAGGAGCTACAGCCCAGCCACAGCAAAGCTGCCTACAGCTAGAACTTCCAAAATGTCTCTACTGGGCTAATTATACATTAACCAGAAAATAAGTAATTCTGTAATGTCCCTAGCAAAGCAAACTGGGGAGCAAAGTTCATGTAAGATTCCAGGCAAGGCCTCTGAATGCTAGGAATAGGAGCTGCTCAAGAATGCTGTAATTAAACCACTTTATTCCCATCAAATCCCTACAACCCTTTCTGACAAGCTCCCAACTACTGGAAGAGCCAATTCTGCTAGGTGCTGCTGGTAGGAACACTACAGATGGATGAGCTTTCTGAAAAACTGAAATTGCTGGAGAAGGTGCCTTGACTGCCCAAAGTGCCCCCCTTGCCAATCAGAAATCACTAATTAACCCCCTGAGTACAGCCCATTCACATCAGAGGAGAAAACACTAGTGGAACCTTGTGTAAATGGGTGGGGCTGCAAATCAGGGAAAATCTGAACTTGCTTCCAAGAGTAAAGCTGACGATGAATAACTCAAGAAGTGTTAATTATTCACAGATGGCCCCATCCTGCTCCCTGGGTACCAGGTCCAGCAATGAGACCAGCTCTGCTCACTGCACAAGTGACAATGCACAAGCACCTCCATGCCCGAGCACAGGGTGGGCTTCTAGGGCTGGGCAGGGCTGCTCTCCACTGATGGAAAAAAACCATAACAGAATAGAAAAGACTTTCAGATGCCTTCAAACCACAGCAATTCCTATCCAGTCTCCTGCCTCTGCCAGTCCCAAAAGCTTCTGGTTTCTGCCTTCACTAACATCAGGGCCAGGCCAGGGACAGGGACTGAGCAGGATGACACAGGTGACAGACCAGTAGCCCCAGTAGAACCTCTGGCACTCACTCTGCCCTTTGCAGGAACCTCACAGTGGTGTCTGGGGTACATGCCATGCCTCAGTGGTGGAGAGCAGCTCAGCGTGTCCCCAGGGAGCAGTGATGGGTGACAGCCTGGCTCAAGGGAACTAACTGGATCCTAATGCCTACTCTGAAGGGCAAAATTGGTGCTTGTCCTTGAGACTCTAATTCATGTTTGATCTGAACATCATTATCTGGAAGTAAAAAAAAAAAAAAAAAGTGGATTAAATTCCAGAAAAGAATACTAACGTAACAGACCCCAGGAGCCTGCCAATAGGAAAAGGAAACCCTGCAGCCCGTTCCTCTCAGCAAAGGGATCACTC
The DNA here is from genome assembly GCF_031753505.1 of Anomalospiza imberbis. Classification (NCBI taxonomy): domain Eukaryota; kingdom Metazoa; phylum Chordata; class Aves; order Passeriformes; family Viduidae; genus Anomalospiza; species Anomalospiza imberbis. The sequence continues at coordinate 7,951,122 of NC_089695.1, forward strand.
TTGATCCCACAATGACTAAAATTTCCACTTGCTCCCCATTACTCTTACAGCCCCTTTCTTACATCATCCTGGCCCAAAGATCACCTGTGGACACATTCACTCTTTCCCCATCATCTCCATTTCAACACCACAAAAATGGCTCAGTCTGGGATTCTCTGCTCCCAGGGTTTACTGAGCATGTTCTCACAGACCAAGTAACACAGGTGCTGAGCTGGCATCTCCCACTTCCCTTCAAGCAACACTAATAACTGGATTAAATGCAACTCAACGAATCAAAGTCTGCAGCACTTAATCCTGTACCATCAAGTTCTGTTCTTCAATTGAGTTCTGAAGCTGTTTCTTCACTGAGATCTTTTGATGGCATGTCCTGGCTTGTCTTTCCTAATACAGAGAAAAATGTTGGGTACAAAAATAAGCATCTCAAATTTGTCTAAACTGCCTCTTTCCAGCATTTAATCAGTGCCTGTTTTCCTTGTTTTGAAACCAAATTCCATTTTTTCCAAATGTCCATGACAATTTTGAAACAAAACAAGTGTCTTTCTTTTCCATCTGGCTTACAGATGGGAACCTGGCACTTAGTTTCCATCTCTGAATGTGCTATTGCCTCTCTGGCACGCCCCAGGCCCCATGGCAAACCCCACAGCAATGTCCCATCCAAATACTGCACAGAATGCTCTTGTTTGGCATCTTCCAACATAAATTATTTACTGTTCATTAAGAAGAACCACATTTCTCCTCTTTTTGCTTCATTTACTGCCTCTCCCAGAGCACGCACTGACTCTAAAACAGAGATAAGTTCATAGACACACCAGGATAAACTGACCTCCCTCTGGTCGTGAGAGTGGCATTGTTTATGCCAGTGGTGGCCATCAGGCACCTGCCATGCAGCCGTGCTAGCCTGTGGGTTATGTGGGCAGCAGCTGTGCCAGCCGGGCATGTGGGCAGCAGCCAGGCTGCTGCCTCATTTCGCCCATGGCCAGGAGCAGGGCAAGCTTCCCATGAACCCCTGCCTTGACCTGATATTGTGAGGGATGCCCAACGACTGAGTACAACTGCCAGCACAAATGGCAAGTGTCCCATGTGCCTGCTCCCTTTAAGCAGGTGACAGGAGGCTGACACCTCCTGCCCGGCATGTGGCTGAGCCTATGTCTGCACACCTTTAGCACAGACCCTCTTCCTGTGTCCTCAGGGCACAGGCTCCTCGCCTCAGCATCAGAACCTTTGAGGCTGTGCCATCCTTCGATGTTTTTTTGGTGGCAGATGTTGCTGCTGAGTCACAGGACTCGTGAGGAGGGTTCCCCACCCACTGCCTCTCATGCTCCCCGAGGGTGAGCCATCAGTGCATGAGGAGGGTGGCCCTGGGCTACCTGGGGCACGCTGGGCTGAGGGACCGCGGAGCCTGCCAGCTGCCACTGCCTGGCATGAGGGTGAGCCTGTTATTCCCTTGAAACCCCTTACACAACGAAGAGCAGCAACAGCACTCCTGCAGCTTCAGAGGAATCATTTTCCTTCTCTTACGGAGCTCCACACTCCGTGCCAGCGTTACGGAACAGCACGGCTCTGCCTCCACACCACGGCACGGCCAGAAGACCCAAACAAGCGCTTACATAGCCCGGCACCGCTGATGCTCCCCCGTGGCACTCCGCACAGGTGATGCCACTGCAGAGCCTTACACACGGAGCGGACAGCCGGGCTGCAGCCAGGTCAGGCTCCCGCAGAGTGACCGCGGCACCTGCCTCCCACCAATCCCAGCGCTGGCGGCCACGGAAGCCACTGGCATTCCAGGCCGCGGGGCCAGCGGGGGTCCACTCTGCTCTAGCCCCGGCAGGCTGGGTGCGTGTTTATCTGAACGTATCCATGTCCCCATTCAACCTGCACTGAGGACGAGCAATTCTATCACATAGAAAATTTACCGGAATGGTCAGCGTGCGGCAGGAGGAAACTACCGGGCTTCAATTTTCAGCCTCTGCCTCCCCCTCCACGCAAACCTGTCTCAGAGTAAAACCAGCTGGCAAACACAGCTGGAAGGGCGAGGGCGCGCAGCTCCTTCGTCAACCATTACCTCTCGCATCCCTCCCGCTCCTCGCAGCATCGTGCCCACCGGGACCCCTTCCCACAGGCACTTCACCCTGGTTCCATCTCCCTGTTCGCCCTCCCCCAGGCAGAATGACAGGCCCCGGCCCCAGCACGGCCCGGGGCAGGGGTGTCACCGTGGCCGCGCACCTCGGTGACGATGGTGGAGCGATAGACATCGCGGCTGTACTCCCAGCCGTCCAGGCACGGCTCCTGCTCCAGCGCCTCCAGCTCCACGTCGGAGCCGGGTCGCAGCCCCAGCGCCGAGAAGTTGGCGAGCGCGGCCAGGCGGTAGCGGCGGCAGCGGCTCGGCACCTCCTGCCCGCCCCGCAGCTCCAGCGGGATGCTGGCGTTGCGCCACTCGCCGCTCAGGTTGGCCCCGCGGGGCACGACGCACCGGTGCTCGGGCGTGCCGGCCAGGAACACGACCGACATCCCGTTGAAGCCATTGGGAATGATGCTGGCGCTGAGCAGAAAGAAGACGAGGCGCTGGAAGCGGCCGCACTCGCCCAGGAAGGCGGTGGCCGTGTCGTAGTCGCGCATGACGAGCGCGGCGCTCCGCGGGTCTCCCCGGAGCCGCGCGCTCCGCGGAGGCGGCGCGGGCGGCTCCGCCCCGGCCCGGCCCCCGCGGGGCGGTGCGTCCCGCCCGGCGATCCCGCCCGGAGGGGACCGGGCGGGCCCGGCCAGCCCCGGGCTCTGCTGACCCCGCCTCCCCGCGGCATCCCCGGAGCCTTCCCCCGGGCACCGCTTCTGCTCCGCCGCCGGCTCCGGCGCTTTCCTTAGGAGGCGTGTCCGGTTTTTTTCCATTTATTTGCCTGGGCAGCCGCAGCCGGAGCGGACCGGGCGGTGTCGGTACCGGCACGGCGGGACTGGGTGGCTGTCTCGGTGTGAAACAGCAGCTGCGGGTGCGTGATCAGCGCCTGGTGGGAGCGCGGGGATGGCTCCGCCGTCCCCAGCCTTCCCCGAGCCATGAATGCCTCCCTTCGGGCACCCAAAACAGGCTATCCCCTGTATTTCTGCTGCTGCAAGATGGAGGCACAGCATCGCACCGTCCCCGCGGGAGCGGAGCACAGCCGGTCATCACGAGAACAGCTAATGGACAGGGAACCGGAACAGCGAGCCGTCAGCTGGAGCTGCCGGGGCCGCCGGGGTCTCTCTCCCTGGCTCATCCCAGGAAAGGTAGCGACGTCAATAATGGGAGCCCTCCTACACACTGGCACAGAGTAAAACAAGGACCAAACACTGCTTTAGGAATCAAACGTTCTCACAGCCCCTGAAATCCCGTTCCTAATGCAGCCCGGTGCTTTTTCCCAGCAGCGTTTACTCTCGGCAACAGACAAGGTCAGCAGTGTCTATTCAAGGAGCCTGTAGCAGCTCTGGCCTCGAGAGAGGAGCTTTTTACATTCCCATCTCCTATCCATTTACTATTCCGGCTCCACACGTGACTCCGGCTTTGCCCACAGTCGGATACGTGGATAGCTGTCAAAGCCATTTCAGAAATGGCTGAACAACGCTGTCATCTTCTGAAATAACTCGGGGAGCACTCAGAAACCCGCTGGTGTCTAAAACAAGCACAGTGTTGTGCTCGGACAGTGCGGCTCCCTGGAGGTGTGAGCAGGGTGTGCCCAGACGAGGATGCCCGTGCCGGCGATGTGCGAGGGCAGGCTGGAGAGCAGCGCTCCAGCAGAGATCACAGAGGGCGACGGGGGAGTGTGGGAAGGAAACACGGAGTGGAAGCGATGGCTCGGCGGTGCCTGGGGAGGAGAAGCATGTAGCAACATTTATCTGGCCAGACAGCGATCTACTGCTGCTGTGGATGTGGGCAAAGAATTCATGTCATGGGAAGCTTCAGATATCTCCTGTTTGGAGAGGACATCCTCATGCCGGGCCTGGGCTACTGAGCAGTCTAAGCTGTCCCCAGTGATAAGAGCAGGGTGGGGTGAGTTGGGACGGATCTGGGGTTCCCAGGCAGCAGCCCTCCACCTGCCCTGCCCTAAGGCTGTGCAAGAACCATAGTAAAATGCAATGTATGCCTGCTCCCATGAGGAAATTAGGGATGTGGAGTGTATTGTCTTAAGCATTAATGTTAATGCAATCTTGGTAATTATTCAGTCAACAGTAATTTATTACAGAGGACTAATTCGCAGAGCTCAGAAATAACTGTGGTTAGGCTGCAAACTTAGCATATCAAAAGTGCTAGACACAGACAGTAAGTGGTAGATTATGTGCTTAGGTTTATCTGTTTTGCAGATGCATGCTTCACGTATTAAAATTTCACTTGTCTGACATGAAAACACCACAGGGTTTTCTCTTATATTGTGAACCTGCATAAATTAGCAGTTATAGAAATCCATTGTGTTCTAGCCAGCTCTGCCACAGCACCACAAGCTCTTGCTCCAATCACCATAGCCCAGAGTTTTTGCTGGGTGCTCCCCAGCTTGCAAAACCCACTTGTGATCCAACATCAGGGGTGCTTTAACCCAAGCATGGAGATTATGAAAACCACCTGAAAGCAGTGACCAGTGAATGGCTTGGAATGTTGTGGAGCAAATTCACTGTAAGGGAAGGACCAGTCCTAGTTCTTGCAACGGACCCTTCTTAAAGAGGTCAGTCCAGAGAAGGGCAACAGAGCTGGGGAAGGAGCTGGAGCACAATTCTGATGAGGAGCAGCTGAGGGAGCAGGAGGGGCTCTGGAGTATGGGAGGGTCGGTGGGGACCTCCTTGCTCTCTACAACTCCCTGAAAAGAGGAGGCAGTGAGGTGGGGGTTGGTCTCTTCTCCCAAGGAACAAGCAATAGGATGAGAGGAAATGGCCTCAAGTTGTACTAGGAGAGGTTTAGGTTGGATATTAGAGAAAATTTGTTTGTGACACTGGCAGTGGTGTACTCACCATCCCTGGAGGGATTTAATACACATGAAGATATGGCACTTGGTGACATGGTTTAGTGGTGGGCTTGGTAGTGCTGGGGACTTTTTTCACCAAAACAATTCCATGATTTTACCACAGCCTTATAAAACACACTTTCAGCTATTAGATGAAGAGCAGTGTGTGGGAAATGAGCTCAGGGAGATTCCTTTAAACTGAAGTCAGACACCAAGGAGCCGGCAGAGCAAAGGAGGAGTACTTCATTATAGGGGGAGATGGAACAAATCTTTGAATGGCTGAGACACCACCTCTAGTGCAGGTACTTGGTTCTTGTGGAAGCAGGAAGCTGCTCCAGTGGCTGCTGGATGCCACAAGCTGCCCCCAGCTCTGGAGGACCCCAGCTCATGCTCATGTGCAGTCACATTACCCTCACCCAGTGTGCCACTGTGCCCCTGCTGGCATCAGAGCTCCTGCTCTGCTCCAGAGTTGGGGTGGTGCTGCCCACAGGAGCTCTGCTCTTTCTGCTAGGGCAAAGCCCCTTTCAAAGCATCCTCTGCTGTGCCACCCTCTCAGTTTTCCCTTGTTCTCCCCTGGGAATACTGCCAGTGTCACCCTAGTTCTCCCTTGAGAACTAGGAATTAAGAAAGCACATGATAATTTGGAGTTATGTGGATTGCATAGCTCTTGGATCACATGGAAACTTGCTCATCAGCAGGGCAAAGCAAGACCTATTTTGTATGTGAGCCTGCAGTGTGTCCTCCGAGGGGCTCTGTGCCACATGCTGGAGCTACTGTGCCACCGTGCTGGAGTGTGGCACAGCCCTGCTCTGGCCAAAGCCCTGGCCTTGCCCTCCTGCCTACCTGCTGCCCACCCTGGAGTTGGTGATCACAGCTGTCATGGTCACATCCCCCTGGACCAAGAGCACTTGAGAAAAACTTATCTTTGGCAGCCTTTAAAAAGGCTCTTGACTCATCTCAGCCTTTCTGCTCTCAGCAACACAGTGCAGGTACCCCTTACAGCAGTGCCAAGAGTTGCCTGATGCTCACTTGAATCCAGCTTGTGGGATTTGGAGCTCTTAGGGGCATTATGGCCATCACCTCCCAGTTCCTGGTAGTGGTGAATGAACTTCTCCTGAGCAGAACCCAGCAGACAAGCATTTGGTGTGAATGATTTTTCATCTTATTTGTGGTAGGAATCCTGTAAAAGAGATGGAGTAAGTGTGCCTGTCTTTAGCACATGTGTGAGGATTTGGGATAAACCCTCCCAGAGCCCACCTACTCAAGGGCAGTCAGCTTTCCCACAGCTATCCACCACTCAGGAAGGACTTCAGTGATTTTGCCTGGTACAATGTCACTCCAGCTGGGGAAGAGTCACTGCTTTGGCCCTGGTGGGGACCAGCACACGCTTCCTGTGCAGCAGGAGCACGTTCTGCTTCCCTGGCCCCCAGCCTTCGGGTCAGGGCTGCATCAGAGCAAGGAACCGCCAGAGGCTTTGCCAGAGAAGAGACGAGATGCTCAAGCCCATCAGTACGGTGTAAAACGACCTCTCCCGGAGAGATCATTGCCAGAAGTTTCCCGAAGCGCTGCCCTCTGGGTGGAGTTGGATGTTCTCGCTCGGGAACCTCCCCACCATGCCGGGACTCCTCACAGAGCTGGCTCTTGTCCCATCCTGCTCAAAGCCGCTGGATATTTCAGTTTTCATCACTAGATGGAGCAGGAGACAGCACAGCGCCTGGATGGAGCTCTGCCTTGCCCCATGGCCCTGCACCCAGACAGCTCCTCTGCCCCTCATCCACTTCCACATCCTTCATAGCCCCCTGCAGCCCATCTGCCCCTCATCTGCCCCCACACATCCTTCATAGCCCCCTGCAGCCCATCTGCCCCTCATCTGCCCCCACACATCCTTCATAGCCCCCTGCAGCCCATCTGCCCCTCATCTGCCCCCACACATCCTTCATAGCCCCCTGCAGCCCAGGCACACCCATTTACCACCATCTCCCCTACAGATCCCATACATTCCTCTGCACATCATGCATCCAGTGCCCTCCTTTACATCCCCTGCACTCCCCCAGATGTTGGGAAAAGCCCTGGCACATGCTGCCTGGGGAGCGGGGATTCTCCATTCCAAGGACAGATTAGACACCTCTTGGGAGGGTCATGGTGGCTTGTGCTGCCTGGGGACAGGGGCAAGGTGTGAGTGGCCTCCTGAGAGCCCCTCCAGCTGGATTTTCCAGTGGTGGTGTCCATGTCCCACTGGTGAGCCCAAGCCCTCCCAACCCATGGTCCCACAGTGGCAGCAGCTTGCATCTCCTCAGAGTCCATCAGTTTGGGGAGCACACACTCATCACCGGCCTCCTGGAACCTTTCAGGTTCAGGAGTGAAGAACTAAGGTGTTTCTTCAGTAAATAGGTATTCTCATAAATAAAGGCAAAAGCCTGAACCAGGCTTGAGCATTATCTTTGCAGAGTGAGATGTGACCCTGTGCACATTAACTGCCCTGAAAGCAGTGCTGGCCCCAGCCCAGGCCCTCCCCACTGGGCTCCCTGCACAAGCAACTGCTTTAGGACTACCTAAAAATTCAGAATATTTAAATGTCCTGGTGGAGAAGCTTGTCTCAGCTGGAAGAGCTCTGAGAGTGTTTGCTGGGGAGAAACAGAGACAAACAACTTGCAGATAAGTTTCTTTAGAATCAGGAGCAGTTTTCTGGGTTTTACTATATATGTAGGAAAGATTTTTTTTTTTCCTCCCTAAAGTAATGAAAATTGCTTCTTTCATACATGAAGGGAACAGAGGGAACTTTTCCAAAGAGCCTCTTTCTCTCAATCCCCCTCCTATGGCACAGGACATTTATCCTCAGATAAATGGAGAAGCTGAATTTTTTTCAGTCCCTGGGGCAGACGAGTAGTAACAAAGGCAAAGTTAAACAACTCCAAACAAAAGCTGCAGCAGAACAGGGGTGTGGTGGTGGAAATAATGCCTGGCTAAGTAAGAAACTTTAATGATGATACATGGAAAAAGTTAAACAATTAAAACTTGAATCAGTCTGGCCCTGGTCCCAGCTCATTTAGTTAATAAATGCTGCGTCTCATCACGGTGGAGCTTGTGCCTCTTTTTCCTGCAGAAGAGAGGAGGCTCCCGGTGTTGGGCTGGTCAGAGCAGCTGTGTGGGCAGCAGAGGGTCGGGGGGCCCCAGTGCTCCCCAGGCTCTCTGTACCCCTCCGTCTCACACTGGGATCACCCCAAGGGCCTGAAGCCTCCCAGCATCAATGCCCGGGGCAGAGGGGCTGGAGATGGTGGTAGCTAAACCACAGAAACACATCCAACACGTGTGTGTATTCAAGGGTGAACAGAAAACCCGCTAATTGGAGAGTCATAACCATATTAATTATCTGAATAGGTGTACAAATTAGACATAGAGTCACATAGACCCACACTGGAAACTTTTTCTTTCCCCTATGGAAACCTATTCTGCCACATGTGGATCTGCAGAGGTTTTGTCTTTTAAATGTTTTAGGCACACACAGACAACAATTTCCATATATGAACACTTGCCAAATAAAACCTTTTAGGTTAAATATTGGAGGCACTTACCTCACCCTTCTGACTCCCATACACCAGTGATTTGAATCCCAATCAACTATTAAAACCAGACCCAGTGAGATTGAGCTACAGAAGCAAACATCCCTCTGACACAGCTGCTAACCCCAGCCTGCCCTCACCTCCCAATCCCCCACACTCCCACCACCCAGTGGGCTTCTGTACTCCAAGGGTCAGCAGTAACATCTCCTTGGGAAGAGGGCCCAGCTCACTCCAGCAGTGACAGCAGTGACACCCCAGCACTGCTGAACTGTGGATCCCAGTCTGATGACAGCCTGGGACATCAGGTGGGAGAAGGCTCCCTTGGAGTGTCACTGTGGCTGATTAAACATCACCAAAACCACTGATTCGTCAGCCTTGTGCCGGGGCAGATGCAGCAAAGCCCTGGACCATCACAGGGTAAGCTGGGTCACACTGGTGGAGAGGAGCCAGGCACCAGTGGGGGATCACACAACAGGCACACACACAACAGAGACACAGTGGCCTTTCCTACCTCCACACCTGATAGGATGTAGGATCCCAGGAAGGTCTCAAGTTAAAAAAAACTCACCCCAACTCCCCCCAAAACACAGGCCAAGCCTCAAACAAGCTCTCAATTAAATGTGGAGAGCAATTCACATTTGCAATTTGCATGGAGATGCAATTCTTATCTCCAAGATGCTTTTTGAGGTTTACCCAGTGTCCTTCTTACCTGGATGCCAGGGGACCCCCACACATATGGACCAGGCATAGGCCAAGTGATGTGAGACAAAACCCATAATACAATTTTATTTTTTGTTTCATACAAACAGTACCCTCCCCACATTTTACAGAGTTTAACAGCATTATCTGGTGACAGAGAAGGTGACACTTGCTTGTGGCTGCTCCTGCAAGCCTCACAACAGGAAAAGGGTGGCCTGAAGCCAGGAAAACATGTGCCCTGGGATGGGCCTGTGTGAGGCAGCTCCAAGCTCTGCAGGGGGATCAGGTGAATTGATTACTCCCAAGACAGGGTATCATGAGATGCCAGGTGGAAGTACTGATCTGAGGGAACTTGGGATCATTAGAAGTACAGCTCCATGCCCAGCATTCCCACTGGTGAGGCAGCCAAGCAAGACCACCAAGGGTGCCCTGACAGCATCCTGCTCAGCTGGGTGTTTAAAATGAGGGCAATGAACCAACTTATGAACTTCTTGGTGCTCCCTGTATCAGGGCTGCAGATTCCTGGCATCCTGCAGGACATGGCCACCATGCAGGTAGAGTAAAATGGGGACATGAGCCCCAGAGAGTGACAAACAGCACCACTGGCAGCTCCAGCTGTCTGCCTGGAAAACGGAAAGGCATCCTGTGCCATTCAGGTTGTGAGTCTTCCATCATGCAGCCAAGCTGCATTCAGTCCTGGATTTCAGTGAAGCCTGAACTCTCAAGCTACAGGCACCAGAGCTCAAACCAGCAATGTATAAGGATAACAGAGGAATTCAGAATATATGTTTCTGACAAGGGCAACCTAAGGAGCTCCAAGCAGAGCCCTGCAAACCAGGGCAGTAATGCTTCCCACCTGATTACCATGTCTCCTCATTTACATTTGTCCCAAACATTCCCCTCTTCAGAGGGTCCAACTGACCAAGCAAGGCCATGCAAATGCAAGAAAAACATGGTTCAGCATTGTGATAAAAATTTCCATGTTTCTTGTACTGTAATAATTAAAAATTCCTGATGGCAGAAGGAGGAGGGGGTGGATGTCCTGCTGCTAGCAGGAATGCACACAGCCAGCATCTCTGTGGTACCCAGCAGGAGGGAGCCCAGGGCTGCTGGGAGGCTGCAGGGCAGGGGGCAGGAGCTGCTGTGTCCCTGTAAGGCACTGCATGAAGAGGTCTAGATGGAGACCAGTAACACCCTAAAATCCCTTCTGCGGTGCAGAACCTGTAAGAAGAAATTACCTACTCAGCCCCAACTAGGATCATGCTCCCAATCCTCCTCCAGTCTCCAATTTTCCCTATTATGGAGACCCAGGAGGGAAAGGGGTGCTTTACCCATTACCCCATTTCTTATTTTCCTTTTCTATGGAAGGAACGCAAGCACAAGCATTTCTTTTTCTCCCCCACATCCTTCCTCTCTCAGGTGAGGAGGAAGAAGAGTGAGGCTCTTGCAAAGCAGAAGTAACCTCGTGGTACCAAAGACACAGCTCCCAGCACCTTGCACAGCAGTACCCAGCAGCTGAGCAAGTCAACTCCCTCTCTACTCCCTCTAAGTACTAATGTGAAAAAACCCACATTTCTCTAACAAAGAAACATTTCAAGAGCCACAAAATCTCTTCTCTGTCAAATAAAGTGGATGATGGACCTAGCTGAAAGCACAGCCTTGGGAGATGGGTATAAACACAGTGCTGCTGCCCTGGGACTTGGGGCTCACCCAAGCTCTGGTTATTCCCTAAGTGCTGGAGGGATTTTATCACCCCCTCCCTGCTGGGAGGCAGACCCAGATAGCAGCAATCTGAGGATCTAAAGGACTGTAAAATTATAGCAAAAACTGGGGAATAGTCACAATGGCCAAAGCAAAGGCAGCTGTGGGCAGAAATGTAGGAGGTGGGGATAATCAAAGGGTGCTCCAGACTACTGCAGTGTCCTTTCAAGGTGTGCTTGAGTCATTAGATGACAACAATTGAATTAGGACTAGAAGAAGGAAGAAAAAAGCCTCATCACACACTCAGTGTGAAATCTCTTGGGAACTCAAATCAGTCCTTGTCAGCCTCAAACTGCACTGCCCTGGTCCAGAGAGTTTCACTGTAATTACTGTTTTAAGAGACCACCCTTCCTTGGCACATCTGCTGGGATGCAGCTGAGTGAGGCACCCACTGGTATAGTCCTGACTCTCAGGGGTTGGTTTTTAATCACTGGGGCAGCCACAGGTCAGGAGATTAGGGTCCGGATATAAGAGACAGCTTCTTTTGTTAAAGTGCCTTATTTTCTTTGAGCTTTTAAAACATCTTCACAAACATCTTCAGTAGAAGGAGGGCACAAAAAAAAAAAAGAAAAAAAAAAGGAATACAGGTTTTATATGAAAGAGAGTAGAGAATTAAATCAATATTTACACAGATCTTGGGTAAGATTACAGCACAGACTAATAACCCAACACAGCAAAAAGCAGAGTGTCAAAAAGGGCAAAACCTGTTTGAATGCTTTCAACACCATTCCCCGGAGATCCCAAGTGTAAACGGTTTTATCTAGGAAAAGGCATTTTAACTTGGGCTTTGGTAATCGGGGTTGATTACTGCCCCACTGCTTGCAGCCGGCAGGAGGACGTGGGTGGGCCACCCGACCTCTCCAGAGCACAGCCCAGGCTTAGACGAGTTCAACTTTGGCGTTTGGATAAACAGCCACCACGTCATATCCTTCGGGGGGCTTGACCCTCTCCTTGGCATGCGTCTCGCAGTACAGCTGCTCCTCAATGAAGAAATACCCCCTCTGCTTCAGGTTGAGGCCACAGTCGTCACACATGAAGCACTCGGGGTGGTAGAGCTTGTCCCGAGCCTTGACGATGGTGCCCCTGGGAGAGATGAGGAAAGCTCAAGTGAGGTGGAGAAACAACGAGCATGAAGAGCTCTTCCTGCTGCCTCAAGTAAAACGGTAAGTGGAGGACACCAGCGTGCAGGGACATGTAAGGGCATTATCAGGGGTTCTCAGCCCACCCAAAGCTGCCACCTCACTCCAGGTGTGGCTTCACTACGCTTCTGCGGGGAGGGATGCTCCACACCCAGCAGCACTGCTCCACAGCATGATGCAAAACACAGACTTAAATACCTACACTGAGCCTGGATCTGAAAATCAGGAGCCAGCATCCTGCAAGGACTGGGGCTGAGCACCTGCAGGCACTATGACTTGTGGAGCAGAGACCCTCACTCACAGCTCCAGCAAGAATATGGTCACAGGCATTTGCACACTTCACACTCAGCCAGCAAATGTGGCTTGAGCAGGATGTAAATTACAGCAGAACGTAAATTACAGCAGAACATAAATTACTACAGGTCATAAATTACAACAGAACAAAGCAGAAAAACACCTGTACTTTCTGAAATAAACATCCGTCTGTCAGAGAGTAACTCTTCAACAAACAAACAAAACAGCTCTCTTCTGCTCTACGCTCAAGGTGTTTCTCCCACCAAGCCTTGTAAGGCAGTGAAGGAGTGCTTGGTGCTATTCATAGTCCCTGGGCAGCTACTATGATAGGCAGGGCACAAACCATCCCATAAATCATCCCTTGTGAGAGTCCCTTAAAAGGGGCAATCCAAACTGTATCATTCAGGTTTAGGTATGGTTATAAAAGACCAGAAAGGGATTCAAGGTATTCTGCTATAAATTCTTAACCCATGTGCCTGGCAGGACCCAAGCCCACGTGCCATGTCCCAGTGTCACCGTCCCCACTGCACCGGGCTTTCGGTAGGACACTTACACGATCCCATTCCTGCAGCGGGTGCACTCGGGAAGCATCTGCAGCCCAGACATGGGGCCACCAAGCTTTGGCACCGGGGACTTGATGTTCCGGGGGTTGCTCAGTTTGTCGAGTTTTTCACCTGCCAAAAATTATAAAAACACAGATTAAAAACTCAGCCTCTCAGAGCTGCTTTTTTCCCCTCTTCCTTTTTTTTCCTCTTTTCCCTTACAGAGTCAGACAAGTCTGCCTGTCATAACAGGATCTGCAACTCCCTTGGAAGTTCCAGGACAGCACCAGCTCAAAAGACAGGGACCTTGTCAAAATGCAAAGCAGCTGTGATCTAGAGATGAGAGGTTAATTTGGCTGTAATACTACTTACTGAGTTAAGAATCATAAATAGTGAAGAGCTCAGAAAAGCTCCCCTCCACCCCCTCCCAAAAAAATTAAGGTTCTATCACAGCAACATTGAGGTACACTTGGTAGACCCACCATCTGTCAAGGAGATGTAGATGAAAGAATTTCAGAGAATGAGGAATATTGAACCAAACAATAATAGAATCACATGCACTTTTCTTCCTAGAGCATGCATTTAGGGTCAAATAATCTAAACCAAAATCCTGTGATAGAAAGTAAGGTCTTCTGAGGCATCAGGCCTCCTTTCATGAAGGTTCAACAATGGGAAAGGAAGCAATGAAGATTTTGTGCATATGAAAAATATCATAGCAGAATATTCAGTATTGCTGCTCCCACTCCCTACAGACCATCTACCATCTGCCCTCCGATTCTGGACAACACCAACATGCTTCTTGCCAACTCCTGGGATACTTAAAAGCTTCCAGTATTGACTGCATGGTTTTCCACAGCTGACAACTGACTGGTCTGTTTGGCATATATTGATCTACAGTTCCTCTGTGATTGCCTAAGGTTGTAGAAAGGAAAAGCTCATGAAGAAGGACCAGTTGGCTCACAGTTTGGAAAAGCAGCAGAGGAGCTCTTGGATGAACAAGTCGTTCTCCAGAGTTCTAATTTGCCACACTCCCTGAGCTTCCAAGGTGTTTCAGTCCAGGGTCCATTGTAAACATGTGCTTCAAGCCCTGATGCCCAGAAGGTCTCTGTAGGCCACAAGCTCTTTCTGACTGAGGTATCTGCACATACTATGTGCCAGTTTTGGCAGCTTCAGAGCAAAATCCAGTGTAAGTGCCTCCCACGGCTGCAGGAGAATCTCTGCTTTTCCTAAAGGGAACTTTTAGTACCTGGAGCCTGATGCATCACCACTGCTGGTTGCTCACAGACCCCAGGCAGGGTCACACCACAGATACATTTTGAAGGGCGTCACTCGGAAACGCTTCCTTCCATGGAGAGACCCCTGCTCCCCTGTCCAGTGTGTCTCAGGAGTGCTTATTGTCCTGGGCCCAGATGGGAAGAAGGGTGCACAGGCACCTTCACACCACAGCCCCCCTCTCCAGCCATGGCTCTGACACAGAGGCCAACGCTGTCAGCAGTTCCAGCCAAGTGGGTAAAACCAAAAGGACCAACTTCCCAGCAGACCCCACCTCCCCAAAACACAAAACAGCGCTTGGCAATGCCAAGAGCTTTCATACAAGCAAGGCACTGCCCAAGAGCAGAGCAGGGCTCCTCCACCCCAGGAGTTCCCCCAATACTTGGCTGGCTCCAGCCAAGCCCCTTGTTGAATCCTTCCGCTGCCTTGCTGGGAATAAACTGAAGCAACTGAAGCTGTTGGCTTCCCCCAGCATGAGACACAGCGTGCTTGGACTAGACAGGCTCATCTGCCAACATTTAACAGTTAAGCTGTCACTGCCTCTCATGCAGAGTGCTTGGATAAGCTGCTTAAAAAAGGAAAGAAGGGGGAAAAAAAAGGGATTTTACAGCAAAATGAACCCTGCAGAGAAGGCTGCTTCCCATCTTCTTGAGCTGTGTATCATTTCCTTCTATTTATTAGCCCAGTCTCATGGTGATTTATGGTCTTCAGCAAGGCAGCAAAATGCTTTAATTCCACAGCCTCAACCATGCTATCCCCATTATGGCTGAAATGTTTGTCCTTTCTGGGTCATGGGTGCCTATAAGGGTGGGCACTGCCATTCCTCCAGCCTCCACCTCAGCACAAAGCATTGCTCCCTAAGGGCGTGGGATAGGGCTAAATTGCTTCCAGTAGGAACACATTCCATATAAAACAGGTCCTTGTCCAAGACACTCAGTTCCTTGGGAGAGGAGAGCTTGACTTTAAAAGGACAATGCAGAGCAGGCTCAGGTCAAAATGTGTAATTTTAGGCTTAAGGAAAAAGGAGCAGGGGTGGCAGCTGTTAAACAAACCAGCAGGAACGCTTGGGGTTGAAAACGTGCTGGAACATCACAGAGCTTCACGCCAAGCAGAGATGCTTTTCACCTAATTTCTCATCCCTTGTGAAATAAACAGTGTTGGAATGACCAAGGCGTAAGTGAGGCTGTGCCTGCAGGCAGTCACACATCCCCTCCACACTACTGAGAAGCAGAATGGTAGAACCCAGGTGACAGTGACTGCTCCAGCCTGTCCCATACTGGCTGGTACCTGAAGGCAGCCTGTTGGGCTCCAGTCAAACCCTCAGTGTTGCACTGGTGACGGGCTAGTGCCAAGAGAATGCTGATGAGCACACATCCAGGACTGGCTGGACAGTCCCAGGATGTGGGCACCTCTTTCTTCCCCAGCCTTTTCTTTCTTCCTTCCTCCTAGCACTGGGTTCCTGCCAGCCCAGGGCTGTGGGATGCAGGGGGAGGCAGGAGCAAACCAGCAGAGCTTGAATTTTGTTCCCTTTCCTGGCACAGGGAAGGGAGGAAGGCAGCAGCATTACTAATTGGGATTAACACAGTCACTTCCCATTTGCTTCTTCCTGACGAGGAGACTGGGAAGCAGCAGATTTGTCCTTGCTCTTGGAGGTCTTGAAGGACCTGAAGGTCCAACTGGGGCCTGTATTTAACATCAGTTTTTCTGCTAATCCAGGGGCTGTAATACTAATAATAAGTATAACAATACACCCAGTGCTTCTGAGGTTGATCCTATCTCATGCTTTGTAACTATGGCTCAGTCCCACTGAGAAAAACAATACTGGTGGAATTCCATGATGATCAGAAGTTACCTGCAATTGTGCTTCTTGTGAAGCAAGAACCAACATCCTTCTAGTCAAAGAACAGACCTCTCCAACATTTTAGACAAACAGAAAATGAAGTGCAACAGCCCAACTCACTAGCTCTCATGGCTCCATAATGAGATTTACAGCAGTAGGTATTTTCTCATAAAAGATATGTTCCTGGATTCACATGATTGGAGTAGGGGGCCCTTGGAAGGAAACAGAAAGAGGAGTCTTGCCCTGTAAGACTGTAAAGCAAAGCCTAAAAATTTGAACATAAAAGCCCCAACAGATTTAACAGTAAAAGGCAAATAAAAAAAAAGACACTGAAATGTATAGATTGGGGATCTTATTATTTAATGTGTTAACGACATGGGCAGGAAGCTGTGACAGACCTGAGAAACGAGCCAAGAACTCCTGATCTCTATCCCTGCCTTGCTGAGGACCATCCCACATCCTTATGCAAATGCCATTTACTTAACCAGACCAGGCTCTCCAACAGTGATCTTACACAACTGCTTAAGGCCATCACATTTCATAAACCATCTCAGAAAACAGCTGCCACGCTGGTTACAAATCCAGCTTTCACACGGTGCTCAAGTCAGCCACAACATTTGGTAAGCAGGAGTATGTGAAACACGGGTTTGAAACCTGCCATCCTGGTGGTCTCCTCACAGGAGGGTGCTTGGGTGCCAACCTCCTTACCATTCTCACTGGCCTCCAACATGCCCTGTAAGTACCGGAAGGATCCAGACTGCTTTGGCTCTGAAATGGGCTTTTCATAATCCTGAAGCATCTTGTAGACATCCGACTCCACGTCAATCCCATTTCTGTTCCGTGGGAGAGACTTCATGGGGTCAATGCTGGTTTAAAGCAAAGAAAGAAAGGCTCAAGTCAAACAGAAACAGCTACTGTCAGCTCATCAGGGAGGCACTGAAATCTCCACATTCCCACAGATTCAATTAAGCACCTCTGTTCCCATGTGCTTCCCTGCCTGGAGGTATGTCTGGCACAGGAACAGTTGCTGAACCAAGGAGGTTAAACTTGTTCCCTGTTGGGCTCCAATTGAGCAACACAGCAAGGGCTGGCCCAGTTACCAGATGCCTTCAGGAAAGAGGGCAGCTGCTTGCAAATGCTGTAAATTGCTTTGCCACCTATGGAATTTATTGATAAAATGGGAAAAGCATGCATTTCATTAACTATGTAGGGCCAGGACATGCACCCACCCCTTGTAAGGGCATCAGGAGAGTGTGTGCCAGGCAGGACACCAAAACCCCTCACCACCCCTAAGTGCTTTCTGTGAAGCTGGTGTTACTGTAGGCACATCACAAACACAGATCACGGCTTAACTGAGAAAACCACCTCACCAGGGAGGGGGGCACTGGGGCTGCCTGTAACCCCCACCTCCAGCCTTCAGCCTGGAGCTGCTCCCGGTCTGGATGAGGAGTATTTGGGATGTACAGACAACAAATAGCAATTTAAACCATTATTCCACTCCGATACATCAAAACATGAAAAGCATGGTCTGGAACCAAATATATTTCAGGTACATGCTTAAATGTCCTACTGAGAAAAGCTGAATCCAAGTGCTGTTGTGTTCCAGAGGCCCCAACACACTGTACAGCTCCAGGGGAAGGGGCTCCTCTTCCTTTTTATAGAGCAGGTCATCAAGGTCATTATAAAACCAATAAAAAAACAAAAGCCCTGAACTCCATCAGCTTCACATACTTTAGCCATCATCTGGATAATTTTCTCTACCAGTATTATATTCATGTCTGCTTAAACAAATAAACAAAAGAAATAACATTCAGTTTCAAAGAAAGAAAGAGAAAAAACCTCCAGACAAAAATCACTTTCAAAGAATGGCCAGAGCTCCATGTTCTGATGTTCTGGTAGAAACTCCCCAGCAGCTCTGCTCGCTGTGGGAGGTGAGGGCCAGCCTGGGTGGTGGGGCTGAGCCATGGTGGTGCAGAGCCATGGACCCATCCCTGTGACTCCCAGTCAGTCCAAACCCTGCAGGTGTGCTCCAAGTGCTTCTCTACCATGCTACAGCTCACTCCTACATCAATTCACACATTTTCAATGGGAAAGGGCAGGTTTTGGCCAGCTGTGTTAATTTGGCACGGCCTGGTTTGTTTTTAGTGGTGGGGTGGGGGCCCACAAGGGGAGCTTCCGTGAGAAGCTGCTAAAGGCTTCCACCATGACAAAACCAATCTCTGATGGCTCTGAAGACGGACATGCTGCTGGCCCAATTAGAGAGGCTGGTAATGCCTCTGTGATGACATATTTAAGAAGAAAATCAAAACAATGCAGGGGCAGATTTTCCAGGGATGGCGAGGCACCGCTGCCACGGGCCATCCCTGGTGCAGCGCATGGCGATACATGGATGCCACCACCTTGGCATGGCCCGTGGCGAGCCTTGCCTTGCCTGCCCAGCCACGCTGCGGGCAGACGGGCAGGGGCAGCAGTGGCTTCTCCTTCCCCGTGCCCTGCAGGGAAGAGAGGCGTTAAACTGCACCAGCGCCGCGGCCACCACTGCTGGCTCCATGGCAGCAGGGCCTGGCCAGTGGTGGAAACATGGCCAGCGACTCCCCAGCAAGGAAGCTAGACAAAATCGACCTCTCAGTGCTGTGGGATCCTGCAGGAATCTTTGAATTAGTGGAACTTGTTTGCAATGGTATCTATGAGCAGCAGCTTTTCTTCTAGTCAGAGAAGAGGAAGAAGTGAGGACATTTGAGCAAAAACATGGTGGCACCAAGGGCAGTGGAAAAACAAAGATGGGGAGGAGGTGCTCCAGGTGTTGGAGGCCGTGGTGAAGTCTGTGATGGAACAAACTGTCCCCCTGTAATGCAGGAAGTCCACAGGGGAAGCACAGATCCACTCACAGCCCATGGGGAAAGTGCTCACAGCAGAGCGGGTGGATGGCAGAGAAAGCTGTGATCCAGCGGGAGACCCGAATGGAGAGAGGGCTCCTGCTGCCAGAGATAGGGAGAGAGCGGCCTTGCTTCCAAACTAGAGCAGCCTATCCTTACAGGACTGCACCCTGTGGATAAGTGACCCGTGCCACAACAGTTTTGGGAACACTTGTTTGCCTGTGGGAGGAACTCACAGCATAGCAGAGGACTGACTCCTCTCCCTGAGCAAACAGAAAATCTTGGTGATGAACTGGCCAAAACCCCCACACCCTGTCTCCCTGTGTTGTCAGTGGGAAGGAGGGAGGGGCTGGGGGAAAAAAAGTGTTTTAAAGGCTTATTTTACTTCTCATTAGCCTCCTCTTATTCTGTTAATAATCAATTTACTTTATACATTTAAATTTGAACCTGTTTTACCCTTTGAGTGTTTTCTCCCAATCCTCATCCCAACTCATGAGCACTCCGTTATTTTTTTTCCCTCTCCTCTACCCAGCTGAAAGCAAGAGAGGGTAAGCAAGTGACTTTAGTGGTGCCTGGCATTTGGCCAGTGTCAAACCATGACACCAGCCCAGCCTCATCAAAGAAAATGCACTCCAATTCAAAGAAAATACACTCCTGCCCCAGTTCTACTCAAAGACCCAAGAGAATGTCCTGGCTTTAGGCTCATTTGCAGATAACACCGTATTTTGTTCTCTGTTTTTTGTGCAATTCTCCTCTTTCCAACTTCAATAACTCCTGGAGCAGCACAGGGAATGAGCTGGCTTGCTGCATCACTGAAATACAGATTCATGCAAAGTTCCCAAGCTGAAAAGAAACTCTCTTTGCATGTGATACAGACATTACTTTCTTGCAGGATATTTTGCCAGTTTGGAGGAACATAAATCAAGATCCTCATAAGCCATGTGAAAACATCCCAGTCCACAACCTGGCTTGTCTCAAAGTCTGAGTTATTCACCCAAACCATTCTTGGCTACACAAAAGCCTTTTCTTTCCTAGAAGCATTATTTATTTCTCAGCCTCCCCGACAGCTGCACTGAGCAGATCTTGCACTTATAAACATCCCAGTTACCGGAGTTCATCCTTTCAGCCAGTACCTCCAGCTTCTAGGGCAAGTATTGGCTCTTGGGTCTGTGGCAAGGTGATCCCCACTCCCAGGAGGGCAGCACCCTCTATCCTGCCTTGGAGATACACTTTGAAAAAACAAAGTATTGTTGTCTGTGACATTCACAGAGCCATGGAATTGTTTAGGTTAGAAAAGCCCTCTAAGATCATCAAGCCAAACCATTCCCCCAGCACTACCAAGGCCACCACTAAACCATGTCCCCAAGAGAATCATCTACATGTCTGTTAAGTCCCTTGGTGACTCCACCATTGCCCCGGGCAGCCTGTGCCAGGGCTTGACAACCTTGTTGGTGAAGAAAGTTTTGCTAATATCCAATTTAAACCTCTCCTCCTCCTGTCTTCCTTGGCATTAATCCCAGCTGGGGGACTGTACCTAGGGGCCACTAATCTAACAACTCACATCAGCAACAGAAGGCTCCTAACAGAGATCTAGAGAATGAGCACCTTCACCAAGATTCATACCTGAGCTACAGCATCACAAGTTTCAATTCAATGCTGCAGTTGCTACCTATGTAGATGTGGCCATTTTGTTCAGAAAGTGGTGTCTCCAGACCTTTTTATTTTTGCTTTGCTTTGTTAATTTGGTAAGTTTCTTTTCTCCTCCCACCTACACTTGACCAGCCCAGCATCTTGATGGACTTGGCACAGTTAGGTCAATGGTTAGAGAAGATGATCTTGAAGGTCTTTCCAGTTGAAGTGAGACTCAGATTCCATGATCTCAGGAGCTTCAGGAGCACAAAGGTCTCTGTGCACTCCCTGAACCTTAGTTTGCAGGAGAAGCAGCAGATGCAGAGCCAAGCCCTGCCCTGGCCCTACCTGTGGGCAGGAGAGATGTGGAGTCCACTCAGCTGGCCTGGAAGGGCTGACTCGGAGCTGTTGTTGGCGTAGAGCCGGGTTGGTTGGTGATGCTGCATGTTCAGCACCTGCTTGCTGTCCACAGGGCTGCCCCCAGATCCATGGGGCATCGACCTCCTGCTCTGGGCAGGGCCACTGTCCTGGAAGAGAAAGAAAGCAGAAAACCTGGGATTTATAGTGTGTGATGTACATGGAGGGGCTGTGTTGGGACATGCAGTTTGCAGTAATAACATTTTATGTGTGCTGTGGAAAACGGGGATGTGCAGCAGGAAAAGGAAAACTCAGGCTTGACCCGCAGTTAAATTGTGCTGAAACTACATAGCTCCCCTTGGTCCCAACCAAATGAAGTTGCTGTTTCTCCTGGTGAACCACTGCCAAATATTCTGCATTTATTTTTCCCGCATTTATTTTATATTTAAAAGCATATGTGCTGTTTCTTTAAACGAAAGGCTGTGAGTCTAACTTCTTATTCCACGTTCCATCATTCTGAGCACACTTGCTGTGCTCCTGACTTCAGGGCCATCCCTTCCATTTCTATCACCAAACAGGACAAACCCATGCTAGGCAGCTCCACGTGCAGGATGGGCAACACCTGAGGCCAAGGGACCAGTCTGGGTATTTTCACTTGCTGCTACCCTTGTCCACACAGATCCTCATTCATTTGGGGAGGTTTTCTCCCCAAATAAGATTAGTCATTTACGGCATGAGAAACACATCAGTCAAGGGTTTAGCTTGGTATTCATATTTCCATTTGCTTTTTAAGTCCCAAGGTAAACTGTGGAAATCTTTTTGTCATATGACCTCAAGTCAGGAATTCAGATGCCATTAAACGACACATTTTCCACATTATTTTACCATTTTACCAATGTCAAACATTACCTATGTGTTATTCCACATACATGGAATTCCACATACATGGGTGTGCTATTAGTCAGTCCCATCCACACCCATAAACCAAGCAATACCTACTGCTAATGTCACCTGAGCCAGGCTTTGCCTGCAAAAAACTCAGTATGGGGAGAGGAGCTAACTCCAGCAACTGGGAAAAGCAGCAGGAAGCTGGACACAGCCCATGGACACACGCTGGCTCTTATTTTCAGCCATGCGAGTCACAAACATGCCTGGACTGATGAAAGACATAGATGCAGTGTAAGAGGCTGGAATCTGTTTAACCTGGTTTAATTTGTTCTAGGGCAGCTCCCCAACACAGCTGCTTTCCACCAGTTTTCAGTAGATTGAAGCTGATAAAAAACAAAGCAAGGAAATAAAACAACAAATAATGAAGTGTATATTGTGGGGCTCTGATACAAAGCTTATTTTTGACTAAAATAATCCAATAAATACTAATTAGAAACAAGTGTCTATCCCTGGTGCACAGGAGGACGAACTGGCACTCACAAACCTTGTAAAAACAAACAGCTAAGAGAAGTAGAAAACAGATCTTGCTAGAAAAAGATCTTGAAAGTCCAATTTTTCAGTTCTTCCTAAGGCAAAATGTCCATTGATAAGACCAATCTCACTAAAGAACTGAAAGATGGGGTCTTCAAAGTTTTTTTCCTACCATCAGCTGAAAACCTGCAGCATTCAGCAAGCTCCCAGCAGCTTCCCCTGCCTCAGAAGCTGCCTGGAGCCCTCTTGGCACAGTTCCCTCCACACCACACATGCACTAACACGTGGGGAAAACTGCTTCCAACATAATAACTTCAAATTGTCTATTAAAAAAGGAATTTTGCTGCCAGGAATAATATAATTTCAACTGTTCCCCAATTTATAGTCTCAAAAAAACCCCAAACATATATATATATACACACAAGCAGGCTATGGGTTCCCAGTTCCCAGATTTAGATTATTATTTCAAGGGAAATAAAGAAAACACTCAACCATGACACAGAGAGGTAAAGAAAGATCATAAACATTTTTTTGGGATAAAAGCAATGGCCCATATGGGTGGCAGCACTGAGAGTGATGCTTTTAGAAAGCCATTACCTTTAATTATCTGGGCCAGATTCACACTCAGTCCAGGGTGGCTGGAGGAGAGGGCTGGGTCCTCACGTGCTCCTGCACACTGGTGCCATCCAGATCTTTGCTGGGGAGCATGGACCTGGTGGTTGTTTCCAGAATGGAAACCTCCTCCAGACCATCATCGCCACGGACTTGCTCAAATCCCGGGTAGTTTGTAAAGCGTCACCCCTTTGTCCCTGTTAAGCTCAGCAATTTGTACATCAGGACCAAATGCTGCTATAAAGCTAAAACTTATTGCTTGGGCACTCTCCAAAAGGAGGCCCTTGATGGAAGGGAGGAAACAGAGCCCTTCCTGCACTGCTTGGCACCCCCATCTGCCACCAGCTCCCTGTCCCTGTGGGAGGAGAAGGTTCATGGTGGTGGCAGCTCACCTTTCCTCTGCTCAGCCATGTTATACAGCCACAGGTGACCCAGCGGCATCCATAGGGATCAAGAGGCTCCTCCTGTAGCACAAAATGCTGTTCCCAGGCCAGAGCTCAGTCTCCTCTTCCTCACAGGCTGTGAGATCTCTGCAAGGCTCCACTTTGTGCAGAACACTCACACATTCACCCTCAGAAACCCAGAAACAGATGGATTTCTTTCCAGTTGTCAAATTCAAGATCAGTTCAAATTTCCCCCCTTTGAGGCCTTATTTGCTTTTCTTTGCTGGATTTTCCTCCTGCTTTTTATGGCCTTTCTTAAACGAGTTTGCAAACTCTTCTTACGAGCTGGCCTGTGGACTCTCACCAAGGAGAACTCTTCCAGCCTACAAACCAGAAACTCCCAATTTGTTTTCTCATGCTTGGCTGTTTCTTTAATGCATTTTGCAAAATGTCCTATTTGTCCTCCCACCCTTTTTCAGCTACAAGTCCTTAGCTCTAGAGACCAGAGATTTAGAGAACTTAAGACTTCATATTCTGATCCAAAGCATTTAAAGTTCATTTACTTCAGTATGTTATAAATTAGACTTTTAAAAGACAGGAAGTACAAACAAAATAACTAATCTCCTT
The DNA here is from genome assembly GCF_031753505.1 of Anomalospiza imberbis. Classification (NCBI taxonomy): domain Eukaryota; kingdom Metazoa; phylum Chordata; class Aves; order Passeriformes; family Viduidae; genus Anomalospiza; species Anomalospiza imberbis. Next base: position 7,975,087 of record NC_089695.1, read on the forward strand.
TTTCCAGACTAGGAGAGATTTTAACTGATGATTGCTAATTTGATAGGCCAACATTAGCTCCTAGAACCTCCAAGCAAGCCCCTGCACCCATGCCATGATTTGGAAGCACCGAGTGTATCTAAGAAACCCTCCTTGGGAGCAAACTCACCAGCTGCAGAGCTGGAAATATCTCCTAAATTACACCTCCAAGCCCCAAGTCCACCCTCCATCTGCCCACTTGTGCAATGGTGGTGGGAGATTTGCCCAGACAGGACCAGCAGCTCTGTCCCTGGAATGTGGGTGCCCATCCCCACAGGAATTGCCTGCACCTTGTTTATTTTCCTCATCCTGGGGGTGCTGGTCCTGTTCTCACACACCACAAGAGACTCAAACAGAGCTGAAGGCCACGCTTGGCTCAGCCCATTCTGTTTGATGTTCTTCAGATTCACCCTCTTCTCAAAACCAGACCATGATGGGCCGGTGCCAGCTGAATGTTTGCTGCCAAAATGCTGAATTACAGACACAAGCACTGCTATTTATGCACCAGGAGGTAAAGCATCCCTCAGCCACAGAGTCACCTGGAAGAGGTGTCTCTTGTGACCGTGTTTGGTTATCTGTGTCCACCATCCAGCAACAGCAGGACAAGCCTGTCTGCTTCAGCTCCTCCTCTGGCTTTTCCCCCTCCTTGCTCCAAGATTGGGTAACTGAGTCCCAACTGATTCTGGCCTCTCCTGGCAAAGGGCTTTCTGTGGATGAAGTTTTGCCTTCATTACTGCAAATTCTCTATCATTCAAATGTGCCAAGCAATTAAGCCTGAAGACATATCCCAGTACATCCTGACACCCTCAAGCCAAGACTCAGCCTGCACAGAAGACAACTGCAATGCTGCAGCTCCTGCCTCTCCTTCCCCCAGGTTTTCAAAAGTAAAGAGACTGCTTCATCTCTGATGAACCAGTTCAAAAGTCCCAGAAATGGAAATATTATTATTACCCCACAGTGGGGGGGTGTATGGGACAGACAGCATGGATTTCATTTCAATGCAAGTAAGTGATTCACACTGTGGCCAACAGCTGAAGGAACAGGATTGATTCTCCAAAAAAAGCCTCAAAAGTCCCAGGGGAATCCTTATGACGAAGGCTTCTCCCAAAGCTTAGAGAAAAGGATAAATTTTAAAAGCTACACTCATTTCAACACGTATTTCCCTATAAGCACAGTTCAGATGTTCTGTGTATATGCTGCTTTTACAGACTAAGCAGCCTTCAATCTAACTTCCAAAAGCTCTAGTAAGTATGATCCCATTACTTTGCTCAGCTCAGAAGATTAAGGAAAAAAGGTCAGGTCTAATTTGCTGAGGCCAGATAAACTGAGTGTGTGGGTTCTTTTACAAGACCTCTTTATTCTGCCAAGCTCCCCTTTCAATGTTGTCAGAGACTGAAATATTATAGTTTTTGACTTAAACATTATCACGAAGGGCTTTTAGAACTGTACTACAAAAGCTGCACAGAATATCACCACACCCTGAATAGGCCTTCGGAGTGAGGCCCTGGACTGTTCGCTGATGAAGGCAAGATGAAACTCAGGAACTGGGGACATTCACAAAGTACAAGCTTAGCACCTTTGGGGAGGAGACCACAGCTCCAGGGCTATCAGCTGCCAGGCTCACACCGACCCTCGCACCCAAGGGTGGGAGGAGAGACGTGTTATAGATGGGTAATATGATGACTGGCTCTCACAATTAAGGGATGAATATTGTGTGTATGTTAAGAGGAGTTTTGTTGATGTATGGTTACATTACTGTAGTTTGTTGTTTGGACACCCTCTGTTCTCCCCACAGTCCCCTTTCCCTCCTCTGTATTGCTGCCACCAGACAGCCTGGGTTGTCAGGGACATGGGGAGGGAGGGCGTGCACATGTGCCCCTTGCATGGGGCAGTTGGGAATGGGGAAAGCCTGCTGCTGGGGGGGCTTGGCATGACAACACCTCACCTCCAGTCCAACTGCAAGAAGGTCTCCTCCAAGGGACAGCAAGAAGAGTTGACTGATGGACTCTGGGAGGGGCCAGGGCTGGCTGAGGCAACCCCAGGGGTTTAAAAGGTGCAGCAGCCACTTTGTGGAGGAGCCTCTGGCAGTCAGCCACGCTGCCAGCACTGTTCCTTTTTCCTTATTCGGTCCTTTGTTGTGTTGAGGTTTAATAAACCTTTGACCCCAAAGGGGTCCCCAGACCCTACACCAGAGATGATGCAACAGACCCTCAGGGTTGCAAGGGACAATGTCAAACAGGCCCTTGCAAGGGAGACACGTGGGCATTCCCACCTGCCCAAAGTGGATAATCCACAGAATTCTGTACTCTTCGGCATGTGTCAGCGTGATGTGGGACCCTCAGCACCAAGAACACCAGATGGAAGGGAGCAATGAGACGTTGTTGGGACCCTCAGATAGGTGATATGCTTCCATCTAACCCCTGTCTCTCTCTCTCCCACCATCCCCCAACTCACCCTTCTTTTTCTCTCTTTCTTCTCTCTTTCTTTCTCTTTGCTTCTTTTACTATTAAATTAAAAATACATAAATTTTTTGGCACCAACCTATAATCTCATTTGGTTTTAATCTAGTTTTTGGGTATATTTAGAATCTTCAAAGTTCTTTGTGGCTTATACACAGAGACTTAGCTTTCCTCACTTTTCTGGGTTTAAACTGGATCGTAACAAATGTATACCACAGTCTGAAGGAAAACCTTATCCATCACATCCTTCTCACTACACTCCTTCCACAGCTGTCAGCTAAATATCAAGAGACCAAACTCTTAAAATCAGATGATCTTTTTGTAAAAAGGCTGCAGACAATGTTCACATGAAACATGACTCAAGCTGGAGCCTGGTGGAGCCCCAGCCCGCCCATATTCCCAGGACAGGCTGTACTGCACAAGGGCATGTAGTGACAGGACAAGGGGGGATGGCTTCACACTGACAGAGGGCAGGTTTAGATGGGATATGAGGAAGAAATTCTTCCCTGTGAGGGTGGGGAGGCCCTGGCACAGGTTGCCCAGAGAAGCTGTGGCTGCCCCATCCCTGGAAGTGCTCAAGGCCAGGTTGGATGGGGCTTGGAGCAAGCTGGGATAGGGGAAGGTCTCCCTGCCCATGCAAGGGAGGTGGAAGTACATGAACTTTAAGGCCCCCTTCAACCCAAACCATTCTGTGATTCTGTACAGCACACATTTAACCCAGGGACAAATCTCTCACACTCAAAGAGCAGTAACATTTCTCCACCTTGGAGCAGCCATGTGGATGGCCATCAGAAAGGCTCTGATGGATGTTTCCTCCCACAGCTCCAGGGAGAAGCTGCACCCTCATGCAAATTAAAGAGCTCAGGAGTGACTTGAGCTGCAATGCCAGGGCTTTATCTCTTAACCTACCTGGCTCCACAGCAGTCTCTTAAAAATCCACAACAGTGGAAAAAAGTTACCTAAGACTGTCAAGATTAAAATGTGTTTGCATTTATCTTGCCTGCACAGTGCAGAGAGCACATTTCTAACAACAAGTGTGAGAAGGGCATTTAGCCAGCAGACAGAGGAGAGCTCTGCATGAATGTCTTGGCAGAAGAGCCTTGAAATTTCCTCCTTTGCCCAGCAGCAGCAAGCTCCTGCCAGGTGACTACCTCACTAGAGCTAGGCTCAACAACAGTCTAAACCCTAGACAGGGCTGTCCTACATCCCAGTGTTCAAGGTCACCTTCCAAGCTCAGGAACAGGAGGGCATTGCTCAGTGCAGGTGTCAGACTGATGCCCCCCCCACCATGCACAGGCTGCTGCTGTTGGATTAACTTTCCCACTGACAGAAAGTAATATCCACTACAGATGGAAACAACCTAAAACCATCACAGCAAGTGCCCACCCGCCCTCCTGACTGCCCCCTTTCTCCCAGGGAAGATGCTGCTGTTCCCATTTCAGTCCATGTTTCCACTGAATCACTTTACTCAGCATCTGGTGTTTGGCTGACAGGACAAACCTGGTGAACTTAACACTTAACGGACTATGTCCTGATATCATGTTTTCCAGCTTACTGTCACTCTCCTCTCTCTCAGTTGGTGTTAACATATCACACTTTCTGATTTTCCTTCTATAATCATTATCAGCAGCTAACTGAAACGAAAAGTTTCACCAGCAACAAACTAAGACTCAGGCTACAAAAATATTACATGCTTAAAACCAAAAGGTGCCTACTTCACCAGCATGGCTTATCTGAACACCTCCTTCTGTAAAAGCCATGGTAAGGTACACCAGAAAACACAGCAAAAGCAACAGGATGAGATATTTTTTCATCTTGGAATGTCCCAACCTTTTGTTTTTCCTCATTAATAAAAAAATATAAATTCAGGTAGATTCAAAAACATGTCTTAGCCTTTCCCAGCCCTCTGTGGCACGAGCTGCTTTAGGGGATGGAAGCAGCTGCTTCAGCCTGATCATCCTGAGGGACCACAGTGAGCATCCCTCCAGCATCCCTCTTTGCACCACTGGGGATGGCTCTCTCCACATGCTCTCACCCCAGCAGGTCACTCAAGTGACCTCCAAGATCAGTTAATTCCTCTTAAGTGAGCCACAAGGAAAAGTGAAAGGGGATAAAGCTGTTTTTCCTGATGGACAAGAACAGAAACACTGAGCTACACCCATGCTTCCAAACACCTGGCACTTCTGAGTACACAAGCAGCAGTTTCCTTACCTGTGTTAATGAAGTCAACACTGAAACTGATGTTATCAAGTAAAATAACACAGTATATGTCTGTGTTAGCACTTAATCCAACAGCATTTTGTTTTGTCCTAAACCAACCCCCACTGTTATCATTTCAGTATAATTCCAGTGTACCTTCAATGAGAACAAATTATTCAAGTTACAGAAGAAAACACTGTTTTGAAGTTTCCATTCCCATTTTTCCCTCTTTTATCCTAATACAGTTTTTGCCTCTTTCATATACCAGGACTATCAAAACTCACCTAAAGATGCTAATTTATCTAAGACATACCCAGAGAATTTCACACAAAAGAATACAGCTTCAAGATGTTGCAGTGGTACTCAGAATTTGCTTTAAAATGATGCAATATTATATCACAGGCAAAAGTAAACAGAAGTGCACATGCTATGTGTGTGTAACCTCATCACTCAGTAAATTAGATTAGTGGCTTTTTGTAGTGTAAAACCCCAATATCTGGGTGTGAAATGTTGCCTGAGCACCCGGAGCTCACAGCTGATGCACCCACAGTGGCTGTCAGGATTCAGCATGTTTCTGCTATTGAATCAGTCCTCAAACAACGAGCTGCGAGTTCCCATGGAAGGGAACCCGGGTTTGTGCCAGGGCATTAGCTCATCCTTTGTTTTCCCCAAGGCAGACATTTTCCCTCCTTCCATCAGAAGAGGTTGGTGCCCTGCTGGCTGGGACTGGGGGTCGCAGCAGGAGCTTTCCCAGAAGCAGGCATGGCCCATCCTACCCCAAGAGCAGGGGAGGAAGGATGGTCAGTCTCCCTGAGAGAGGAAATTCCATCTCTCCAGCTAGGAGGCTTTAACCCCCAGCTCACAGAACTCAGCATGGCCTATGCCAGGCTTTTGCAAAGAAGTACATAGAAGTTTCCTGCTTGGCAGCAACCCATAGAGAACTTAAAACAAATACTACATCTAATTAAAGTTAACTTAAACCCATTACTCACTCAATTAAATAAGGAGACATTTACCCTTAGTAGAAAAAAAAAATATATATATAATCTAGTAAAAAGTAAATATGAGCATATTTAACACATTTTTAAGGGTGTTAAAATCAGTTCTAAGGGACAGGTTAGCAGCCAACTACCCTCCCTGCTCTACTGTGGGACACCACTGCTGTCCCTGGGTGCCCAGAGCTGAGGCACCAGAGGCTCAGACTCCCCTGAAGCCCACGTGTGATTTCATTTATGTAATTAGGAGCAAGCACGATAAGCAGTGATACTATTTGTGAAGTCAGAGCAAGTATGAAAAACTCCCAGGAATGATGCTGCAGAGCCCACACTGGGCGGATGCCATGGACAACGAGAGGTGGCAGGTCCTCAGTCCTGCAACCACACACACCCGAGCCCCTCTGACAAGAGCAAATGAAGATGTGTTCACATTTCCACTGGCCTGGCTCACACCCAGCACTGCCTGGGTTTCCTGCACTGCATGGATTAGGCTGCTCAAACAGTTACAGTAGAGGCAAGTTTGTCCCAGTTCCTCCTCTTCACCCCATTCTAGCTGGCATTTTCACATAGCAAGCCATGCACCTTGCACCTGATTTTAGTCAGAGCAAACTAACAACAAATCTCTGTGGACTGAATGTCAAGAACAGAGTAACACATAGGAAAAATAATTCATAAGTGATGAGCAGAAACACCTTCTCATTGTTCCTGTGCAACTTCCCTGATGCTGTGGCTCTTCTCCACTGCCCAGAGCTCACCCTCCCAGTCGGGTGGTCAGGCTGGGAAAGCCACTGCTCAGGACACAGCACGAGAGAGGAGCAAGAGAGCTGATGCACCTCCCTCCTCCATCCCCTGAGAACGACACAGGGGCTGCTCTGCTAGCTCAGTAGCACCAGGATGCCATTCCCATGGACTACTGTGAGAAGTGCCTCTGCCTGTCTGCACTGCCAGAGGAAACCCAGCCTTTCACCCCATGTAGCTATTTCAGCCAAGCATCCAGGTTTGGGAGGACTTGCATCCTATTCCAGCTCTGGCTACGTGCTGACAATTTAATTTCTGCAATTATTCTCCCACCCACACACTTGATCTATTGTCAATTAGCACTGACAGGGTCCTCACAGCCCAAAGCCCACGTTTCCAGCCTCCCTGGGCCAGAGAGCTGCCAATTCTGGCACTTTGGGAATGAACAAGAAAACAATCATCCTCTCTTTTTATTAGCACTGCATGGCAGTATTTTGATTAGCAAGCTCATGCTGCAGGAAGCCAACAACTCCAGAAACTGATGGATGGATGCTCCCACTCTCCCTGTCTTCTGGGGAGGAGTGGCTGGGACCAGTGTCCACAAGGACACCAACACCACGCCAGGTGAGACTGGGGATCCCAACATGTCAGCAGCAATGTCGTATGTGCATGATGGAAATCTTGGCTGCTGGCTGGAAGGCTCTGAGCTGTCCCCAGCATCCCTGTAGGTCCCACCTCCACCCATCTGTGAGTCCAACAGACAGGGCAGCCCTTCTTTAGGTTGCAAGTCTGAACATCACTGCATTTGTGGCCTCTTCTGTAGGTCCTTGCTGTTAAGGACAGACTCGTCTAGCAAAACCAACTGATAACCAAAGTCTGCTTTAACAAAAAATAAAGTTATTTTTCCCAAAAGTCACTCATTCATCCTGTTCAGTGTTATTCCTGCTAATTGTGAAAAAGCAGCTTTCCAGTTCCAGCTTCCTCAGCTTGAGGGCAGCTATTCCCTACAGTCATGACAATAATCAAAAACAGAAACAAAAACAAACAAACAAAAAAACCCCACCAAAAATAAAAAAAATAAGGAGGACTGATTACATTCTTGGACTCTGAGTAGGGGTTTACCAGAAAGCTAAACTGAGAAACCACAACAGATTTAGAAAAGGGGAGAGGAAAACTCACCAGCTACTCCACACCTTCCAAGCTCTCTTGCACAGAAGGTAACTACAAATTTCACCACGTTCAAGAGAAAGATTACACCTAAAAACCTAAATTGTAATAACAGAAATACAGATTTTCCTACAAATCATTCAGACTGAGGCATTCTGCTTATGCTCACATGCTTCAGGCAAGAGTTACTGTAGTCGTAAGTCAAGATTTTCAACAGATCTTTGCCCAGTATGATGAAAAAGCATATAGGGTAAAACCTGGAAGAAAAAGGATATCTGCTCCACATTACTGCAAAGGCGACTTGGGGTAAAACTCTCAAAACCTTTTGCAGGGACAAAACCCCAACCTATTTTTGTAATTTGAGGGCAGAATTCCAGAAGAAAATTTTCCCTGTGTTTCAAAGCAGATTGCTTTTTTCCAGATGCAAGGAAGTGCACCTAAAGGTTGCACATATTGAGCCAAGTTACTTTACAATGAGATTTTTCCTTCTCACAATCTAGTACATGCCTTTGCCAGAGGGGCTGAATGAACACGGCATGGGAGAGCCCTGGGTCACCTGGCATTGCTCCACAGGGACTCCAGCCATGCCTGGGAGCTCTGCTCCCAGGGGATTGGTACCTGCAGCAAAGATTGGCTCTCTTTGGGTGCTGATGGTCACCTTCAGCCTCACACAGGTCAGAGGACATCAGTGATAGCACTTGGGTTAGCACAGGTGCTGGCATGTGTTCCAGGCTGTCAGCATCAACCACACTGGAAGCACAGGTGGTTTGGGGAGAAGAGTCAACCAACACATCTTGGGTGCAAGCACAGCAACCTGGAGGTGTGCATGGAACCACCTTCACCTCCTCTCTGGGAAACCCAAAAAGCCACTAAGGAAGACAACACATGGATACAGGCACCAAAAAAAAAAAAAAAAAGAGCAAGAGCAGGAACCTGCTGCCTGTACTTGTGTACCCTTGTTCACACACCTCTCTCAGTGCCCTACCACAAACACAGCTGCTTTACACACCTACTCCCCAGATTTACGTATTTTCAGTGTAGGTCTGGATTCAGAATAGTCCATCCCTACCCCCTTCATTATATTCTATAAAACTGTCTAATTTTTAAAAAGATCCATATGTAACATATAGTAATAGTCAGATTCAAATCCAATCTGCATTAAACCTCAGGAAGTTGTATCTGGCAGTGGAACTGCTGCACATTTGTTCCTCATTTAATATTATTCATAGGTAAAGTCTAGTAAGAAAATATCTGTCAGAAAAGATGGCTGTAATTGATAAATGAAGCAAACATGGCCAGAATGCAAGGCCCAAGCTCACACATCAGCCTGTGCTGTAAGTCAGGGTAGGAAAGACAAACAGCCCCACGTATTGCTGGTGTGTGGTACCGAGGCAGCTCTGCCGGTGCTGCTGCTGTGCCATGCCTCTGCCTGCTGTCCTGGCAGAAATGCAGAATATCTGCAAATTCCACATCGCTGGAATGGCCAACAGACTCAAAGGCCTCACACTCTGGTCCATTTCTCATGGGGTTTGGAGGATCTCACCCTCATCCTGAGCACTCGGTGGGCTCTCTGCTGCCAGTACTTTCTCCTTATTCCTTACTGAAGGAGACACCACTCCCTGTAGCATCATCCCCTCTCTTCCACCCTTGCATCTCTTGTATTCCTCCTGAACTGAGGCAAGGGAGGGCTGAGGGGCACCCTGGAACCCTCACCAGGACACTCTAAAAGCCTCTCTGGAAAGCAGCAGTTGAGCTAAACTAGCAGATCCTGCACACAGGCATTTTGTAAGGGCTGGAGAAAAAGCATAGAAAAGCATATGACATAAACCATCTCTGTGGAGGAGACGACCATCTGAGCAATATTTGAACACTCAGCATCAGCCAAAGGGCGCTCACATGCTTTGGGGACAAGCACAGGGGATTCTGTCAGCCTGAACTGACATACCTTGATGTTCTGAAGGCTGCAGGCAGCCCCAGGGCCCCTACCACAGCCCTGGAAGGGGTGGCCAACTTACAGCAGTGAGAAGCCTCAGCAGGCTCAATCCCTGCCACCCTTGACCTCGGGTGCCCTGGGAAAGCTGGCAGCATGTGCACCAGCTCAGCACACTTTCAAGGGGAAGCCAGACAGCAGGAGCTTCCCTCTGCCTATCTGTGCTCCTGGTCTCCTCCTTGTACCCCAGGTATCTCCACAACATGGACCAGCACATGCAAAAATTGACACTCCAGTATCTTATAAGCAGAGAGGGAGAAGAAAAACCCCATTTCTCATTCCATCAAGAAGCCAAAGGAGAATGAGAGTCACCTCTGACCTTGCTAACAAGCCATTAGAGATAGGTAGGAAAGATGAAGAGACCTGCTCAGCTCCATCCACCACCTGGCTGCTGCAGGAGACAGGGTAGTAAGGCAGGGCAGGATACAGGTAGAAGGCTCCAGGGAACAGAGCTGAGGACAGAGGGAAGAGAGAAGCTGCAAAACAGAGAGAAAGAGTGAGAGAGAAAAAAAGAACAAAGAAAAAAAGAAGAACATTATTTAAAAAAAAAAACCAAACAAAAAAAAAAAAAAAAAAAAAGAAATCCACCATCATGGGAGGTGAATCACTGCCACAGGACTGGGAGGGTGCGGCAGATTTTGGAAGCAGCCAAGGTAGAGGCACACCAGCTGAGGCAGATGCAGACAGACCCTGGGCGTGCTGGACCCCAGGAAGGGCAGGCACTGGACAGTCAGAGGACTCCCAAGAGCTCCAGCCAAAATAACACTAACTCTGAGCTTGGTCACGGCCTCACAGGGACCAGTGCTGGATGCCACCCTCCACGTGCTGCCCAGCCATCCTGTGTCCCCAGCAAGCTGACCCAGCACAGCCTGGCTTGGCTGGAAGGCAATGACACAGATGGGATCGTGCCAGATCTGCTCAGGATCTGGCTCACTGTGGGAACCAGCCCAAGAAAAGCACAGACAGACCTGCAGAGAACTTTAAAACCACATGTGGAGACTCCTTCACTTCTGGAAGGACTGCAGGCAGAGCACAGGGCTTTCCAGACATGGATGTCCTCTCCTCCACAGCAAGCTGGGAGAGCAGCAGATGTGGGGCAGGGCTGCAGCTGCCATACCTGTGGGTCCGGCTCGATGTTGATCCGGTATGCTTGAGCCTTGCCATCTTCCAGGACAGAGGGGGCCCAGGTCTTCCCTTCAGCTCTGCAGTGGGAAATTAAGTAAACTCCACTTGAATTGCTTTTAAGAAAGCCCAAACCAAAGCGCTCCCACCCAAATAAACAAAACCCACAAAAATCCCAAAGAAAGAAACAGACTTCTTAAACAAAACAAAAAGCAATTAAACAAATTAAAGAAAAAAGCACCAAAACAAACAAGCCAAAAAATGAAAAAGCCAAATATATATAGCATATATTAATTCGCTAGCAGGTTTATATTATATTTCCATTTGTCCAAAATTATCCCCAGAAACATTATAATAATAAATAGAGAAGATGAGAGTTTCATCCTATTAAAACCATGAAGCTCAAAACCATCCTTGAACTACAAAATTCTGTCTGTCTCAGTTTGGGGTTAAAGAGACAAACTTATTTTAGTTCAAGAAATCAGAATAGAGGCTCTTGGTGGCTCCTGATTTGCATATTCCTGGCTTTGTCCCTTTATTCTGGCCCTGAATCCAGAAAGTATTCTGATTACACATGTGTGCAGACATATTTATACATATATACATGCAATCCCTGGCAGGCCTGTGTACTAGACCACATCAGGAACTCTATAAACACCTTTCAGGGAGAAGGCTTTCACCACCCTGTATGAATCATCCTGACCCTTTCAACAGTTGCCAGATAGAAAAAGCCCTAAAAATACAGTTTCCATTCCCAAATGCATCTTCAATCCTGCCAAGGCAGAGCAGAATACTGTCACTGTCCAAAGATTTTCCATGTGCCTGATCATTTTTTCCCCACAAAGGCATCTGGGGACATGGCTGGAATGTGATCTCCAGCACAGATCTCCAACACTCAGAGTATCAGGGAGTCACAGGGGCCTGGGCAAGGTCCAGCAGGTACATCCACAGACTTCTCAGGATGCAAGAAGGTTAAGTTGGAAGATGGAAACTCCAGCAAGTTCAAGGTAAAGCTTTCAACATGCAAACTATTCTGTTTATCTGTATATGCACCACTTCACAAAAATAGGTGTTGTTCCATGGGCACAGATGCATCCTTTGTGGACTCTCACCCCTGCCACATACCACGTTCACCTTCAGTTAAATTATCTGCAGAGTCCAAGTCTGAAAAACAAGGAGCATGATTTTAACCCAGGAATTCTCAAGGAGATTTTTACCTTTGTTATTTTGCAGCTACACAAGTCAACATACAAAGCTGTCTTTACAAATCTAGGGTCTGACCCAAAACCTACCAAATGCAGGGACTCCCACTGACTTGAACACACTTTGGATCCAGCACCTGAGGATTTCAGCTTTTTTTTCTAATTACTGCCATTACAGCTTTTTCAACAGGGAGTGGTTACTCTCATAGCTAGGCATCTTGTTCTGGTAATTTATCTTTACTGTTATTATTTGATTTTAGGCTGGGACAATTCACTTATGAATTGGTCTTTCCAACTGGGACAAAGGAAACAGTCCCTCCCAGGAACATCAGCATTCCCAGCAACCCTGACTTGCTTTTTGCAATGATCTGGTGCTGTGTACATTGCTTCCACATTGAAAATCAAATCTGGAGGCCCAGAACAATGGAAATGCCTAATTACATTGGCAGGGATCACCATTGTTATATCTGTGCCTTCCCCTGCACTGAGAGCCCATGGTGCCCTGAGGAGGGTCCATGATGTCTTTCCCCCACTCAGCTCTGAAGCCCACATGCCAAACACAGCTTAAAGCATCCCCAAAGACTTCAACCTGCCAGTAAATAAGAACAGAGCTTCAGCAAGTGATTCTGATTGCAGAAGATAAGAGCAATAGCAGTGAATTCATTCTGTGTGAAGGTGTGGCATTCAGTCACCAGTACTGCCAGCACTTCCCAGTTCTCCAAACCCTCAACAGAGATCACACTGTCTGACCAGAAAGCAGATAATCCTGTGCTTTCTAAAAGTCATCATGGGTATATTTACACTTAATGACAGACATGGACAGACTTCTGTTTACATGGAGAAGTCCATTCATGGTTAATGCTTTAATGATTAAACTCAAGGCTTCACCATCAGCTCTGCAGAGTGACAAGAAGTACTTGGTATAACTGAGACAAACTTTGACAGCTTCCAGCAACAGTCTGAACAAAGCCAGGCTCACATCAGCCCCAGCTTCCACCTGAACTACACTGAAACAAGTTGATACAGCACAATCTGGGCTCCACTTGGCACTTTGAAAGGCAAAGCTAAGGTGAATGGGAGAACCACCAGCCTCACCAAAAAGAAAGTCAAGATGTAAGTTAAATGAGCATTTATGCTTACACAGGGAGAACCCCTCTTTTCCCTGGGAACAGCAAAATACCATGTAATCTGAAATAATCCAAAATAATTAAGAGATTACTCTGCCTGAGAGAATAATCCTACAGGCAGCTACTGTAGGAGGGGCTGATGCTCAGAGCTCACGCCCCAATCCTGGCTGCCAGGAACATCCCATGCCCACATCCCCAGCAGGACCAGCAGCACAGGGGTCCCTGTACCCCCAGAACAAGCCTCAGAGCAGTGGGGACTTGGGGGCCAGCAGAGTCACCCTGAGACACCCCCCAGCAGCAGGTTCACCATACCAACAGTTAGAGCTTTGTGTTTAGGCAACAGCAAAAACCCAACACATTTCTCATACGTCACAGGCAACAGATCAGGCATCACTCAAATGTTCCAAGTTGTTTAATTTACAGCTCAAGGACAGGAAAAGTGTTCTCAGATGTGCTATAGGGGATTAAAGGCAGCTCTGTGGAAATCATTACCCTGCACTTACACCACTCTGCTCTCTTAATGGCATCTAGGACAATCCCAAGAAAAATAACTTGACCTAGGTTAGTGCAAGGTCTTCCACACAGGGCTCTGTAGGAAATGGACCCATAAACAGGACATCACAAAAAAACCTGAAGTTGCAGACACCCATTTATCCCACCATTTGCTTTCTAAAAGTTTCAGTCATTCTCAAAGGATTACTTGCATATGCTCACATATTTTACCAGAATGTTTTTTCACCTGGTAGTGATCTGCAAGTCTCACTCTCAACATTTGTAAAGCTGCTTTTAAGTTGCAAGAATTCCTGTGTCTTACCAAATTTCTAATTTCTCCATCCCCTAAAAACTAACATTTATCACTTGGGGAAGTGCCAACCTGGATCCAGGTCACTGCTGTTACCACACAACCACAAACCACCAGAATAATCATGTTGCTGTATTTCACCTCCTTTCTCTGGGAGGTGACTCCAGGGGTCCTGCTCATCTCCTGACTGCTCCTCACCTCCCATGTGGCACATCATTGTGCTCACAGCTGATTGTTACCACTGATATGGCCATTAGCCTTCTAGAAGCTGAACTTGGTCCAGAAGCAGCTACAGCTGATGCTTCAAACTTCCCAGGCTTGTGAACCTCACCACAATAACCATGAGGTGCTGGATCCATCCTCTGCAAGGCACATGAGCAGCATGGGAGCTGAGCTCTGCTTAGCACCCCAAAGGACACAGCTCATTCAGTCAATGTGAAGAAGCTGTTGGATTTCTCCTCCTTCATTCCTCTCAGCTGAAACCATTGTGTATTGCTCTGGAAAGCTGCCGGGTTTCCTCTCTATTAGTCTTCAAGGAGTCCAGAGGGGAAGCTGTGATTCACTTTTCCAGTTGTACTTTTACTGGAAACTTGAGAACATACATTGTCATCCTTCCCATCTTCCAGCAGCTTGCCTGTGCTGCTTACAGCTAACAGACCCCAATAAAATCCCCAGGAACTGGGGGAGATGGGAGGAACATCAACTACGTGAGTTTCCAGGTTCTTTTGGGGCTACATGTCCAGCAGATTCATTACTGGGCTTTCTTACACAGAAACTTTCAGAGAAACTCCATCTCTTCACATAGAGCAGGAATAGACAGAGAATCTTCATAGTCAATTCTCCAATCAGACTCAGAGTGACATACACACCAAACCAAGGGGGAAGAAACTGCTTCCAGGATTTAGTTTAGACAGGAGGAATCAAAGCTGAACCTTTGAGGATTTATTCTTTGACACCACAGTCAGGAAATAAATTCAACTCAACCACCCTGGGGCTCTTGGCTGCACCTGGGGCCAGGCAGATGCTCCCAGTTGTCCAGCAGCCACCTGGCCCTGTGCACAAAAGCCCCAGGGCTGTCACCAAAAGAAAGGGCTGGAATCAGATTGGACTGGAAATCATAAAGTGTGAAAGTTGAAAAAGCCCTCTTAGACCATCAAGCCCCAGTGGTACCCCAGCATTGCCAAACCCACCACTAAACCATGTCCCCAAGTGCCACACCCACACGACTTTTAAACCCCTGCAGGGATACGAGGTCCCTGGGCTTGAAAACCCTTTCAGCAAAGAAATTTTCCCTAACAGCCAATTGAAACCTCCCCTGGCACAACACACTAACACACTTCTTGCCTCTTAAGGAATTTGTTGTGTAACTTGGAAGCAACTTCACAGTGAGTAAAAAGAACAAGTTTTACCAGGTGTTTGTGAGTAATAGTTCATGGGGCTGCTCAACACCCCGGATCTTTCTCCAACCAGCTGCCACATAACTGGCCTGACCCTTCCTGCACTAATGCAGGCAAAGTACATCTCATGCTACCTTGGCTTGAGATTCAACAGCTGGGAAGATGATGATGGAACAGCTGCCTAATTTATCACCAGAGCAGCCTGAACCATTCCACTAAATCTTAATCAGCACTATCATTGCCTTCCCCACAGCCTCACTAAGCCCATGGGAACTCCTGGCCTCCCATTTTGGAGACATTAACCACAGCCTGAACATCCAGTCCTCGTTCCAGGAGTGCCCAAGTAATTCCTCATATCTTACATCAGTGCCCACATAGGCATCAGTTACATAAATCAACTCCTTTCGTAAACCAATGAGGATTTTCAACCACTTTGTTTCAGAACAGTGAGGCCACTGTGCTGCTTTGTCTTTCACAGCCTCACTGCCCAAAGACAGACTTGCACATGTTGGGGAAAAGCAGGATCCAAAAACTCCAGGGACAAAACACCCACTAACTTCAGGGAGGTCAGGGGTCTGGCCAAGAAAGGAGGTAGAAAATGGAGAGTGTGAAGATAGAAGTAAAACACCCTCAAGAGATTTGTCCTTGATAAAGGACAAATATTTGAAAAAAAGGAAATATCTGCTAGTCCAGCCTGAGAGCAAGGGCAGCTTCACAGATACCAACACTGCCTGTGGGCTCCAGGGGCACAGGAGAGCCATGGAGCCCAACATGCTTAAAAACTTGTGACATCCCCTCACCAGCAGTTTTCCCAAAGTGGGCATAGGGCCAGTTTGTTCAGGAAAGCTGCAGCACAAGACTTCATCCTCCCTGGCAGACAACAAAAGGTTCAGAAAAAGCTGTGGGGCTCGCCCTGGCACTCTGGCACAGATGGGCAGGTCTGGACAGTGCTGCCAAGGGTTTCCTGGCAGTCTGTGTCAGCAGGAACAGCGATGCCATGGGCTCCCATCCCACACCCAAGGTCCTTGCAAGCAGTGATTTCTGCAAAACACAGCTCCAACCCAATTTTATGGCTGCCTTTATTTGATGCATGATACTTGGTCAGGCCACTCAGTAACTCCCCCTTCTTGTTTTCCCCACATTCTGACTTTCCTACTGATCTTCCTAGTCTAAGAGCATTGACTGACCAGAGTCTGAAAACAAAACCCATCTTGTTCTGTATCTCAGTAGCACATAATGTCAAGGGTTGACGGAGAAAGGGCACGGAATGAATCAGTCCAGAGGGCACCAGGGGGATGGAAGCACTGCACAGCTCCCTGCCCTCCCCTTCACTCATGCCTAGCTGGAGAAAGCCTGCTTTGACAAAACAGTCCTTCACTAAAGACATGCAACAAACAGGCTTCTTATTTCAAATATATTTCAGACAAATGCACTTAAAAATAAATCTTGCCTTGGCTTGCAAACTGTATTTTGTTGAAGGCAGTGTACAGAAAAGATGTTGCTTGAAGAGCAACCTCTGCCCAAAGGAAAATATACTAATCCACACCACCACAGGCAGAACTTTCTTGAAGCTCAGTCTCAGAGCAGGGTCCAGGGTGTTGATCCACAGCTGTGACAAACAGCAGCAGCTGGACATGCACACAAACCAACAAAACCCCTCATTACTGCCCCAGGACATGGTTCCTTGAGCAGGACCAGGTCACCCCGCGTTCTAGGAGGCAGATCCTGGAGCAGGGATCCACTCACACCTAGGAGGGAATGCCAGTGTGCTTCCAGCAATGACTAACAGCTGGGCAACAGGATCCAACAGGCCACTTGGGAGACAGGAGAGAAATCCAAGAACCAAATCATTGTGCACCCACTTTGGGCCAAACTAAAAATAGACTTAATAGCTCATCACTGGAGCTGCTGTCCCTACTGCAGAAAAAACCAAACTACTCCGTTCTTCCTGTCAAGAGAAATGCCACTCTCATGGAGATCTCACGGAGCTAAGGTGAGTTCTGCCCTTGGAGAAGCCACCAAACTGACCCAACAGTGTGATCTCCAAGAGGAGCCACCCCAAGCTGAACAGCTCCTCACCTCACCATCTGTTCCTGCTTTGCAGAGCCCTGAGCATTTATTTTTGCCTATGAGATACAGAAGTCTCTAAAGTCTGTGTTTATGAAGACTTTAAGGCCTGACAAAACCATTGCAATCCTACTGCTTTGTAAAGACCAACCATGTCACCCACAAACCCTGCACTACTGAAAGGCTGTGGGCCAGCAACACCTCTGTTAGAAAATTCACCCCTCTGGACACACCACAAGGTCTCACTGTTAAAAATATCCACACCTTGCTGGGTACAGTTGGGAAAAAACAACCTGAAGCCACAGACCCTCCACACAGCATCTTCCAGATCACCCTGAGGTCATGAACAACCATGGAAAGGGAAACCAAGCAGCCAGACCATCCCTAACCCCAGCAAGGCACCTACCAACACTTCTGTGAGAGCACTGTGACCACAACCTCTGCCCTGTGCAGGAACCACCACTTAGGAGAGGAGATGCACCTGCACAGAGATATTCAAGGGTCCAATCTGATCCAAGAAACAAACACCAGTTGATATCAGCTAAAATGAAGTGTAAAGGCAGGAATTCAGTCCATCAATTCACACAGGAGAAACTCTTATCCATGAGAATAAACACTGCCATGCTACAGGTGAAAGCTGCTTACAGCAAAACATGGTTCTAACTCCCAGTGAAGCTGCTCCGCTGCCACACCACCCCAGCAGATGGTGGCTCACCAAAACCTCCTGTCACTACACAAGGATTTTCACCTCTTCCAAGGAGAGTTCCAGTAGCCTGCAGACAATCAGAAAGGGAACCCAGGTCCTACCCTGGGCACAGGTCCTCTTGAGGGTAGAAAATCACCTAGTCTCCCTAAAACTGCTCCAGATGGAAAGCAGAACAACTGCCCTCCTTGGCTATGAGAAATTCCACCTGTGTGAAAGGGTTTTGCTTGCTTTCCTTATTTTCCTTCTTTTGTAATACTGAAGCCACATCATCTGTACACCATGGGTTGAGCTCAGAGGACTTTGCTTTAGCCAGGCAGCTTAGAGATGCCTGTCTGAGGAACCACGAGGAATCACTGAAGGTTTGCTCCATTTATGGCAGCGCTCCTTCCCCACTGCCCAGGCATCCAGTCAGAACTACATGGTTTTCCAAGAAATGTATAAACAGTAAATGATAGCTCTTTATATCAGGAAATGCCTCTTTAATCTGAAGTGGAAAACTGTATCCTCTTATTCAAACTTATGCCAGATAGTATTAGCCATTTGTGAACCTTATAAGGAGCACTCATTTTGCTTGGGTAATTTGTGATTTTGCTATAAAATTAATTCCAACAGAAATCAAAAAAAGACCAAGAAAACAAAACCAACCAAACCAAAAACCCACAACACACACAACACCCCAACTAAAAAAAAAAACAACCAAACAAACAAAAACACCAATACCAAACTCATACCTTCATTTTGCTTTGAAATACCCTAAAAAGCAAATTTGGCAGGACCTTCAAATGTTTTTTTTTATTTAACAGATGCTTAAAATGATGGGTGGATGTTAATGAAGTGGAAGGGTTTGTCCAAAGGACATTTTGATTCCCATGCTACTCTTGCTTGAGTTGACACAACCACAAAGACTCAAGTCAGGCCACAGCCTGGACAAGCCTTAAAAGGTACAAATGATAATCTACACGTAAAGATGAACTGAACCCACTTTTTCTACCAGTGAACCATTAAAAATCATCTTGTTTTACTGTTTTTGAAAACACAGAACAATTACCCAGACCATGGGGATGCTCCAAGAATCCAGCCTGAGAGCACATCTGCTCCAGGGCCAGCCAAAAGCCCTCTAAGCAAAACTGACACAAGAGCACATCAGAGAGAACCAACCTGTTCACAGAGAGCAGCAGCTGGTCCACACATGCTTTGATCTTGTTTTGAGCTTCTAGATGTGTCATGTTGTCCGTGTTCTCTCCGTTAATTGCCAGAATAATGTCTCCTGGGCACAAGTCTGCCATGGCTGCTTTACTGCCAGGGTTAATCTGGGAAAAAAAGAAAAGGGTTACTTAAAAGAATGCTGGGTTTCTTTAAAAAGAAGTCAGTTTCTTGGAATAAGATGCAGGTAAAGGGAACAGTTATTTCTGGAGAATATGTGTTTTCTCTACACCAACATCACCCACCTGAGCTTGGATGTCAGAGCTCTCAGGTAAGCCACAGGTCTCCAAGGGCCATCCCCTACAACAACATTCTTTGAAATAAGGAATTTCAGTCAATTCCAGCCACTGTGTGACCAGGTCCCCTCTTCACATTTGTCTCTTCCTTGAAATGAATGTAATACACTCTTTCCAGATGCTTCACACATCTCTGGCTTGCAGACCTTTCAAGATGCTGCAAGAGTCAGTCCCTAAGTAGCACATGAAACCCTCCTCTCTGGTTAACCAGATCCCCCTGACTGCTGCCTGGGGAGAGGTCACGTTTGGCATCACTTTTTCTGGACTGACATCCAAATGACTTGTCTCTTTCTAGCCCTGCGTGGTCACCAGCCCCAGAGGGATTTAGCAGATATGGCACTTGGGAACATGGTTTAGTGGTAGCCTTGGCAGTGGTGAGGTAACAGCTGGAATCGAGGAACTTTAAGATCATTTCCACCCTAAACGATTCCATGATTTTATTCTATAAATATCACACAGCTCTTTAAGCCTCCACAATTCTTTCCTGCTGGTTTTGTCAGAGTGCCAGAACCTTATAAAACTTCTAATTTCTTTCCTGAGGAACTAATGACAGGTCCAGGTACAGTTTGTGGTCAGCAACAAGACCAATACTTTAGCCCATAAAAGAGGTTCTTCGGAAATTACCATTTCATTTACATCATTCTAAATGTGTTTTTAATTTTTACAGTAATATAGAATGATGCAAGGCATATTCAGAACAGGTAAACGTGTCTGGTTAAACTCTATGCTATGTGTTTTCCCTCTAATTTCCTCTTCAGTTTATTCACTGCATCTGCTAACCAAACACCTTTTATCAACTGAGAAGTTACGGCAAGCCTGACTTGGTTATTCACGTGTCACTGCATTAAAGCAAGCTGCTGCTTTCATTCTGTTTATTCTTGATTTACACAGACATAATTCCCTGTCTTATGTGGTGGGTCCAGGTAACACTGGATTTCCAGGAGCACTGCTCTACCCACCACCTCCCCGTGGCTTACAGCAGTACAGGACAGCAACCAGAAAGACCAGGCATAGTTTTTCAGACAGTAAGACCAAGTGGGGCAGTTCCCCAGTACCCAGAAGCCCCCCAGCCACAGGTCATCATTAAACAGGTGGATTTTTTAGAAAGGGGGCATGCACATCGCAGCTTTCATCTTGATTTCATATAATCCTACAATGGCTTGTAGGATTAAAGATCATCTTGTTCCAACACAGAAGCACCTTCCACCCAGGTTGCTCCAAGTTCCATCCAACCTGGCCTTCAACACTTCCAGGGACAGTTTGTCGTATTTTTGAAGGGAATTCAAAGAGGACTTAGTCTTACCACAGCAGCCCCTGTGGACTGCTCTAGAGCTATCCCTGGTGGGAAGCAGACAGCCCCAGTGTAACACGGGCCTGCTGCACTGCTCCCTGCAGGACCACAGCTACTGGCACCACTGAAACATGAACCTGAAGGTGTTTGAGAAGCTCCAAACCTCTTCTGACAGTTAAGTAGAATTGGCAGGCCAAATTACAGCTTTTGTTGTATTGTCAGAGTAAATCAGTATTTGCCACTTGCCCTTCAATAGTTTCAGCTATTTGGCTGTTTGGCTCTAACAAACCCGCCCAGACCAACTGCTCAGGGCTGCCCTATGACTCAGCTGAGAGCAAACAACAGGAGATGTCTTCCAGTTCCACGCACATTAGCTCTGACACAGGACATTTCAAGCCAGGACAGGATTATTTTCCCCTGGCAATGTTGGGGGTTTTTTGATCCCTGTATCCATTCACAGGGCATTAGGGTCCTTTTACAGCCACAGAAGCTGCCATACTCATCAGAAAGTCAACCAGCAGCTAAAGCTCAACCAGCAGCTTCAAGGAAGCACCTCCATGCTCTTGCCTGCTGTTATCTGCTTCCCTCAGTGTTCATCCCTGGCTGCCAGCAGGCCTTTAGACTAACAGACCTTCAGCTTGACCCAGGACAGCTGTATTTTGTTCTTGTCTATTCAGTGCTGTCTAGATGTCTGATGGATTTTTTCCACCTGTACTGATCTTAACCATGTTGTAGCTTCCTTGAAGAATAAGCTGTTCACAAATGGGACTTTTAGCTGTTTCCTATTTGAAGCTTCTGCTTTATTTCAAATTATTTTGGCAGTATTTTCATATTAGCATTTTATGGTAGCTGTGGAGATGACCGAGGGTTTGAAATGGAGCTGTACTCCAAGAATTCATTTGAGATACAGCATCAGTGTCTCAACAGCTTAGGAATCATTACTGTAATGTCTGTCAGGCCCAAAGTTTGTATTTTAGTGAATAATATTGTAATACTGTAGACCAAGTTCTCCTAACCCACAGCTGTGCAAAGCCATTGACACCAAACACTCCACAGAAAGCCTGACAGGTCTGGTTATGGGTCAATGCTGTGCCTGAACCCCAGTGCAGGGGTTCTACCTGCTTTGGACATGGTTTAGTGGTGACCTCAGCAGTGCTGGGTTAACAGTTGGACTCGATGGTCTTAAAAATCTTTCCCTGTGAAGCATTCCGTGGTTATATGACATTGGAGGCTGGCAGTGCCCGGAGGTGTTGGGATGGAGCTTGTATCAGAAGCACTCACTTGTGCCTCTCTCCAGAGGGCCCTCAGGTCTGCCCTGAGCCAGAACCACAGTGTGTGGACGTCAAGGAAGCACACATGAATCTGAGAGTAATCAGATACATTATGAAGTTAAAAACACTGCAAAGAAAACCTGCACCGAGTCACTGCAGCCATGTGTTCTTGTAAGGGGCCTCCAAAGGAGCTGATGCTTGAAAACAGGAGAGAATTAAGAAAAACAGTGGTAAGATTTTATTCGGTTTTGAAGTTTTCCATCTGTGCCGAGAACAAACCATTTCAAAAATCAATGCTGAATGAGCACAGACCAATCTGAGACAAACGGATACGTAACTCAGGGTGATGTGAGCTAGCTACCCACCACAGGCAGCAGAGAGTGCCCTAAAGCCATGTCCCAGCTCATGCACCAGGGCCTAATGTGGGTTATGTGCCATGGCACCTGCTGCACCCTGCATGTGCCACACCTCATCTTGCCTGGGCTAGGTGCCTGCCAGGACTTGGGCTGCTTGTGTCCTTTTCTCCAGGGAAGAGCTTGGGCAGGGCAATTACACACCAGCAAGGAGCCAGCCCAGTCCCTCACACCCTGCTAAGCCCAGGGCAGCAGGGCCCCACACAAGTGCTGGTGTTTCAGGTGGGGAATTCTGTGGGTGGATGCGGTGGTCTAAGCCCTTGTGCCATCAGCAGCTCAGTGGCGTCTTGCTCCCTGTGAGGCCACGTAGCTCCCAAAGATCCCTGCTTGTGCCATAGGGTGACATCAACCTCAATATGCCTTCAGAGCTGTCAAGTGTACAGCACCAAGAGCCAAAACCACGGCAAACACCACGGGCGTAAAGAAACGTAAGTATTTGTATTACAATTCCCCTAAAGTTTTTGCTTTTTCAATCAGACAAGAAACCTGCCTAAGCTCTGAGCTCCCAAAGACGTAACTTCATGCAGCACTGAAGCAGCAGTGAGGTGCTTCACCTAACTCACACTCCTGGTTACTGCTGTCCTGAATGCAAAAGTATTTTCCAACAACATAAATCCAAAGCCAACTAATGGAGACTTGGGGTGAAGTTGCCCAACACAGACATGCCAGTCCTGCAGAAAGGGGAGAGGACCATCTCTCCGTATGTTCCTGTTCCAGGAGTGCCATCCAGCCTCTTCCTTTGTGCCATCCCTGGTGCTCAGCAGGTTCTGAGGCACAGCCTGGGATGCAATCCAGAAGAGCTGAATGTTTTATAGAATCTCAGAATGGTTTGGGTTGGAAGGGACCCTAAAGATCATCTTGCTCCATCCCCCTGCCATGAGCAGGGACACCTTCCACTAGACCAGGTTGCTCCAAGCCCCATCCAACCTGGTCTTGAACAGCTCCAGGGATGGAGCAGCCACAGCTTCTCTGGGCAACCTGTGCCAGTGCCTCACCACACTCACAGAAATAATTTCCCCCTCATATCTAATCTAAATCTTTCTTACTTCAGCTTAAGGCCATTCTCCCAAGTTTTCTGTGAGTGAATCAAAGCAACTCAGAGGAATGGGTCCAGTGCAGTAGACCTGTCATCAGGGACCACAGCAGGGCTGGAGTGAGCTGGTGGCGAGCTCTTCACGAGATGGCTAGGCAGATCCCAGTGCCACCCACCACCTAAGCACTGCTACATTTTCAGCAGGAAGGAACCAAGCATGAAATATGTGCAGAACCAGTTCATGTGCTGGGGAGGTCACTGGCACTCGTGTTTTCACAGCTCCTTTTATGCCCATAGAAGCTCTGGTGTGTTCTCTGCCCAAGGCAGCCGTGCACGCACAGCACGGCCGCCGCTCTGAGAATGTGGTGTGCACGCCTGCCAGCTTTACTGCTCTCCCAAAATTAAATAAAGAACAACCCTCCGAATTTAACCCCTCCACATAAACAAACAGCTGCTTCCTCGCTTCTCTCTCTCAAAAAATGTAGAAGTTTCAGAATTCTTATAAACAGAAAGGACTAAAAGAAACAAAGCACTTGCCCAGCAATGATACTGTAGAGCAGAGCACAAGGGGGTGTTTGCAGAGCACGTGCCCCAGGTAAGCAGCTCCAGGCTCTCGAGATCCCAGAGAGCAGTCCCTCCCCACACAGCATGCCTGTGGAGGGTGCGTCCTGCAGGGATTTGTTCCCCTAGGGAGCCAGAATGTACCTTCCCCCACTTCTTTAATAAAAATATTATTCTTCCTAATCCCCTCAGGGTATGTCTCATTTGTGACATCTTTCCATGTCCTCCACATAGCACTGCGCTTCAAAAAATACCAGAGGTCCAATATTGGTGTCTGTCTCAACCCCCTCTATTGTTCCAGTAAGAAAAAGACATTTAAAGAAAGAGCTCCCTGGACAGCCCTTCTTTCACTGTCCTCTGCCTCTTCAGTCACCACAGAAGGTTCAGTGACAGCACTGCAAGCATCACCTCCACACTATGCCTTTTGCCAAATCATCCACCAGGGAACTCTATCTCAATAAATAGAACTAATTTTTAAAAGGAAATTTTTTCAATCATATTCCCTGCTGCTTTCTCCATGATTATCATCCACCTCTCCACTCTCCTCTAAGGCAATTACCCTCCAGCAGCCCCCTTTCCCAGCCAAGTGGATACTCCGAATGCTATGAAACAGACTGGGATAATCCCAAAGCCTGCAGCAGCTCTCTTATCTGGCCACTGCAGCATCGCTAGCATTTACTGAGTGCTGGCATCTGACAATGACAGGCCATTACAGCAAAGTACATTGGGGCTACTGCCTTGTGCTTAACCTAAATTGGTTGGTGTTGGAGCCGTGCAGTCTAATTTAGTAAGCAAGATTATTCCCACCAAGAGAAGTTTGCTCTTGAAACACAGTGTTCTACTGTCTGCCCTGGAGCTTGGCCACAGAAGGGAGCCGGGGCTGGGAGAGCATTCAAAGCAGGCTGAAATCCCCACGCCTGCACCCCCTGGCCTCACAGGGACGGGAGCCCTGCCCACTGCAAGGATGGCTCTACTCAGAAACAGCTTTGCTCAAGCCAACTTTAGAATTGGGCAAACACCACAAGCTGAACAATCAACAGCTTAGTAAAAGGTTAATGTGTAACATTAACTTAATCCCTTTTTAGTTCTACCTTTTTCCCCAGAAAACTGCATCTACGGTCACCTGTGTCAGGACTGAAGGATGAGGGATGCAGCTCCCCACTGCCTGCAAGGGCTCAGCACAGCCATGGGAAAGATTAAGTTAGTCTTTATTCTCACAGAATTTCTTTATCCAAATCAACAAAAGGTGCCAATTCAGGCCATTCCCATCTACACAATGAAGGCAGCTTTATCTCTGCCACATCTTCACTTTTTATTAGAAGTGCTACTCTAATGTACCCATCAGCGAGCAAAGCCAGGATTTCATGGGTTAAAAGGTGCAATCCCAAACAAGCCTACGCAGACCACACCACTCTTCTCTTAAATCAGTGGTAGTTTGTTGTAGGCAAGGCTGGGGGAATTTTCTGTTCTGCAACTGTGATCAAAAGGACTCAATTAAAGTCTTTGAGACACTTTCAAGACAGTGTGACAAAATTCTCAGCTTTTAAACAAAGCCTGTCTGTTCCATGCTGTGGGTTAGGGAATGATCTTACATAGCTACATCTTTTAAAACAAGAACCACCAAGAGTCAAATAATTAACGAATGAAAATAAATTCCCTAAACCCTTTAAACATTCTTTCCAGGGATTCTCTTCAGCTTTTCAAAGCATCCTGCCTTGAATTCCTTGCCAATTCATTTGCATTTTTCTAGTTGCTTATATAAAGTCTGATGTATCAAGACATTTAGATAAGCTCACAGCCCAGTACATAAAGAACACTGTTCATGCAATCTGAATTCATTTAACTACTGAAGAAAACAAGCTCAGAACAATAGAAGGGAAAGAATCAGAGTACAAGTATTACAAAAGGCAAGACAGTCAAAACTCCTTTTGAATCCAAGTACTAATGGATCCAAATCCAAATTTAGAAACCGTTTCATAGAGTAGATCCTAACCCAGCCCAAAATATGAGGTTTCCGTACAAAGAAGAGGCTGAGAATCAATGAAATTGGACATGTGTTTTAGAGCAACCAGCCACTAACCCATGTGCAGACCTCAAAATGTGTATTGAGAAAAACAAGGAAGGGATCAACAAGGATCATCTGGTGTATCTTGTCAACAGCTCTCTTGCTCAGCCCAAGGACACACAGCTCTGGCAGCACTCTCCATAGTCACAGCCACCAGGAGCCCCTTACTCCCTCCTCCAAAGGCAAGTTAAGGATTCTGCACAGAACAGCCCAATTCAGGAATATGGCTGCTACTACTGCTCTATGTTTACTTTGCCTTGTTAGGGAACAAGGCCAGGGAGAGACAGCTGCCCTGGGGACAGCAGTGAGCCCTTGGTGTGGGTGTGCTTGGAGCACCACCGCAGTCCCTCAGGTACTGTGCCTCCACACAAACCACACTGAGCAGCACCACAAAAGGTGTTTATGGCCAGAATTGCTTCATCTCCTGCAGGGGTTTAGAAGCCAGCTCTCCAGTGAAGTCTTCCCCCTCAGATAATACCTCCCAACAAGCAGCAGGGCTTCTCGAGCCCTTCTCAGGAGCAAGCCTTAAGCACTGTGCAGAAGACATGGAGGAACTGCTTAGAGTTTGCCTTCCAAACCATCTGCCTCTTGGCCAGGAAGGCAGGCTGACACTTTCCTTCCTATCAAAAGGCAAATGTACACAGAGTGATCTCCAAAGAGGAAAAAAATTCTTCAACATAAAAAGTTTAATCCAGTTGGTAAGCATACCTGAAGTTTCATTCTTGCAGCACACTCAGGTGTTAATCACAGAGTGCAGGGATTTGCACCTTTGCTACACAGCTGCTTTAATAGTGGATGTCAAGTATTTTGCAGGGTTTGGTATTTTGGACCAGAGCCTGTACACATGCTAAAGGTTTCCGAAGTGTTTTGTTGCTTATGGTAAACAACAGCATTCAGAGCAGTGTCAGCATCCTACAAACCTCCCCTCTGACAATCTCCTCTGCTGTTATCGACCAATCCTGGAGTCAACTGTTCAAGACAGCTTCTCTTTTAGCTCTTTTAGCACGGCCCATATCTAATAATTAAAGAATAATGATTTTAAATAATCTTCTTTATTCTGGTATATTTTGTTTTCTGAACTTTGGGCTGTAAAATGTCATTGCCACATAATCTGCTATCAATACACACAACATGTAAAACTACTGAAGGCTTAATGGGTGTGAATGCAAGTTACTCTGGTTATCAAGAAGGATTGAGTGTGGCTGTGAGGCGTCTTTATGGTGTTTGGAAAACTCATTGGCTGAAATCCTCCTGAACAGCACTTTTAATTTTTTTTTTTTATAGAGCTGTGTTCTCTGTGGGGAGAAAGCAGAGTTTGTTTTGGGCTTCTCCTGGCTGTTAAAAGTTCCTCAAAAGCCACACTGTGGCTTGACATATTTGCTGTTACTCAAGTAACATAGTGAAACCTGTGTTTGCTTGAAGTTTTTGTGTAAATTTTGAAGTAGAAACCAAACACCACCTTATCTACCAGGGCCTGGGGCAAGTGGGGTGTTAGGGGCTGTGTACAAACCCGCTATATGAACAAGCTCGGTGAGATATGGGGTTTGCTCTGGCACACATCTGGCACTGATAACAAATCAAGCAGAGTATTTTTCTGTGAACTTGTTTGTTTTAACCTTTTCTATCAACACTGCTAGATCTTGAGAGGGCTACTGTTTTCTTTCACACTTTAGAACCTGTGGTTACAGATGACTTAAAAAATAAAAATGTTTTTACTAAGTGTTTGGGTATCCAAGAACCACAAGTCAAGGCATTTTGAGAGCTCAAGAAACTGGAAAACAAATTCAGTTGGAAATACTATATTGTTCCTTCTAGGATTTCCTGTGACATGTATTTCATCCCCTAGCTATCAAAAATGAAATTAAATTATATTGGTCTGCATTAATTCCACACAATTCATGATGATATATTTGTATTAAAATTAAAGGACTTACTAATTTCAGAAGGACCAGGATTATAACCATCTGTTGTGTTACACAGCAAAAAAAAATGTAGGAAAAAAAGAGTAATTGCACATAATTCCCCCTGTATGCTTCTTACACCAACAGGGCTGTTCTAGTAAGCCTGTTATCTAACTATTCTCTTTAACTAACTTTATCAAGTGGGATTTAAGTGCACACTTCTACAAAATAATTTTGAATACCTGTTCCAACAGGCAATCTTTCAATCTTCAAGGAAGACTGACATCACCACCATTTAAAACAAAAAGAATGGGGAAGGAAGAAAAACCCCAAGCCCACAAATCCCTAATCCCAAAAACCCAGGTACACTGAACCTATGCTGCTTTGTCCAGCCTGGCAGAGGCCTGGTGTGTTTTCACTGGGGTGCTGGGCTTATTTTGTTAACTGGCCCCAAGGTCAGACCTTACCTAAATGGATCTACATGAATCACTCTTTCCACCTGCTTTCCCACTCGGGATTATCAGTGTGCTTAATTACCGTAATTAGTATTAGGTTTTCATTCCAGTATGTTCCACCATTACTGTCTCCTGAACCAGCTTGAGCATTTATTCTTCTCTTTCAGTTATTAAACAAAGCCTCAGTGATAGAAACACTTCAGCAGCAAATATATTTGTGACGTATTTCTGTTAGTTCTTATCTGTAGCTCAGATTAGCTGCTCTGTGCCAGCACAGCTTCACACTTAAACACCCAGACCTCTCGGCCCTGAGTTTATAGGAATGATGAGAAAAACAAAAACTGACTAGCAAAAGTATTTCCTTCCACTTGAAATAATCGTCCCACTTGAAATACTGTAACAACTTTACTATGCAACCAACTGAGGGACAGCTTTCATCACTCAGCTCTACACAGGCAGCAAACACACCAAATGTCAGCAGAAATCAGATGGGGCTGTAGTTTTGGGATTCAGTAACACAGAGTGGCTTCTTCAGTCCATTTGGGAGCTCTGAACAGAGAGTGCATAATTTCCATCTAATAAACTATCAAATACATAAGAATTATGTGAAACAAAAAAAAAACCAAAAAAAACCACCTTATGGAAATTGAAATCCTCCTCACTTGTCTCAGAGACGAAATTCCTGTTCCTTTTGCTGCTGTCTCTGATCCTTGCCTTCTACACCAACACATGCGGAGTTCCTGGGGTAACCAAACCTGTTACTCCCAGCCCTAGCTCTGGGGAGCCCCTTCTGCTCAGCCATCCCCACCCGCACAAGAACAAACCTCCCAGACCTTCCCAGATATTACACCACTGAGTGGGTTCTCTCTGCATTCACACACGATCACAGCACAGACTTGGGCATTTGCTGGCTGCCCTGACAGAGTCAACAAAATCACTTTTACTGGAATTCCTTCCTCAGCAGAATTCTTTCTCAAGTATCCTAACCTTTAACAGGACACGTCTCTGCTCAAATGTGAAAGCTGCTTAAGTTTAAAAGTCAACCTTAACTCAAACAATACCTGGATAATGGATTGCAGACCAATTATTTCTCATCCTTCTTGTGTTACAGTTCCAAGCCAACACTGAAACTTGCATTTTTGCTGCTCCACTAGAGACCAGCAGGTAAACTAATGTTGAAACCAGCAGATAAAGGAAAAGTTGTATTCAAATCTCATTCAATAAATACTGGAATTGGTCCATTTGTCAATTATCTGTTTAGCCAAGTAGTTTATCTATGATTTCAAAAAAAGCAAGTGCATGGATTAACACTGGCAGAACTGGGCAGATGATGACATCAGCTGCTCCAGGAGCAGGACAAGCAAGTTCAAGTGATTAAATGCATTCAGCTCCTCTAGTTACGCTAATGACTGATTATCTTTTAATCCCAGGCAAGGGGTAGATCAACTGTGATCCCACACAGAGCCACAGCACTCACTGATGTGGTTACAAGCACAACACTGAGAACAGCCAAGTGAGTTATTCCATTCCTGTTCCTGAGCCATGGCTGCTGGTCAAAAGGAATGCTGTCACTGGAGTAAGAGCCACAGGGAACCCCCCCTCCCACAGAGGGCAAACACAGCACCCAGTATTAGCCTGCTCCACCATGGAAAAGCAGCTACCAGAAATTTAATTAAATCTTAAAACCACTTTCTGTCACATCATCTTGAAGCAGATGCTGTCAGGTCAACTCGAAGCAGATCTTTTGGATCATTTCCTACCCCCATAAATATCATTAGGAGGGGTAACCATTAATGATGTGACGTCCTACACCTAGCATTAGCTCGCTGTAACGCTGGCTATAAAACAAACTGCGTTTCCCCCCAAGAGCATAGCCTGGAGCTACAAATCCACCCCAGCACTGTGCTGACAACAGACCACTATCACCCTCCAGGGCTGCGTGCCCCCAAACCAGCCCAGTGAACTCCAGCCCTGCTAATATGGGTCCTCCTGAATATACAGGAAGAAACAGGAGATAAAAGGGTAGCTATAGCACACCTAACTTTTCATGTGACTGCATGAGAGAGATGCACTAAGCATGCCCTTCTGGATTTGCATTGATCTTTAATACCAAGGAATTCAACACTCCACTTGGAGCCCCGGCCTCTCCAGGGCAGAGTTCAGCATCAGCTGCTCAGCAGAGCAATCAGATCCTTACCCCTTGTCACTTAAGACTTATCAAATCACAGAGGGAAGTGACCTGTTTTCAAGAGAAAAAAAACGTTGCTTAATGTCATGAGCCTACTTGAGACAGCTGCAAGGGACAGACTGAATACCACCAGCACCTGCACAGACACAGCCACCTCACAGGGGCTAAAGGCCAAAGTAAACCCTTGTGAGCAAGCCAAGCTCTGTTCCAAAGCAGGCCATGGTCACTGTCATGTTCCATGCTACCAAATCTATATATTGTCATTTATCTCTTGACAATATTATCACAAGACACTTTTGTGGACCACCTTCAGCTTTGTCCCCTGCCTCTCTGCCCTGCACCACTGTGCCTCTTCCTCAGCTCACCCTGGCAGCTCCTTTCATTATTTCTAGCCTCCAGCACCCAGAGCTGAATGTGGGTGGCCTTGGATGCCTCAAATCCCAAACTGCAACCTGATTTCTCAACATAACCAGTCCAGGTAAGATGCCTGCAGAGCTGTACAGCCCAAACAGATTGTGACACATTGATCCCCAGCCCCCTTTGGGCCAAGCAGTGGGACACAGCAATCCCACATCCCTCAGGCAGCCCTGCACACCCAGAACATGTTGGCATCTTGGGCCCACAGCTGGATGTGGGAATCAGAGTGTGGTCCAGCCTCCCGGCAGAATTTCTACTTTTCCAAGTAATTAAATGTTTCTAATTAAATGACATTTTAGTATGAAACAAAACTGAAATTACAGAAGAAAGGCACTTTGAAGGGAAGCAGAAGTCAGCCAAAAAGCCTCCACAATTAGCAAGAATCTCCTGCCATGAGCCAGGCTGGGCAAAAGGGATGGAGGCTTCTCATTCCTGGAGACGGGAAGCCCCCAGCCCCCTTGCCAAGATTTAAAGCCAGAAAGAACAGATTTCCTGGACAATTACAGAATAAAAGGGAATACGGCATCACAACAGCCACGATCAGTCCTCTGCATAGTAGCAGGGCTGCACAGACCCACCACCAAGCAAAGCCCAGATTCCCCAAGGAGCCCTCCAGCAGCTCCTTCCTGCATCCCCATGGCCAGAAGCTGTAGCAGAAGACAATTCTTCCCCAGCTTTAACATACTCAGGCACTATTTGCAAAGCAAGCAAGATCTTTTCTTGTGTCTAGAGACTAGAGCCCAAGCAGAGCACCCTACATCTCTATTTACATCCTAGTGATTTGTTTACCATGCTCTGGGAGCAGGCGTTAGAGTACAGCACATCAGAGCATCAGCCCACTCCTCAGTGGGAACAGAATTTAAAAAGGATCCAATTTAAGAGGCTGCCAAAAGGAATAACACCCTACATCTGCTTCTTGCATTACAACTCCTGGTAACCCACAGCAAGACTGGCCTGAGGAGAATCATCCTCCTCACACCTCCCAGGTTTGCTGAATCAAAAAGAAATTTGGCAAGCCACCTATCTAGGCAGAAGCAGACTTCGGTTTTTCCTGTTTAATATTAAACCAGGTTTGTTTTTTTTATTTTTCCAAAGTAACAGGAAAACTGGCTCCCTCTACTAAGTTCAGATGTTCACTTCTACAACAAGAACATTTCTACAATTGCCGGGAAGTGATTTTTGATACATCCCATGTTACTGGGGGAGAAATAGAACTCTCCATGTCCAGGAGGTTCAGGCTGAACCCCTAAAGCCAAGTGCTCCCTCTCAAAGCACATTACCCCAGCTGTGTGGACACCTGCCCCGTGCTGCACAGCCTGCACCACCCTGGCCTTCCATCTCCTCCATCCATCTCCTCCTGTTACTCCTCCAAAACAACCCTCACTGGAGCACTTGGAAAGGGACAGGCCAAAGTAAAAACAGAAACAAAGCCTTGCAACAGACATGTTTGAACTCAAAGACAAATTAAAACTCTTTAGAACACGCTCTCTTCCATGATTATTTATTCGAAGCTCAGGCAGATTAATTCACAGCTCTGGCAGATGAATGAAAAGACGGCAAACAGCTTGTGTGCATTACAACAGCATTTTTAAGTTACAGCTCCTTTCAAATGCACTCAGTGATTGTTTCAGAAATTCAGCAGCAGCTGCCCAGGGGAGCTCGGCAATGCTAGAGAGCCCGACCTGCCGGGAAGGCAAAGCAGCTCAGGGCACCCAGCCCTTCCCGGGGCAGCTGCAGGGCCATGGAAACGGGAGTGCCCAAAGCAGAGTGCCCAGCTCACACACAGCGCCTCATCCATCACACAGCCCATCACACCACCTCGCCGCCAGCCGTCCTGCATGGGGGATGGCTTGTTTTCACGTATGTCTACACACAAAGCCTATTTCAAACGATCTGTGGCGTCTTAGCAAAGAATTTTCCAGAATAATTTTCCAGAATACACATTTGTGAGGTCAAACACAAGTGTGAGTACACTTACATAGTAATTATTACCAGCCCACGTAGACCCCAGAACACTGCAGCCTGCATAGAGAAACTTCTTGCTGACTTAACTCATGCCTTCTTTTAAAACCCCAACAGCCTGTGAACTCAGTCCAGGGCACAAATCCAAACCCTGTGAACACTAAAAACGTTGAAAGCAGATCCTTATGAATTAACATCCAAAAAAATAAAGCATGGAGAATGCTGTAACAGTGGGAAAAGCAGCTGAAACAGTGCAAAGCTCAGAGGGAAACACTTATTTGAGTGTATGGAGCGTCTCCAGAATAATGTGGAGCTCAGCAGAGCCCAAGCGCTGCGATCCGCCGGGCCCGGGCAGAGCCCGCCCGCCGCCGGGTACCACCCGCCCGCCGCCCATCACCTGCGGCCGGTCCCCTCTCCGCTCCCCCTCCGAGCTCACCCTGGAGATGGTCAGCGGGGCGCTGAAATCTTTACCGCCCACCAAACGAAAGCCCCAGGGCGAAGGGCCACGCAGGACCACCGAGTGGGCCATAGCGGCGGCGGGCGCTCCCTGCCCGCGGACTGCTGCAACTCCGGCTGCCGAGCGCCGGCCGCAGCCCCTGCCCGCCGGCCCGGAGCGAGCCCGCCTCCCGCCACACCCCGCCCTCAAGGCGGGCCGGGGAGGCGGGATGGACCCGGCCCGGCTGTCCTCGGGGGAGCTTCAGCGCGGATTTACCCCTGAATCCTCTCGTACGTGGGGTTCGGAGTGACTGCTCGCCGCGGTAAAGCTGCAGTACTTTACTAGTAGTAAAGCATGCGTTTGGTGTGCTCAAAGTACCCCCCTCACTGCAGTTTCATCCTCTGCAGTGGAAGAAAAATGATGCAATAGGTCAGTAAACGTTTGGTTGTGACTGTTTTATTCATTACAGTAAGTCTCCCGAATGAGAAAAAAGTTCAAGGAAATAATCAGATTTGGTTTAAAGCAGTTTGTGAATCTTTCACGGTTGTCACTTGGGCAAAAGATAAACTTCCAAGAAAATAATCACAGAATCACAGAGTGGTTTCGTTTGGGATGGACCTGAAATGTCATCTCAATCCAACCCCCTGCTGTGGGCAAGGACACCTTCCACTAGCCCAGGTTGCTCCAAGCCCCATCCAACCTGGCCTTGAACACTTCCAGGGATGGGGCAGCCACAGCTTCTCTGGGCACCCTGTGCCAGGGCCTCAGCACCCTCACAGGGAGGAATTTCTTCCTAATATCCAATCTACCCCTGCCCTCTGTCAGTTTGAAGCCATTCCCCGTTGTTCTGTCTCTCCAGGCACATGCTCCAAGTCCCTCTCCATCCCTCTTGGAGCCCTTTTGAGCACTGGAAGAGGCTCTCAGTTGTCCCCAGAGCCTTCTCTTCTCCAGGCTGAACGCTCCCAGGTGTGTCAGTCTGTCCCCACAGCAGAGGTGCTCCAGCCCACAGAGTACCTTCATGGCCATTGTACCCCAGCATTACTGTGTCCTTGCAGGGGTCTCTGGAGCGGCACCTGGCACTGCAGAGGATCTCAGTTTCCTGGTGGTACAGCTATTGGAGCACCATGGAGATGTCTGTGCTGCCAGTGAGTGTTTAATGGGATGGTTTGCAGGCATACAGTGGTGGGTTGGAGGTGGGGTGGGTGGTCAGCAGACCTGCAGAGCATGTCCCCCAGAAGCTGAGAACAAATCTCAAAATATCTGTAAAATTTCCTTTTCTTCCTGGAAAGGGCTCGACCAGAATATCCCACTTGAAAAAAGGACCTAACAAAAGATTCATTGTTTTAAAAGTCCAGTTTCATTGAGCACCTTCTTGCTGCTTGGTTTCTGCAAGTTTGATTTATGTACCATTTGCTGTGAATGCTCGTGACATGTTATTGCCCGTGACATGGGAAGGTTTGTGTGACTGGGTCATTGCTGTGCCCATTTTCTGGGCTTTGGTTTGGGACAGGGGTCACAGCTGTGACTTTTAAATAGGCTCCTGAGCTGTCCTGCAGCTTTGGGATTTAGCAGCATGAGTACAGTCTACATGCTGTGTCGTGAACCTGAAACACAATAAACTTGGTTTGCTTTGCTACAAAGGTGCCTGCAGAGGAGAGGTCCAGCTGCAGCCAATACCAGCAGAGCTTTCCCCTACTCTTTGTTCCTCCCAAATGCCTGCCTTCACCAACAGAGGCTACACAGGCTGACTTTTGTCTGGGTGGTGAATCATACCTCCTTATTCCTGCATGATATCACCCAGCTTACAGAAGGCTGGTCTGAGGTTTCTGTGTTAGAAAATCCACCCAGCCAAACAGCAAAATTCCTCTCACAGAGAGCTGGAGGACTGGTTGTGTCCCACCTCTCCTGCTCTTGCTGTTCAGTGGTGAAGAGGATTCTCTGAAGGACAGAGTTAAAAATGTGCACAAATGCAGCATGTCAGCAATGGCATCTCCTTCCTCTTAGGAGGGAAAAGAAAAAATTCTTTCTGTGAAGGGCTGTACGTTTACTGGGAAGTAGCAACAATAAACCAGAGCTATGGAAAAAAAAAAAGAAGAGGAAAAAACTAAACCCACAGTTCTGTAGAGTCACACATTTCCCACTGCCATTCGCTGGAGCTCCATTCCCTGGGTGGGTTCTGAGCTGCACCCTGCTGTGAAGGGCATCTCTGCTGTGCAGCAAAGCTTCAGGGGTTCCAAGTAATTTGCTGGCAGAGGCAAGAGATGATCAAAACACAGAAATCCCCTCCATTAGAGTGTTCATTTCAAAAGCAGACAGGAAACTGCTGGCTCCGAGGCACTTTCTCTTCAAGGCTTTTTGAATGCTCAGCCCAGATCACTCCTTATGGAACTGATGCCTCATCTAAAACTTAACCCAAGTAAAACAAAATTAGCCAAATTGGTATAAATTTGTGGGTGTGTTTATTCCATATGAGACTATATTCCAGAATATACTACACTGTGTGAAGTAGAGGCAGTTTTACTTTGAAGAAAGCTATGTGCATTTGAACTGTTCCTGTTTGAAAGTGTTCACATACAGAGCAGCTCTCAGGATTCAGAACTGTATCAGGAACTAATTTTGCACCCCTCTGTCATAAATGTTTTTCCCCAGGATGCAGGGAATGAGGACATTAGCTAAAGAGGTCCATGGTTCACAGATGCCCCGTGTCCTCTCAGCTGCTCACACACCTTTCCACATGTGCTTTCTTTGAGCAAAGCAAACATGACTCTGCAGTCTACAAAGGACCCAGTCAGCTCTCACTTCAACCATGAAAGGTGGGCTCATAAATTCCTGGTTTTGTCTTATGAATGGCTTAGGTTGTGTGGGACCATAAAGATCAACTTATTCCAACCCCCAGTGACAGGGACACATTCCTCTAGAACAGGTTGCTCAGTGAGAATTTTTCAATTCTAATTCAGGTCATTTCTAAAATGTAATTGGAACCAATTTAGAGAAATTAACAGGACCAACAGCAGCTGAACCTTGCTGTGGGAGCAAGACAACATCAGCTGAAATACAGTACTGCCAATGTGCTCATTCTTCAGTTGAGTGCTGAAAGCCTACAGCGAGCTCTAACAAAGACCACACATAAGGGAGGTCAAACATATTCATGAATTCAATCTCATCACTCTGTTCACTTTATCTTTCCCCTCCCTGATATTTTCGTTGATATTTGTTTCCAGTATTTTTCCACCCCAGAGACTTATCACCTCTTTGTTTCTGTTTTTGACTATTCCATTCAGGCTCTACTTTGCCACCGGTGACATTCTCAGTTTCCTTCCTTTGTTATCACAGACCGACTGGATAAACTACAGATCTTTGTGTCCCATTTTGAATGAACATTCATGTTTTCCATCTGTCACCCTCCCAATATATAGCAGAGGTCTGCATTTATCTGAGAGTCCTGATAATGACCCTTCAATGCTTTGTTTTTGAGCATTTGTCCATATGAGAGCGATTTAAAGCATCATTATGGCTTGATAGTTCTTCTTCAGGTCAGGAGATTTTCTTGCTTTTACAAGTTGCCATCAGGTCTCTAGCTGTTTCTGCTTAGAGCCATTTCAGTGGCTGAAGTTAGTCATGAGTTATCCATCCCTGGAAGTATTCAAGGCCAGGTGGGAAAGGTCTTGGAGCAACCTGGTCTAATGTAAGGTGTCCCTGCCCTGGCAGGGGACTGAAATGAATTTTGAGATCCCTTCCAACCCAAACCATTCTGTGGTTCTATGATTTAAAAGGAACTTTAAGCACCAAACTAGTTGTTAGCCTGTGGGTTGGCCTTACCAACAGCCACACTCCTGTTAAAATTGTGTGTCAGAGGCTCATGGTTTGTGTTTGAAAATCATTTGTTGTGAATGATTATTTGTATTTTTAAATGCTGGTTACTCCTCTTCATATTTTTGATTGGAAAAAGCCCCTAAAAGTGATACTGATCATATGAATTCAAAATCCTTGTAGGAATAAAAAACTCCAAGCAATGTTTCATGGCATTTGTGCAATTTGCCCTCCCAGTAGTCAGTGTTTCTCAGAGTACAATCTCTTTTCCTTTCTTACATTAATCAGTGATCCCTGATTTCTTCATATTAATTTCCATTTTCATTGCCTGAATGAGTCCTTTCTGGTGCCTTCCTATCCCAAGAGGATTCACATACAACAGATTCTCAAGGGTTCCAGTTTATTCCTTTACTTAATAGTTAAAAAAAAATTCCAAAGCCTCAACATCCTGTGAACAATTAAATTTGAAACTCCTTACTTGGATTAAGTACAGGCAAATCTCAACCCTATGGCAGCTTTAGCTGCAGGTTTCCAAAGGATTACTTAATTTATAGGCTTTGCAGAATCTCTCAGATCTGAGTTATTATTTTGGCCTTTGAAAGTTCCTTGGCAGATGCCCAAGTGTTGGGAACTGTCATTCTGAATTCTGTTTAATTCATTTGTTTGTCTAAATCATTTCTAAGAAGTTCGTCTCATGGATCTAAGCATCCCACAGAGAAAAATCCAGCTGTGATAGAAACCATTAGGATAATGAAAGAAATCTCATTCCCCCAGTAGAATTTCTTCTCTGTAATCACATTCAGGCAAAGAAGCCAGCTGCCTCCCAAGGCTTTGGAGATTTAAGGGATTGAAGCAACCTGGTCTAGTGGAAGGTGTCCCTGCCCATGGCAGGGTGTTGGATCAAGATGAACTTTAAGGTCTTTTCCAACCCGAAACATTCTACGAGTCTATAAAAACTAAGAAACTTCACTGTAAAGGGTCAGAGTCATCTTTGATTTGCAACACTGTGCAGCAGGAGCAGAGTCACAAAAGGGACAAAGGCAAATCCTTTCCCTTTGTAAGATGCAGATGCCTTTGTTCAGAGAGTAAAATGCAGCTGGGCCTGACACAAAATGCAGTTTATTCTTATATTCTGGCAAATATTCGTGAGACAATATTTTAATTCTAAGTCTTACTCATCAGGCTACCAGTCATCTACCAGAACTTCATGTGCTGGGGTTTTGCGACCCACTAAGCAGCAAGGACAAGTCCATACCTCCCAAACCCTGCAGACTAAACACAAGATAAGAGCCTGTGATGGATTTCCTAAGGGGAGCACCAGGAAGCAATGACACAGCATGGCCAGCTCACATCAGAGCTCAACAGCAGCCTGCCCTTGATAATGGCAGCTCCACAGAAGGCTGTGGACAAGGACAAGGCTGACATCAGGGCTCAAAGAAAGGTCACAATGCATTCAAAATGTTGGAAACAAACCACTTTATATATATATATACATATATATATATTTTTTTTTTCCTTCTTACCAATTTTGCTGGAAAATGAATTGGTTTCATGCTCACCCTATTCTCAGTCTCACTTTCCATCTCAGAAGTCAGAGCAAACAGATGAGCACGTGCCTGTTAGGTCAATCTGACCTTTCTCACCTTAATCCCCAGACTGAGACTAATGCTGTGACGAGCCAGGCAGCACAGAGCAGGCAGGTGGGGACTGTCCTGCTGCCCTGCCACACTCACTGCTGCCACACCAAAGCAGATCCTTGGGTCTTTTTCACCTCACTCGTGTAGCTGCAAGCCTGGAATAGAGGGAGCAGATGGAAGAAGCTGGTCTGTTTGCTTGGAAGGGGCATGACCTCCTCCCTGCGGGTTCAGCTGCTGCTGACAAGGGCAGGATTAACCCTGGCTCTCACCCTGCAAGAGCTGTAACCTTTTCACAGCCATGCCACTGTGACCAGTGAATGGCAGTTGAAAAATCAAAAGAAATATTGGCACAATATTGCAAGCAG
This sequence comes from Anomalospiza imberbis, assembly GCF_031753505.1. Lineage (NCBI taxonomy): Eukaryota > Metazoa > Chordata > Aves > Passeriformes > Viduidae > Anomalospiza > Anomalospiza imberbis. Next base: position 8,014,380 of record NC_089695.1, read on the forward strand.
AAGATGAGATTACAAGTGATTTGCTTTTTCTGCAAGGATAATTGTTCCCATTATGGGATTAAACTGATTGATTTCCCTTCAGAAACAGTGCCTGGAAGAACAAAGTCAAAACCTCTGGTCTAATGTGAGTCACTTCACTGAGCAGCTAAACACTGAGATTTTGTTGGTTTTTCTCTTGTGAAATCATGACAGATGTCAGCTGTTGCTATAGTCTGCAAACAAATTTGGCACATTTTTCTTTCACACAGTAGAATCCAAGTGATTGTACCTATCCAGCAGAAGAGCTTCCCAGCCTTTCCTGGGGATTTCAGCATTTATCACCCTCTCTCTTGACTCTGTTTACAGTGATGCATCCTTTTTTGGGTGTTGTACAGCTCCAGAATGCAGACAACTGGAGAGAATTAAGCTGAATGTTCCCAATTTATGCAGGTCAAGGAGAGTTTGCCTTTTATCGTTCAGAGATAAGTACAGCAAACTAACTCTTTTTTAAAGGCTGAGTTCCACAGATGCCGGCATTAAGATTCAGTGATCACAAAAGTTCCTGTAGATGGATTTCACAGGAGTTCTCCCATTCATTTCAGCCTTAAACTGATAGGGACAGAGGGACAAACAGTACACCAAGAAAGAGGGGATAAGTTTTGTGATATCTTATCCCAGTATGTTCTGGAATTCATTTAGCCCAGTCCATCAGCCGCTGTCTCACCCCACGGAAAGCATTCCTGCTGTGCTGAGGGTGTTCCATACGCTACCTGGGGAGGATCCAGAGGGATCAGTCCTCATCTCGTGTGAGAGGCTGTGCTCTGCAAAGTGCAAACTGCACGGTAAGGGCGAAGCAATGCTGGTAGCATAGCTCAGGGTGTGAGAACAGGACCTGAGGCACACAGCCCAGCTCAGCTCCTGGAGCAGATGCTTTCTCCCTCCACTCAGGCTGTTCTTCATTGTTTCCAGGACTTTTGCAGAAGTGTCTATAGGGGCCCAAGGCATCTCCTCACACCAAGGTTCTACTCACTAATGCATGTTTATGTCACATCTTAGGGACTGAAGGGAACATCCCCTAGAAGGACATGGAAAATGCAGTGCATAATTGGGGTGTTTATCCTGGAGGAGAGAGGTATGTTTAACAGTTTGACCTTTCCCAATTTCCTGAATTCATCAGTTCATCAGAGGAGGATTTCCAAGAATCTTTTGAAAAATATTGTGCTTGAACTTTGAGGTGAAATGCTATGAGGTGCTCACACTGGACAGAAGAGTAAGCATTCATCATCCATGAGCAATAAATGAAGAAACTCAATAATACAAAATGAAAAAACTCCTTCCTGATGTCATAGGCTTTAGTTTATTCTTTTTTTTTAATTATTTTTTATTTGTTACAGTAAAGAAACAAATAGACTAAGCATTCATCTCACTACTAGGGCTTGCAGGCCAGAATTCAGATGTTTTGGTGTCCAAATCTTGCCATTTCTGGGAGAAAATCTCCTGGGCACCAGTTGAGACCAAGAGCAGGTAAATATCATGCCAATAGAATTTTAAAGATTGCTATAACAATTCAAGATTGGTCTTCTGAATTACTGTCTTGTCTTAGATCTCTCTTAATATTCCCAAAATTTGCACTTGTGCACCCAGATTTCACAAATATAACAGCACAAATTCCAAACCCTGAACACAGGCAGTGACTTTATTGAATAGGCAAAAATAATTCAAAGTAATTGCCAATATTTATGTTCTAGCACATAAGTAGGAATTCATAAATGCTTGCAGGAATGTAACATATCAGCCTCCTTAAACAGCCATATCCTGTTTCTTTTGTTTCCTTTTCTGCCTTTGCAGTGACTGTTGCTACAACACCATCCATCACTGCTCCTTTCATCTGTCAGGCCCTCCAGCCACCCGCCCACAGCTCCATACCTGTTTCCCCAGGTCTGAGCTGTCTGGATTTCCCCCGTGTTTGTTGTTTCAGGGTGTAGATGCTCGTCCTTTGCAGCTGGAGCTGTGTGGGTAATGAAGGGACTCCTCTGGTTCCTCAGCACCCCTCCTGTACCTGCTAGGCCAGCTGCATGAATTGGGTTCAGCCAAGCAAGATTAGATTTGGCATGTTTTGTCACAGGGCATTCATACTGGGGACTGAAATTATGGTTAAATGGACACAGTCTGGGCTGAGACTGAGAGCCTGGTGGCTGCAGTCAGAGGACAACATGCATCAACATCCCTGTTCAGAGAAGTTCAAGGACATCTTTCCTCTGCTATTATTAGGTTCTTAGCACATTACTTTTGTGGCTGATCAGCTGCAGAATCCTGCTGCTGAAGATGCTCCTCTGCTCTCTCCAGAACATTGCCCCAGGATATCTTCTGGAGAATATTCCTTGAAGAAACTGATGCTGCACAAATGCTAATTTAATTTTCTTTTACCCCTCATTCCAAGTATCCAGTTACTGGGTTGTGGAAAAGCTGAGCCTGAAATAAACCTTTAAAGTATTTTGAAGGATTTGTCATTACTCAGAGAAATAGGTCTGACATTCACTTGAGTGCAAGGAAGTGGAGGGAACAAAATGGGTTCCTCAGAAACTGCCTCAGCTGGGCCAAAGCTCTGCCTTCAGCTCCATCTGGGCAACTCATTTAGGCTGAGAAAGCTGTGTCACATGATTTGGAGTAGGGTTTGCCCTTGGAGCTTAAATAACCTGAATGATATTTAAGAACCTGCAAGGCTGTTTGGTGATATTGCACAAAGCCTTATCTAGGAGCATTGCAGACTTTGATCCAAGATTCAGTGATGTCAGTAGAAAAGATCCCACCAGTGATGGTGGGAAGGTTGATTCAATGAGTACTTTGGTCATTATTCCAAGTGTCCAATGGGCATTAGGATCACCAGGGATTCCACTTAAAAAGGGGTCAGGTCTCACTGTTTCTTCTGTAACACGTGTGGCCCCTTATGTTCTTCAGCCTTTTTCTGCTTTTCTTAGGAAAGGGTATGACCTGACTATGGAATAAAATGCCTTATGTCTGACAAAATAATAAAAATAATTTAAAATCCAAGGAGCATGAAAAGCAAATGTTATTAACATTGAACTGTGTGTCTGCTTCAAGCACAGTATTACACTATATAATGAATATACACTATATAATGAATATGTCTGTGCTTTAATTTATTATTAAGAAAATAGCACCCATCTGCTTCTCTAACCAAGGCACTTAAGAGCCTTCTGCAAACATTAGCTCCAAATTTGTCCTCACACACAGAATAAATGATGTTTAACAAACAAATGAGACTGTAGCATCAAATGGTTAAATAACCAGTTCCAAGACAAACAGTCAGACTAGAAATTGTACCCAATCTCCTAGTTCACTCTCCTGTGGTTTAAGCAAAGGATGGATGTCTCTGAAAAACCCACTAGGGACTGAGGGTCCTCTTCTGTCCCAGCTTCTGTCCTGAGGTCCAACTGGATAAAACAGCAGTTAGCAGAAAGAGCTAATGATGTTCCACCAAAGGTATTTCATCTGTTAAAGATACCACAGAAAATAACACTTGGTTGCCAAAGAATAGGATATTTTATGAATGTTTAGGCAAGCAAGGTGAGGTGTCACAAGATCAAACAGAACCTAGCAATTCTGATGCTCGTAAAATTAGGAGGAAGGGTGAATCACTCAGCTTTTTAAATTCTTCCATGACTCTAATTTAAAGATTTAATATGAGGTTGTTATTTTTTTTAAGTTGGCTTTAAATCTTCACAGTGCTCTAAAACTCTTTATTTATTCTCAGCAACCCCAACAACAATCTGTGAATGGTTCTGCTGAGCTTAGCCAGAGGGTGGCCTGCTGTGCAGCCCTGTGCCATGGCCCCAGCTTGCCTGTTCCCAGGAGAATCTTGCCCAGCCCAAGATCTATTGTTTTTCTTTAGTTCACCCAAAACCTTTCACTGCTTCCTTCAGTATCTTAATTTCAGCACTACTTTTAAAACCATCAGTGTCCCTGCCTAGGGAGAAAGAATACAAATACTTGGCACAGGTGGACATTTACTTTTCTGTTTTCATGGATGTCGAGTCAGTTGTGCCTGTTCAGAATGTCTCAGGAGAAGCATGAATAGTTTAAACATGTGTTCAAGGAAGATTTTTAGTTTATGGGTCCCCAGGTATTATTCCAAGTTGTGCTTTGGTAAAATTTTTCAAATAGGTGTGCTATTGTTCTTCTAAAGGAGACTGAAAAAATAATTGAGGACAGGAGGAATATCCTTCAGAGCACACTTTGCAGAGGAAGTGAAATTGCTGAGTTAGTGTTGGAGGCAGCCCAGCATGGCTCCAGCCCCTCACCCGCCCGGCTCCCCAGGAAGCCACAGCCCAGCCACACGGCAGCCACACGAATCATCCCAAGACAAGGTCAGTTTAGATTAGATATTAGGCAGAAATTCTTCCCCAGGAGGGTGCTCAGGCCCTGTCACAGGTTGCCCAAGGAAACTGTGGATGCCCGATCCCTGAAAGTGTTCCAGGCCAGGTGGGAGGGGGCTTGGAGTAAGCTGGTCTAGTAGAAGGCATCCCTGCACATGGCAAGGGATGGAACTAGATAAGCTTTAAAGGTGCCTTCCAACCCAAAACATTCCATGGTTCTATGAGGGAGAGATGTATAGTACTCTTGGAATGCTACAGAAAGCTCGAGCATCGTGGTGGTTTGTAAACTGAAGCTGGGATGGAGCGAGCACATAGCTGAGTTAACAGCAGAGAGGTTTGTTTGCATCTGCAGCCACTGAGCTCAACTGCTGATGACTCACTTGGAAATGCTTTGCTGGCAGCTTGTCCCCAGCCAGCACGAAGCCTCCATCCCACCACTCCCACTGACCCCCTGGCTGCACACACAGTCTCCGTAATGTCGGGCAGGGATGAAGTCCAGCTGACAACAATAGATACCACAGGAAAAAATCCCCAAGAGTTTCTGCTCCTGTGAGGGATTTGACAATGGAAAGAGGGGAAGTCCCTTCGCTGGACTTGGAAAAATAAATTTGGACAGTGCTGTCAGGAAAATATTCTTCACTGAATGAGTGGTACAGCTTTTTAGGTATTTTCTGTATTTTTGTGACTGTGAAGACAGAATTAATGAGTAAGAGGCCCTTACAGCTGGTGTCCAACTCAACAGTTACAACATGCTGAGGGAAGCACACTTTTTCTTTCCTTTTGGACAACCAAATGTGGTATTTTTAGCCTATCCCCATAGAGAGTTTTCTCCTCTGTAATGATGTAAGGTTCCTGTTAGCTCATCAGATTTGGTTGCCCACTGTAAAAAGCTAAAAAGAGATAAAATTGAACACTCCATCATGCCTGAGCCTTGGCTCAAGGCAGGATGTCAAGAAGAGACTTTTGGCTGCTGAATCAATCACACCCAAATGGAGGAGAAGGCAGGACACAGAACCCAAACAAACCACAAAGCCTGATTCTTGTTTGACCTGAACTCCTGCTAATGTATCTCTATTTATGGAGTTGTTTGATGTTAGACAAAATATTAAGCTACTTTATGGCCACTTCATTTGAGAGGAAATATGTGATGACCTAAACAAATATCAAAATCCACAAATTATACCCAGGTGGCAAATTTATTGTTCATGTTTTCAGAGGCCTTTTTTCTGTAATCCTCCTCGTGGGCGGCTGACTGGCGAGGCTGGATCCCTGGCTGGTGTCAGCCTGTGCAGTTATGTCCAGTGTATTCATCTCTGCTGGTTTGTGCTAGCTAACAATTTGCCCATGTATTTTCATGTTCTAGTGTTGGATGGGGCTTGGAGCAACCTGGTTTAGTGGAAGATGTCCCTGCTTATGGCAGGGTGTTGGATTGAGATGAGTATTCATGTTCCTTCTCGCCCAAACCATTCCATGACTCTGTGATTCTTTGTAGCTAGAAATCTAGAAGTCTCCCTTTCTCCCAGCTCCCACTCCCAGCATTGTGTAACTCCACTATAAAGTTTTATTAGGAAGGTTTTTTTCTGTCTTATGTTTTTTCCTCTCACAGGCAAGCAAATCACATTCACCTAAAGTTTTCTATGCAAGAAATTAAAGTAATTTCCTTTGAACATTAATTTGAGGCAAGTTAGTTTATAAAGAAATCTAGTTCTCTTCCATCGCCCTTCCCAGGCACTTCCTTTGCATTCCTGGGTGGTGTGTCAGTAGGAAATGCAGGTGCCTCAACCTTTGGCTGCTGGCAACCATCACCACAGGAGAACAAAAGTGTGAAGTTGTGTGCCTACAATAGTCAGCCCAATGGTTTTTTAAATCTCCGCAGCATGAAAAGCTTGCAGCTTCCAATTATAGATGCTAAGCACCCTTTAAAAAAAAAGAAAAAAAAAACCATTTCCTATTGATGTATAAAACATAGAGGGTCAATTCCTGATATGCTGTAAGCCAGCATCAACCTGGGGACGTTTAACAAATGGCTGCTGTGCCCTGTTATGCATGGCAACACTTCTATGATGCTCTGTATAAAACTTGGGTTTTCCTTGTTGGACATGTGGTCCCTTCTCTGCTGACCCACTCACTAAAAGCAACAGGAGATTTTAGGTGGGTGTTGACAGACAGACACGAGTTTCAGCTGATACATCCTGCAAAGATGCCCCCAAATAGTTTTGGGGTGTAGAAAAAACCTTTCTGGCCCATTGGAAGTGCCTGAGAATGAAGTTTCTGAGTGAAGCTAGAGCCTAAATGGGGTTTACTTTTGCTGAATGCTCTGAGGGGCCCCTAAAGACTTTGTATTGGCTCCAGTCCAACCCATGTGAGCATTCCCGTCAATGTGGCTTTTGGAGCAGGCCAGGAGCAGTAATGGATTGCTTGCGATATTTCCCAGGCATTTGCTTTATAGTCACTGAAGACAAAGTGTATTTGGTTTCTAATGAAACAGGGATGTTTCTCAGCATAATGAAGTTCCTGCCCTTGTTTTGTTTTTTTGTAGCCCAGCATTACGTGACATATAAAACCACCCCATTTGTTTTGCATTGACTGGAAGTAAATTCCCCTGTTAGACCACCACTGAGCAGATACTATCACGGAGGCCAGCCCCACTCCCACATTCCTGTCTCCCTGGACCCCCAGCCCTGGCTTATCTCGCTGCAGGGCATTAGTAGCTTGGTGATGCTGGGTGTGTTCATGCAGTGTCCACCCCGTGCAGGCACAGCACACACTTCCTGGCTTGGTGTAATGGTGTATCCCATACAGGCACCAAGCCCCACTTCTGTCAGGAATGTGTCACTCTCATGCCACAGCATGTTTATTCCTAATTTCATGAGCCTTTTTCAGCCAAATATGCCCCATGCTCTATCCCACAGTACAGCTGGATGTGTAAATGCCTGTAACATTTCTGGGTGAGTGCAAATGCATGTGCTTTGTTGAGAATACTGCTTTATCTCATCCAGAAGCAAAACACAACATATCATAAACCATGATCATAATAAATAATAAATCATATGGTGAATAAAATCATATGGTGGGTGTGAGTGGGATATTCTTGAATGGGGCTTTTAGTGCAAGCAGATTTTTTTGTGGCAATAGTTCCTCTTTCTATGGCTGAGGGAGTCAGAGTTGTTCAGCTTGGAGAAGAAGAGGCTCTAGGGAAACTCATTGCAGCCTTACAGTACTTAAAGAGTGTCCATTAAAAAGAGGGAGAGTGACATTTTACAGAGGCAGATAGTGATAGGACAAGAGGAAGTTGTTTAAAATTAAAAAAGGAGAGTTTTAGCTTTGACATTAGGAAGAAATTCTTCCCTGTGATAGTGGTGAAGCACTGGCACAGGCTGTCCAGAGAAGTTGTGGCTTCCCCATTGCTGGAACTGTTCAAGGCAAGCTGGGTGGTGTTCCATGGCAGGGAATTGGAACTATATGATCTTTAATGTCTCTTCCATCCCAAACCATTCTGTCATTCAATGATTGTCCATCTGCGGGGCTAATGGTGGAGTGTTTTGTCACTGGGGCAGCTCTGTCAACCCTGGTGTGTCCCTTTGAGCCAGCTGCAGTCCTGGCTTTTCTTCCTGACCTTCTGGAAGTAATTCAAGCCAGGACTGATGACAGACCTGGCCCCAGGCAGGAACTGGTATGTCCCCCTCCCTGGTGACTCCAGGGCCAACAGATGGAGACCGGAAAACTTGTGAGGTGGAGAGAAGGAAGAACTGTTTTCCAGGTTGCAAAGCTGAGACATGCAGAAATGAAGTGACCTGACAGAGGCCTTTGGGGACAAAAGCATGGTCCATGTCTTTCCAATTGCAATCCTGTGAATTCAGAGAAACCCATCCTTCCTGCTCCCTGCATCCGGTGTTAGCAGTGCCTTGGGGAGCCAGCGCCACTTTGGGAGGAGCAGCAGGACTCAGCCTGGGGGGAATGTGCCTGGAGAGGTTGGCAGCTCCTCTCAGTGCTCCCTGATCTTCCAGTTGGGTGTTTCCAAAGCACACAGAGAATCTAGAATGCTGTGGTGGATGTTTTCTACACAAAGCCTGCTTGCAGAACTCACAGGCTGTGCAGGCTCTCCATTTCCTTCAATGTCTGGAAGTCACGTTAAGAGCACCTGCTTCTCTTCACGGACAATAACTAACACACAATCCTATATTTCTGCTGCATTAAATGAAGGGATTATTCCCCAAAGAACTCAGTACAGAATTCCTGTGTTGTTAAAGATGTGCCAACATTTTATTCACAAATCTTTGGTTCCCACCGAAGTTAGTGGAAAGATGGCTTTTAACTTGCTGGGGCTGTGCTGGGGCCCTAAATGGAGTTCACTTCAGGATAACCCTGAGGAAACCTTTTTTATTTTTCTTAATGTGGAAAGAATCATATATTCCTCTTGGTGTGATTGCCAAGGAAAAAATATTAGGTTTCTTTTTTTATTTTTTAGCTTGAGGCTTTTTGGTTTTTTGCTCTAGGACCAGGTGTTCACAAATGTATGTATGCTGGTCTACACTGTTGATATAGTGCTACTATTAATAACAACCTGACCAGAAAAAAGAATCTGATCCTGTTAAGAAATGTGTTACATAACTCTAAGTGTATTGTGTGTATCTTGAGTTGAACCCAACCAATCTTGATTAATTTGTGTTTGACTACTTAATCTACAGCTGGAATTAAATTCAGGACAACAGCAATGTCCTACAGAATCTGAGTTTCTAATAAGTTCATAAAAATGTTTCATTTAAATGAATGCATCTTCAGCTTGGATGTATTTTTTAAATTTTGAAATACACTCAGAGGATCATAAGGATTTGTTCTTTATTTATTCTTTCCTTGAGCCTAACCAGCAATTTTTTTGTCTTTTGTGTGTGCCACTGTAGCCAAAAGGGACGTTATAAGTCTCAGACTGCAGCATTTTGGGTATCAGAGGCTGTCTTTACAGCAGAAGACAAGTTCAGGTTGCCATTGGAGTTGTTTATTAGGAATCTTGCCAATTAAATACTGAAGAGATCATGTTTATATCACTTGGTTGTACTGGGCTGTGCTCACCCTGGCCAAACACTGTTTATTTTCAGCTGCTGCCCTCTCCTCCCCTTCCAGCTGTTTGAATTGCTGTTCCCCAGCATGAAATGCATGGCGGCATTTTAGCAGAATCCCCAAATTCCTGTCACCACCTTCACGGTGGTGGCAGCTGTGAGTCCTGGCTTGGAAGAACAGCACTGAGAGGCTGGAGCCAGCAGTGCTGACCTCGGCTGCTGAATCCTGAGGAGCAGTGCAGGGAGCAGCTCCTTCCCTGCCCTTCCCTGTGGCAGGAAAGTGCCCGTGGAATTAGTCACTCGCAGGGCTCCTGCGAGCAGCTCACTCAGTCTGGAGAGTACCTCAGTTAATGAAGCTTTGCTAATTTGTCTCAGCTCACTGGTGGCCCCACGCAGTGACTCACTGCTCGTAATTTCTTTGAGGAAATCAGAGGTGATTGTGACACGTGGATTTTACTGGCACAGACAACACAGGAGTCTGAATTCCATTTCACCCAGGAACCCAGACATGACAGAGGGGACAGGTCCAGACAGGGACCCAGATCAAGGAGGGTGTCCATCTGCATGGGAAACAAGCTGGTTCCTAAAAGGAGCCCAGTGGGTGCACCGGTGGGGACAGGACAGGTTGAGGAGGGCAGAGCTGCAGGGGGCTCCAGCTCCTTGCCATGGAAGAGCAGGGAACACGTCCTCACTTGTCACCACTCCTCTCTAGGGTTAGCATCCTTGTCAAAGGGAGTTTGCTGGCTCTGCTGCAAACATCCCTTGTGCAAAGAGCTCCGCACACTCAGGCTGCCCTGTGTTGTGCCCAGTGCAGGATGGTCGTGCAGGGGCTGAGGCAACTCACAGCCCTTTGCCCTGCCTCCTCCTCCCTCTCCTGGGGGACACATGGCTTCCTCCTGATAGAGTCAAGAAATGATTTGAGTTGGAAGAGACCTTAGAGATCATCTCAATCCAAGCCCCCTGCCACGGGCAGGGACACCTTCCACTAGACACCAGATTGCTCCAAGCCCTGTCCAACCTGGCTTAGAACACTTCCAGGGATGGGACAGCCACAGCTCCTCTGGGTAACCTGTGCCAGTGCTTCACCACTATCACAGGGAGGAATTTCTTCCTAATATCCAATCTAAAGCCAACCTCCATCAGATTGAAGCCATTCCCCCTTGTTCTGTCTCTCCAGGCCTTTGTCCAAAGCCCCTCTCCAGCTCTCCTGAAGCCCCTTTAGGCACCGAAAGTGGCTCTAAGGTCTACCTGGAGCCTGCTTTTCTCCAGCTTGAACAACCCCTGCTCTCCCAGCCTGTCCTGAGAGCAGAGGGACTCCAGCCCGTGGAGCATCTTTGTGACCTCCTGTGGACCTCCTTTAACAAATCCATGTCTTCTTGTTGGAAGGACCTACACCTATGTTCTGGTCTTCATCCTCTGCAGGAGCAGAGTGAGGCTTTCCCTGGCTCAGTTCTGCATCCTAGTAATTCCCAGCAGCTCTCCTGGGGTCCCAGCTCCCTGCTTTGTTTTCCAAACTGCTTCTTAATAAAGTCAGGAAGATTTAAAGAGGCAGAAATGCACTTGACTCCACCTCCAGACAATATCTTGCAAATTTAGGATCACTGGGACCTTATTTCTGCTCTCTGAAGTGGACAGCAGATGTGAGCAGGGACTTCAAGCTCTCCTGATAATTTAGTGTAATAATAGTGTTAGCAAGAACCAAATTGCTAACTTGTTGTGAATAAAAATAATCACCCTGACAGACCATTGCCGTGAAAACTCTAAGAGCAATGAAAACAGACTGGTCTGGAATGAAACCCACTTATTGTATCAGAAGCATCTTGTGCATTTTCATTGCCAAGTATGTTGGCTTTTAGGTTGTTTGACAAAATATGGCCTCAGCTGCTCTCTGCTGTTTGGCACAATATCAGGAGAACATGGAAAATAGGGAATCCTATTCCACAGACTTTTAGAAAGAAGGTGAGGAAAAAAAGGAAAAGAAAGACAAAAGATATTTTATATAAATTTTTAATATTTTTTTAATAGTAGCAATGATGCAAGAAGCAATTGGATGGATTTTGTGTGATTTTTATTTCCTGGCTACAAATGGGACTTTTTTGTGGGGGAAAGAGTTCATAAAGCCTCTCTGCTATTTATCCCTTTGACCTCTGCATTACCCCAGCTGTGGCTGGGATGACAGATATACATCCATGCAGTTGGAGTTGTGAGGTTAAAAGGAAAAGTGACTCATTCAGTATGAAACCCCCAGGAAAAAATCCCTTCAGAACAAGAGAGATGTTAGACCAGCAGCTGAATTTTGGCCAGTTGCTGGACTGACTTATGGGTTAGTGTTGTGCATCCATGGCTGCTTTGGGGTGGGCTTTCTGGACGAACTCTTGAGGGGTACAGGTGCTCACTTCTGTTGAGAATGATGTGGGGGCAAGCAAATCCCAGCTGCACAGGTCCTGCTGGGACACACAGCACGGTGCTGGAACAGAAGCAGAGTTGGATGTGAGAGGACTGAAGAAACCCTTCTTGTTCTGTGCCTACTGTGGGAGAGGCCCCAGCTGGTAAGGATGTGTGTCATGCAAGCTGGTCCTTTGTAGGGCAGAGACACAAAGTAAATGGACTTTGACAGTCTTTCATTGACAATTCCACTTTTTGAAGCACTGGGAATGATCTCTCAATTTCTGTAGTTTGTAACTAGTGTTTGAAATCAGGCTTTTCCTCTCTGTGTTTTTTTTTTTTTTAATCTGTTTTTTAGGGAGGAAAAGTGGCATTTACAACTCTCTCTGTGTAAATCAGTTTTATTATAACCACTCTGAGGACAGCTTCATCCTCTTGGTCACAGTTCTGTGCTGGGGATATGTCATATAGTAACACATCCCCAGCTTAGTGGAGGAGGGAGCATCTTGAACTAGAGAACTATCCCAAGACAGGTATTTGTCACTTTTCTTGTGACAAATGAATGGATTAGAAATGGAACTGCAACGGCAGAACTGAGTACCATCACTTCCATCTTGTTCACACCTTTTAATCCATTGTTTTCAATGCTCTGTCCTGATGTCAGGCAGTTCTCAGCTGCCTGAGCAGCCTGGGTTTGGGTATCAACATGAGAAGCCTCATGGCTCTGCCTGTCTGCCCAGCATGGTGTTAGGGTGTTACCACCATATCCTGGATCTCTGTAAAGCTGATCCTTTAATTTGTTCCTCTGTTTGATCCAACACTTACAGTATTCTTGCCTGCCCACATGCTTGGATCCCTTCATCAGTCACAGACTGAGCCCTCTGTCCTCGGCAGAGGGAAAATTGCATGTTAAGATGGAAAATACCGATAATGTTGTTGAATTTTGTTGCTGTGGGAACAGGAGCTGCCCATTGTGAAGGATGCCCAGAATTCTGTCTTTAAACAATGACTTGGAAAAAGAATGAGACACAGAAGGCCAAGAACTGCTCTGTGGGTTAGTTTTCTGTTTCTTTTGACCTTTAACTATAAATTGTCCCTCTTATGACTGTCTCATAATATAATCTTATATCGTACAGAATTGTTCATGCTCTTGCATTAATAAATGGGATGATGTATTCCACTTCTTCTCTCTCTATGTGACCTTCTGTGACTAAAATACTTTGTTGAGAGATGAAAGATGCTATTTGCCTTCAGCCCAGATAAATATCTTGTGTTAATGTACTAATGTATGAGCATCTGCAGTCTGCACCCAGATGTCAGCCCTGATGGCTTTTCATCTTTCAGTCTGATGACTGGGTTGCTTTTATTTAGGAATGAGCAGGACTCAAAGAGGAGGTGAATAATTCTGGGTTAATGAGCACATCTGGAGCTATAAAAAAGCCAAGCTATGAAGGAGTAGGAAGGTCAAACTGCTCCACACGTGTCCTGCAGACAGCAGGCCTCAGATGAGCTCCCTGGTGCTCATGGAGGTACTTTAAATAGCCAGGGCTTATTCCCATCAGTGCTGACAGAATGGAGCTCTGCGTCATACCCAACTCCAGACCCAATGTTCTCTGTCTCCAAAGTCCTTTTCCACCACTGGGAACCACCCTCTGCTAATGTATAGCTGGTTTGACATGTTTAGAACAAACTAAGTTCCACAACGTTGCAGCCAGGACATGGCGAGGAGCTAGTTCCCATAATTTCTTCATTGGGGCATTTCCACCTGCACAAATGAAGGCAGGTCAGTGCAAGGCCTTGATGCTCCAGTTCAGCTGCCATCTTGGATGCGTCAGGGCACAGAAATCACTCAGCAAGCAGTGGGTCCCAACAAGGCCCATGATGAACACTCAAAATGACTGTTTCTTCAGAGCTGCTGGGAGTTTGGTCTTCTGCTGGCTTTTACAGCATGCACATCTGTGAGGCATCCCCAAAACACACAGCCCAACACCGTATCAGTGGAGGAGGAGGAGCACAGAGCTCGTGTTGGCATAGAGGAGGTTTTCCAAGGCAGGGTGGGGCGATTACACCATGAGTCCCTCGGCCTCGAGCCCGAGGGCTGTGACAGGCGCTGAGCGAGGCCTGAGTCAGCCTTATCAGCTGGGCTGTGCTGGAGGGAGCAGCTTATGGATGTTATGGATGGGCTTGTCAGGGCCTCCCGGCACGGCCTGCCAGCACCAGGCAGCGTCACAGCTGCTGGCCACTTTCCACAGGAGTCTGGAGAATGCTTTTGAAAAATTGTGCAGGGATGTTATATTAAACACACTGCCCAGCTGACAGGAGTGTCTGCTCAGCACCAGCTAAATTCCTGCTGTATTTTTAACCTGTTCATTGCCCATTGCACTGTATACCTGTGTTAGCTGTCAGGAGCTGTGTTAAATTTCTTTTTTACTTTGTCTCTCAAGAAGGGTTTCAGCCCCGGATGCTCTGCTCTCTCCCAAGAGGTGGGAGGTACATGCAGAGTGTGTGTTTTGGACTCTGCTCGTGCTGAGCAAGTGGCTGATGGTGACCACACTCCAGGAGAGAAGGGAAGGTCTGACCCAGAGCAGGGGGCAGTGGATCCTCCCAGCTCAGTGATGCTCCAGGATGCACACATAGGATGTGCAGGAGACCCCATTCCTTCTCCCTCTGCATGATTCCTCTCAGCTTCCTTCACACCTTCCTTCCACAGCCAATCCAAAGTCAAGACCAGGAGGAAGAGGAGGGAGAGGGTTCTGGTCAGCTCACAGTTGAAAGAGGGATTGGGATGCAGAGAAATGTCCAGGCAGTTATAGGATGAACTTCGGTGTCTACTCACGTTGCTTTCCTTGAGAAAGTGTCTCTAAGACTATGAAAATAAATAGTCTTGCTGTGTCTCAATTGTCTTTTCAGCCAGCAGACTCTGTGATGCAATTCCTGGCTCACTGGTGTGAGGTCAGACACAGAGCAGCTAATCCTGACTTCCTGCTCACCTGAATTCCCACCCAGAAAGTGACTGTGCAATTTGAGTAAATTAATTTAGAAAGAGGTTCTTTCAGGCTATACAGTTTCTGTAGGTCCCTAGGTAGTGGTGCCAAAGGGGAGCTCATTCTTTCCTGCTCATTGTTTTATGGCTGGCCTGTCAAAGTAAGAACAAAGGCTACATTTAGCAGGAGCTGTGACAGCAACTGATGCCATCTGGACCTCATTCTGCTTGTCCCAGTGATTCACAGGGGTTGTCACAAACCGCCCTCCCTTCATGGCCAGCAGATTTCCCTTTCAACTGAATCAAAATGATTCTGTCAAGATAAGGAGAGTAACAATGGCATTACCTATCTGGATGGCTGAAAGCCTATTATTAACCTCACTAATTCTGTGTTTCCCTGTCAAGCTGCTGAATCAGTCACTGGTCTGTATTTGTGTATATTTAATGCTTTTAGGGATAAAGACAAGATCCTTGGGTTTTGCAGAACACAATTCCATTCTTTTACTTTAAAATAACCATGGCACACATCCTAAATACAGAAATACTCATTGTTTTCCAGTTGGGTTATAATAGCACTGTTGGCACTGTTCAATCTAATTTCTGAATTTTTTGTTAGTTACTTTGTTACTACCCAACTATGTGTGGCAGATGCTGGTATCGTGTTAGATTTGTGTAATGAATAGTGAAATATATTGCTTACATGTGTAGCCACAATATGTTAGCAGAATGTGAGTTTTTATTTCAGTTTGATGTGAGGTAACAAGTACTTCAGTATTATCGTGTGCTGCTTCCTTGGCTAGCCAAGACTCTTTGCTTCAAGGGTAATAACCATTTTTCCACAGCCATGTGGTGTTAGTACAGCTTCCCGCAGCGGGGAAATGGATTTATTCTGAGCACCTACAGCAAGAGAAGTGTTTATTATCTCGATGTTGAGTCTCAGCTGTGGAGGCTTTTAGGCTGGAAATGGATGCACGGGAAGGCAGGGCTAGAGAAGGCACGCAGCCTCTCAGCCTGCTGCAGAAGTGAAGCCCCAGGGCGATCCTGAACCTGACCGGTCCTGGACCCAGCTGATCCTGGACCCGGCTGATCCTGAACCCGGCTGGTCCTGAACCTGACCGGTCCTGGACCCGGCCGATCCTGGACCCAGCTGATCCTGGACATGGCTGATCCCGGACCCGGCTGATCCTAAACCCGGCCAATCCTGAACCCGGCCGATCCTGAACCTGGCCGGTCCTGGACCCGGCCGATCCTGAACCTGGCTGATCCCGGACCCGGCCGATCCTGAACCTGACCGGTCCTGGACCTGGCCGGTCCTGGACTCGGCTGATCCTGAACCTGGCCGGTCCTGGACCCAGCTGATCCTGGACCCAGCTGATCCTGGACCCAGCTGATCCTGGACATGGCTGATCCCGGACCCGGCCGATCCTGAACCTGGCCGGTCCTGGACCCGGCTGATCCCGGACCTGACCCATCCTGAACCTGGCCGGTCCTGGACCCGGCTGATCCCGGACCCGGCTGATCCTGAACCTGGCCGGTCCCGGACCCGGCTGATCCCGGACCCGGCTGATCCTGAACCTGGCCGGTCCTGGACCCAGCTGATCCTGAACCCGGCCGGTCCTGGACCCGGCCGGTCCTGGACCCGGCTGATCCTGAACCTGGCCGGTCCCGGACCCGGCTGATCCCGGACCCGGCCGGTCCCGGAGCCAGGCTCGGCCTGCTCCCTCCCGGCCGCTCCGGGAATCGCAGCCCGGCCCGGGCCGCGCCGGAGGCAGCGCCGGTGTCCGGCCCCGAGCACACGGCTCCGGCTGTCGGTCACCGGCGCGGGCAGAGCCGGCGGGGCCCGCACCGCCCGGCTGGGCTGGGCTGGGCTGGGCTCGGGGGGATGGCGAGGCACGACCAGCGGGCTCACCCAGGAGATGCACACAGCGCAGAGCGGTGTTTTGTCCGGTGGGAAGGGTGCGTGAGCGGTCTGGGCAGCAGCCAGGGCCGGGGGGAGAACAGCTGTAGCCTTCCTTCAGGAAGGGATCGCAGCTGAAGCCTTGGTGAGGACAGAAGCCGGGGTGCCAGCGGGCTGGGAGCGGCACGAGGTGAGGATGGCTCCCTGCATGCCGGGGAGCTGGGCAGCAGCGTGCGGCCAAGGCTTCGCCGGGGCCACAGGGGAAAGCACACGGCTGCCTGGAAACTGCTCCTGTGAAAGAAACAGTGCCACACCGAGGCACGAAAAGTCACTTCGCACAGCCACATGGCTCTGAGTTTAACACGAGACTGGACCACACGCTCAGATACATCACGGGATTTTTGGGGTTGTCCTGTGAGGGTCAGGAGCTGGACTCAATCATCCTTGCGAGTCCCTTCCAGGTCAGGATATTCTATGATTCCAAGGGAACTTTCCAGCAGCCCAAGAATGTCCTTGAATTTCTGGCAGCAAAATGATGCTGAAAGGGCAGCTCCAGGCGTGAGGCCCTGCTGGGAGCTGCGCAGCCGTGGCCGTGTTCCATGGGCAGCAGGGTGTAAATGTAAATATGTAAATGTGTAAATGTGTGCAGCAGGGTGCAAATGTAAATGTGTAAACGTGTGCAGCAGCGGGGTGTAAAACCACAGCAGCAGAGCTGTGCCACAGGCTACACCCTCCAGGAAAACTGAACACAAATGCTAGCTCTGCCCAGGGTGAGTCATTTCATTTTTGACTTCCCAAAACCATTACAGGGACAGCAAGTTAGGGCACAATGTCAGGGTTGGATCCACAATTAATTAAAAATAGCTTCATCTCTTGGGACCTGAAATTTTGCTAATTAGGGTCTTTCTCCAGAAATTATTAGGGGTTTACAATCTGTATAAGCTGAGGATTTATCTGTAGGGCCAAAAGTATTTACCTTGTGATAAATTTCCTCTGTCACACCCATACATTCAGTACGAGCCAGATTGAGCAGAGTGGAAATGAAGATTTATTTTACGATCTTTTAATGTGTTTTCTGAATTACAAAAGAGAAAATACAATTAATTTTTTTTTTTTTTGTATTTCCATCCAGCTCTACAGTAAGTAAAAAAGTCAAGGGACATTTTAATGTTAAAGCAAATATTGTTATTAGCCTCTTGGTTGCATTACATATTTTCCAAACATTTTATTTTTCTGTATTAAGCATGGAGCTTTAAATCTTCATTAACCAGAATAACTCAGTTCAGTAATTGCTAAATAGAGCTGAAGTGAAGACATACATAAGAAAGAGCAGACTAGAACATAAATCCACACAATTACATCATTGCAATTATATCAGGAGTTATGAAAATGCCTATAAAGAACACTGGAATCTGTTAAAATGTCAGAAATTGTTAAATGCATATACTCTTTACAGATATGCAATTTCATTTCTTGCAATGGCAGTTTAAATCCATTGCCTGTCTACTTCTTATTTTTCTCTTCTTCTTGATCATTTTCAAATGTAAGGGAATAACACAGCCCATACTGATTTGAGCTCTTTGAGTTATTTAAATATGCTTAGAAAATGTGGAGCTGAAGGTGCTTCCCCACACACTATTTACTGTAGAACCAGTCATCGTGGGAGAAATCTCTGCCTCTGCACTTCCCCAGATCATGCCAGAAATGAACTGTCTTGTGTATCCTATCACAGGCAGAGCAAGAAAAAGCATTTGCTTTGGAATAACACCAGGAAATCAATGGTGTGACTTTACCTATGGAGTTGTAGCATGGGTATTTGCAGAAGATATATTTTCCCTTCCAGCAGCTGCAGTGAAAGGAGTTCACTGCTTTATTTAATACCTCTACATGAATGTTCATGCTTTGGTATTCACTGTTTACTTATGCTGAGTATACAGTGCACACACTGTGCCTCTTCTTCTGCCTGGGAAGGAATAAAGATCGGCTGTTCAAGTCAGACAAATATTTTTAAAATCAAGCAATGTGCCAGAAAGGATTTCGGGAACTCCAGAAGTTAACAATTCCACCACTGCATTTTGCTATGCAGATGTTGCTGCTCAGAGGAAGGATGGGGACTCATGCTGCCAGGGTTGCCCTGACTGAGCACTGAAATGGGGATTCAGAAAAGACACTTTGCAGGAGCAGCTCCAGATCAGGCAGGAGAGGAGGCATCTCTGGGAAGAAGACTGATTCTGTCCCTCTCTGGCCTGCATGGCTCCGCATGAACCATGAATGATACAAAACACAAATGAAGGGATGTTATGTGAGAATGATGAGAAGCTAAAAGACAAAGTATTCTGCAGCTGGAGGAAAGATATGTTTGCTTTGCTTGGCTGGCTGGCTGCTGTCAGGACTGGAGGTCACGAGTCTGTCAGAGTGGAACTTACACCTCTGATCAAATTTAGGAAGGATGCTGTCATCCTCCCCAGGATCTCAATTCAGGGATTTCAGAATCTCAGCACAAAGCTAACGAGCCCTCTGCACAAGCATTTTTCCTCAGCTGGGTTTCCCTTCCAAGGTGTCTGTAAATTATGTTGTGTGCAAAGATGGGATGGAAAAGCCAGCACAGGCTGATGCTGAATGAGTCAGGACACGGAGCTGAGAGTGCTGGAGCCAGTCAGCAGTGAAACCACAGAGCTTGCAAGCAGCATTTGCCCACGCTGCTCTCTTTAGTACCAAAACCCAGATGCAGTGACCCTTTCCTCATGTTAGGAATCTTTTTTGGATAAATATACCTCAGTTCCATGTGGAAAACCCACACACATAGCAGGAGCTATGCCCAGCAGATGATTGCCACCTAAAGTGCAGTGGCTGCAAATTACCATCTCTCCAGAGAGAAATACTTCATCCTGGTCTGACTTCAGACTGATTCAATATGTTTTTTTAAGGTCTGCTTTTTCATCCTCTAATTAGTAGCCTAAATAAAATAAAGGTTGAGATTTTTGTGGGTTTTTTTCATGGGTTTGTAATGTCTTTTACCCATATTTCTTAACAACATCTTTCTCTAAACCTAAAAGGAATAATGTGACTGTCTGGCCTTTCCTATTTCTGGATTTGATTTATGCTGCAGTCTGTGAAGGAATTACAGAGCCTTTCCACTGGCCGCAGAGCCTTGTACAGAATCTGTGTTGAAATCCAGGGCATGCACAGAAAGGCATGCCCAGTGCAGTGTGGGATGACCCAATCCTCTTCCACATTCCCTCTCAGACTTTATTATGCAGAAAACGTGCTTTTCCTCCACAAACCCCTATGTTAAATGGGTCACAAGTGTAAATCCCTTGCAGGTCACTTTCTGAGTTTCAGGCAGGGTGATCTATCTGTGTTACTTCAAAGTCTTCATTTCTTTTAATGAAAATCACTTCTCTGTGGAGAACACAGGGGTTGGGTGGGCAGTGCTCAGAGGTGCCTGCTTTGCCAGCCACCCAGGTGCATTCCACTTCACTTACACCCCAGCTGTGGTGACACAGGGAGATGGGAATGTGTCTTTCTGCAGAAATCAGCATCTTCCTCAGGCTCCAGCTACTTCGGGCATTTCCTTCTTAGTTCAAACAGAGAACACAGAGTGATTCATCATTCCTGCCAGCCAAGTTTACAAAAGAGTTTATTCATTTGCTGAGGCAGAGGCCAAGTTTTGATTAAAAACCATGAAATGTGGATATGGTTAAAAAATGTTTCATCCTGGACACTGCCTCCCTTGCATGCAAATGATGGAGGTCACAGTCCTCAGAGCTGTCTACCCCAAATGTCCCCTGACAGATTTCAAAGGACAATATCAGAGCATCTTTTATAAAAGCTGCATCATGTCCTTCAAGCCTCTTGGATGCTTAGCAAGGACTGCAGTCTGCATCACTACATCCCCTGATTCTTTTGGGCATCCCTGGATAATTTGGAAAATCTAATTAAAACATGGACAATGTAATTTTAAATAAAAAGGGGAGAATATGTGTCTTTTTCATCCCTGCAGTCAGACCCCTCAAATTCTGTATGGGTGCACTTGTACAGTTGTAAATAACCCAGTCAGGCAATTACCAGTTTTTTCTGTTTGCAGAAGTTTAAATGGCCTTGTGAATGTGCAGTTGGGCACGGCTCAGAGCCCTGCCAGACCAGCCTCCACCAGACCATAATTATGTTGAACAGGAACAGGAGCCATCAGGTCCCTCCCTGGGCGATCCTGGTGAATCCAGCTTTAGTCTGCCAAGCCTGGCACCGGGACAGCTGGAGGTCCTGCTCTGTATGACAGACCTTTTCCATCTGAACACCGTGTGTTTATCTCACCTCAGGTCTTGTCTAGATTATGTGCAGCAGAATTTAAGGCGTAAATCCCATTCTTTCACTTCTCTCTGTTGCACTTCAGTGTCCCCAAGGGGTGCAGCCTTGAATAACACCGAGTTATTCATGAGTGCCTGCAGCCTCCCTGTCTGCTCAGCTCAGCTGCACCAGCACTGGGGTGGCTCAGGGCCTCACTGAACTGACTTCCCAAAACAGTCTATCAGCGTAAAGCCTTCTGCCCATTCCAGGAGAATCCTGGCACCAGTCAGACTGCTCAGGAAACCTTCAGAGCAGGAGTTTGTTTGCAGCCAGGGTCTCTGAGTTTTGTCAGAGGACAAAGCATGGTATAGTTGATACCTCTGTGTTTCACCCACTGGGTTTGTTTAGCCTGTGCAGGGCAGCCCCGTGCAGAGACACCTGAGCTGGCCTGAGCTGCTGCTGGACAAAGTTGCCTGCAATCAGGACAGCAGATGCCCAGTGGGGAGCAGTGGGAGCATGTAGAGCAGTGGGCTGTGTGGGCTGAGGAAGTGCAAGAAACCTGATGTAGCTTTTTGTTGCTGCTGTGCTCAGTGTGTTATTCCACGAGGAAGCTGTACTCAGTCTGTTCATGGTGAGGTGTGTGTGTCTGGCCATGTTGCCTTTTTCCAGTGTTTGCATCTTAGTCCCACCTTCTCCTTGTGATGGAGACATTTCTCTAACGCTCAAAGGGTTTGAATTCAGGATGGCTTCCTGACAAATGCTCAGGAATTTTGCTGTTTGGAAATGCTCTGTGATTTTGCTGTCAGCTGGGTACCTGACAGCGCCAAGACCTCAGGTACATCTGGCACAGGAGGCTTGTCCCTGTCCATATACCCTTCCCTTGCCTCAGAAGCCCCCTGGCTTCTGCCCATCATCAGCAGTACAGTTTGTATTTCCTTTGGTACACCAAATCCTCAGCTTGTGGGATCCACCTGTACACAGGAAAACTAATAATTAGATGATACTTCAGCAGACAGCACCTCCACAGCATGGCACGATCTTTTATCTACAGCTGATGTAAAGACATTGCTCAGACTTTTGGCTGGATCTTTGAACAGCAGACATTGGATGTTGGCATGCCTTGACTTTTGGCTTCCATCCTTGCTTTTCTAGGATCTGGTGTGATTATTTTTTCATTCATAAAAAAAAAAGGAAACGCAACAGACATAGCTAATTTTAGAATTCGTTCCTGTACAAGGCCTTTTTACACATGTAAGTTTTAGCTTCAGTTTCAGGGAGAAACCTGAGCTATGCTGAGGTCAGAAAGAGTTGTTATCCAGGCATATTCCTGCCTCCTCTCTTCTGACTCACTGCACTGTTTTATGGGAAATCCTATATGGCATGACATAAGTACTCTTCAGTTAATTTTAATATTTCCTCTGCCTAGGTCTTGAGCAAACCCTTGTAATATGAGAGACAAGGGGGCATCTGAAAATAGTTGTGTGCACATTCTGCAGACAAGCTCTCTGCAAAGAGATTTTGACTTTAAAGGAGTGTAAGGGCTTCAAACACCCACAGGATGCTTGATTCTTCTGGTTTTAAAGCAGATCTCTGTGTCATAGCTCTCCAGGTTCAGTTGTTCCTCTCACATATTCTCACTCCTCTGTCTGCACTTGTGCAGGAGGTTTTTTTGCCTTTTTAAGTACATTAATACTGCTACTGTTGACAATGGGCTCAGCATAGTCCAACACCAGTGGATAAAAGGATCCATCAGGCATGGGGGGAAGCTTCCAGCAGCTTCTCACAGATGCCACACCTATAGCCCCCCACTGCCAAAATGTTGCCACACAAACCCAACACACCTCTACAAACACATTTTTAATCCTTTCTACTAAAAGAGAAGGGAAAAAAATCTGTTTCTCCCTAACAAAAGAGCAAGAAGCATATAGTAAAAATAGGTTAAAAAAGAAGCACCAGAACTGAGTAAGGAATCTGGCTGTGACTCATGCCATTGGGTCTGAAGACTAATGGTGTTTTTAGAGTCTCTAAAATGTACTAATACCTTTAATGCCATCACAGACTCACTGCTTGCTTCTCTCATGGATAATGATGCAATAATTTCTAAATTCACCCAATAAATGTTAATGTACAAAGTGTAGTATGTATGTGCAACATATGGAACTGTGTTAGTATGTTCTGGTGACAGGACAGCTGGACCCTTTTATTATGGTTTATGATATTAGCAGTTGTTGAAAGCCTCAGTGAAATTGCCCTTATGTTAGATATTTATTTCCCTATTTTCTATTTTTCTTATGGATTGTGCTTTAGTGAGTCATCTCCCAAAATCTTGTTTTTGCGGTTGTAGTTCACTAAATCTCTCTTTAGAAAATAGACTTGTGAATAGAGTGAATTTGGAAAGCAAGAGGTAGCTTGTTCATGATGTTTTGCATGGTCTGATTAGGTTCCTGGTTCTATTAAATATTGGAAAGGTGTTATTTCTGGTAGAGGTGACCGCTAGCATGATGACAATGATGATGGTCACTCAGAATAAGTGTGAATACTAGTTTCAGAAGAGGAAACACAGTAAGTTAGACGTTCTGGTGAGCTGGGGAGTGATTTTCTCTGTGTTTCAGCTGTAGTCGTGCTTCGTGTCGGGTCCGTCCTCGCCCGAAGCGGTGCCGTGGTCCCGGGAGAGCCGGTGGGGCTCCGGCTGCTGCTGCCCTCGGCGGAGCCCAGGCCAGGCGAACCCATCACCTGCTCATACGGCCGTGCCACGTTCCGGCAGAGATTGTTTTCCTTCATTTCCATCATTTTCCTTCTGCCCCGAGCCCGCCACCTGCCTGGGGCTCACCCGGAGCTGCTGCGCGCTGGCTCGGCGGTACTGTGAGCAGCGCCTGAGCTGCCGCCGGCCGGCAGGGAGCACGTCCAGAGCCAGGCGGGCTGTTCCAGGGATGGAGCAGGGGCTGCAGGGGTGTTGGAGATCCCAGATCCCTCTGGATCCGCCCTTCACCGCGGAACAGCCGCTGCGGGACCTCGGCACAGTCCGGGCGACGCGGGCCGTGCGCCGCTACTCGCGGCATTACGGCGGGGGGCGGGGCTTCAAACCTGGGGGTGCGGCTCAAGGGGGCGGGGCCGGCGGGAGGCGTGGCTGGAAGGGCCGGGGCGCTTCTAGAACGGGCGGCGGGAGCGGCGGCCGGACGGTGAGCGGGACACGGCCGGAGCCCGCTGTGAGGGTGGGAGTGCAGGTACGGCCGGAGCCCGCTGTGAGGGTGGGAGTGCAGGTACGGCCGGAGCCCGCTGTGAGGGTGGGAGTGCAGCTACGGCCGGAGCCCGCTGTGAGGGTGGGAGTGCAGGTACGGCCGGAGCCCGCGGTGAGGGTGGGAGTACAGCTACGGCCGGAGCCCGCGCTGAGGGTGGGAGTGCAGGTACGGCCGGAGCCCGCTGTGAGGGTGGGAGTACAGGTACGGCCGGAGCCCGCGCTGAGGGTGGGAGTACAGCTACGGCCGGAGCCCGCTGTGAGGGTGGGAGTACAGGTACGGCCGGAGCCCGCTGTGAGGGTGGGAGTGCAGGTACGGCCGGAGCCCGCTGTGAGGGTGGGAGTGCAGGTACGGCCGGAGCCCGCTGTGAGGGTGGGAGTACAGGTACGGCCGGACCCCGCTGTGAGGGTGGGAGTACAGCTACGGCCGGAGCCCGCGCTGAGGGTGGGAGTGCAGGTACGGCCGGGGCCCGCTGTGAGGGTGGGAGTGCAGGTACGGCCGGGGCCCGCGCTGAGGCGAGCGGGGCTGCGCTGCGGGCACAGGTACGGCCGGAGCCGCGCTCCGGGCGGTAGCAGCCCTGGCACGCTGTGCCCGCTGCCGCAGCCCCCGGACTCGCGGCGGTCCCGCTGCCGGGAGCCGTGAGCGCTGCGGGCGGCTCAGCCCTGGCGCGCCGCGGTTCAATCCCCGGCCCGGAGCCTCGCTCCGCTGCTGGGGTCGGCGGTCCCCGCGGGCCGGGCTCTGGGGCGCGGGGGGAGGTGGTATCGCAAAACAAAAAACAAAACGCGTCTTTGTAAGCGTGTTAGACGTGTCATCGCAAAAGCAGTGCTTGTTGCCGTTCTCCGCGCTGTTTGGGTTTGATAGGACTGGCGTTCCCGGTTAAATGACTGCCAGCTGACTCTGCCAGCTGCTTAACTGGCTGTGCATGTTCCCTGCCTGCCGTAGGCTCAGCACGGAGCAAGCGATGGCTTAAGCTTCGTAGAGGTGTTCAAACCCCACTTGCTCTGCTTCACGTCTCATTTTATTTTACTCTGAGCTTTGTTTTCAAAAAAAAAAAAAAAGCCTGTCCCTGCACAGTTGTGCAGCTGAGCTGGGGACAAGCCAGGAGAGCACAGGCAGCTGTGTGTGACCTGTGCGATGCAGCGACCGAAGCCTCGGTGGAAAAGGCTGTGCAAAGGCAGGGGAGAGCAGCTGGTGAAAACTGAAAGCACTACCTAAGTGTTACCACAGCTCAGCTGGGGCACAGCAGCTTGGCATGTCATAGGATAGCAAAACATGCCTTTGACTAGACAGGAGTAATTTTATTTCAGGAAGCAAAAATGTCCTTGTAACCTGGAAGCAAGGAGGAGAGAGGATATCTAAATAGAGGCTATTTTTAGGACTGTATGACTTTGTGATGTTTGGTGTTTCCAGCCAATAATCATCCCTCTTACTCAGCATTAGTGTTCCCCAGAAGACATTTCTGTAACAAAACCTCTTGCTCTTTAATTTTGTAGGTGCACTGTGACGGTGGTTTGGAGCTGAAAGGCTGCTGTGACCATCTTTACCAGGGTAATACTTCATCTTTCTGGCACTAAGGACTTGGAAATAATCCCACAGGTATGTTGTGACTATATATAGCAATCAATAACTGCCATTCACATTTCACAAGCAGAACGTTATACTGCATTGGTAAATTGGCCCTGCTGTGACACTAACAGACAACGTGGCTTCTTGCTAATGCCATAATTTCTTGGGATTCAATTTTGTAATGTGACTAATCATACTTCGGGAAGCAGTGCAGGAATTACATACTTCAAAGAGAGTAACAGCAGAGGGAGCAGGGTTTACCAGTTAGCATAAGAAATTTTTCACTGGAGGTTTAAGTCAGGAATCCAATCTGTTTATAATTTCCATGCTGTGTGCATTGGCAAACTTCCAAAGAAGCAAGCTGTAAACATAGATATTTTTCCTATGACTAGTTCTGATTTTTGTGCATGGTTTTCTATATGTCAGAGATATGAGAAGCTGGAGTTTGGGAGGGGTATGTTCTAGGGTGATGTTAGAATAGCATCAACCCCTGAGATAATAGTCTCTGAGATAATGCCTGATTTTAATTAAATTGGATTGAAAGAAACAGTTCAGTGACAGTAGACCTTTTAATATGAAAATAACTCCTCTTATTTCTGAATAGGAAGATACTTTTAATGCTTTATACAAGCAATTGATAAGTTATTTCAAGTTATGTTAAGTATGATGATATACTAAAGTTATGGCCTTTGCACAGTAAAATGCAGTCTAAATATTAATGCTAAAAAAAAAAAAAACAACAACGTGTAGTAGAAAAAGCCCAGAGTCTTTTTGTCTTTACCAACACTGTGGGATTTGACTCCAGGCTGCTTTATAAAGGCAGAGCTTATAGAGTAAGATTCAGGTGGATTTGCTGTGCCTTAGACTTGAATCAGTTTTGTTCTCTACTGGAGTGTTGAGGAAACATTCTTTGTTATGGCTTAAAAAAAATACTGGGAGTTAATCAAGATCTTTATGGCTTCTAAGGTGGTTATAATTAATTTTATGTTAAAGGAAATGCCAGCAGTTTTGCATGATTGTTCTGTGTCCTTGTTAATGCTTGCAAATAAACAGCTTTTCCTCATTTTCTTTTGGCTTGCCTTGAGAAACACAAGGCCATCATACTGGTGTTTTTGCTAGGTAATTATAATTTGTTTTAGATGCATATTAAAATGCTTTGTAAAGAAAGGCGGTGATGTTGGCATAAGCTGCTTCGAGCAGTAAAACCAGTGTGCTCTGGAGGA
The DNA here is from genome assembly GCF_031753505.1 of Anomalospiza imberbis. Lineage (NCBI taxonomy): Eukaryota > Metazoa > Chordata > Aves > Passeriformes > Viduidae > Anomalospiza > Anomalospiza imberbis. The sequence goes on from NC_089695.1 coordinate 8,041,390, forward strand.
AGAGGCTGGGGTGAGCACTGGTGCATCTGAGTTCATTTGGATGATTTCAGCTCTGAATTACTTGTTTCAAAGTCCTCAGCCAATGGTGTAGGTTTTCTTTCCTTAGAATTTAATTATTAAGAAGTTTTATAGCTGCTATCATGTTCTGGCTGAATCTGCAAGACTTGAAATACTGCTACAAGTGGATGGTTTTATGGCTGCCTTTCTTGGTTGGTATTGAGAGGGGCTCCTCCTTGGCATCATCTTGGAAATCTGTTTATAATTAACCCTATCTTTTGGCTCTTAATAAGTAAGCAGCCTTGCAGGTTTCTGGTTTATACCGTTGTCCACTTAGATATCATTTACCTTATTTACAGCCATCAGTACTGATAGCAGCTTAATGCCTACTTTTCAAGCTCCATTGTTTGTGGAGGGGAAAGGGATGAAGCCATCTGCAGCACCAGTTCAGTACTCCTTCGTGTCTGCAAGCAAGAAGATAGGGTGGAAAACAGTGGCATTTGGAGGAGCCCCAAACACACCTGTCTCATCTAATGGTCCAACCTCAAATTGCTGTTTGAGGATGGACCAAACTTCAGAGCCTCAACTTTGTGTGCACCAAGAGCTCATCAGTGGCCTGAGGTGATCTTGAATTAGTGATTTGTTTGTTGGATTTCACCATGATATTTAAATGTAGATACATATGGAAGCAGCTGCTTTCAGAGTGATTTCCCAGGTGTCTTTAACAGCACAGACAAGCACTGGAGAGAAGACAGGCTGTAACCCTTATTTTGTCATCAGCTTATATGTTGTATTCCAGTAGCTCAGAAAAGTGGTATCTTAATCAGATGTTGACAGTATCTGGTTATGATACTTTGTCTCACAAGCTTTATTCCTCTGCAGCAAATTCTGGGTCTGTAAGCGTGGAACCAAACCAGGGAGCAGTACTATGCCTTAAAGACTTGGAAGAAACCATTGCTGTGTGCTCTAAAAAAATTTTCCCCTATCTAGTCCTTGGAAAAAGAGGTGACTTTGCTTGTAGCAGTTAGATTGCACCCCAGTTCTCCACCTTCCCTAAAGAAGCCCCATAGCAGAGGGAGTGCTGTCACCTTTAATTGAGGAGTGGAAGGACACTGTTTTTTTCTGGAGTTCATGTGATCAAAAAGTGTTTACATATGAATACAAGTAACACTCTGGTCTAATTTACCACAATTAAGGGTATGACTTGAATTTTTTATGTTGTACAGACTGGTCTTAATGTTGGTTCCACTTAATTTACTTTTCCTGCATGAGAAGTCTGTGCTAATTTGGAGCTGGATGAAGGACTTGCTTTTCTTGTCTCTGTTTTTAGTTAGGTAGTCAGGCAAGTGGAGTTCTTTTACTATGGTGAATAAAGGAGGCTGTAGCATATCAGTTTGATCAGAAGTTGAGTCCTAAAGGCACTGGATGTAATAGGTATTTGTTTTCTCTTCTGACCTGAAAAAAAATCCTCCCTTTTGGCTAGGAGGTGGCCTATGTTCCCTGTGACTGGATATGCAATTTGGAGTGAAAGAGAAACTGGGAACCATGGTAGATGTGCATGCAACTTCCCTTTAATAGGTCAGGTCTCTCTCTATTTTTATATCATGTCAATGATGAGGTTTTCAGAAAGCTTATTTAATAAAGAATTCAGTCTAACCTGTGGAGAAAAATTCTGTCCTTGTGTATTTTGTCTAGAACTCTTTTCCTTCTGCCAGTGCTCTCTGAGCCTGACAGCACTCTTTCCATAGGAGCAATGATTCACTGAGGTCTTATACTGTAAAGAAGTAAAAAAACCCCAAAACCCACAGAAGAAAAGCCAGAAATATAGGCAGTATTTGTTCTACAAAGGCTTGCTGTTTGGCATTTCTGTTTGAATAAAACACACTGCCTTTACAAACATTTGTCTCCATTATTGAGGCACAAGGTGCTCATGCCCCTTCTGCCCCTCTTGCCCTCCTTTCAGCTGGAGTGGGGTGGGCACACGTACGTGTTGCTGTGCACACACGCTCCTGCCAGCCAAGACTGTGGTTATTCAGCCTCCTGTAATTCATTATTTGTGCTGGTTTTCCCAGTAACAACTGTGAAAAAAATGTACGAACAATCTGCCAACCCTGCAGCCAGGTGTCCTGCTTGTTTGAGCAAGACCTGCTTTCTCTTTTTACTGAGGTCTCTGTTTATTGACTCAAGTAAAACTGAGTAGGATGGTAAAGTTGTTGCAGATCTGCTATAAAGACAAGCTGGTAGCTGTAGTACTTCTTGGCAGATTTCCTCAGCCATGAGAGAACATGGTGAGGAGGTGCAGGAGAGTGTAGAGTTGTGTTGTTTTAACTGGAATATTCACTTGTAATTGTTCTCCCAGGCTTTATGTTGTGCATCCAAAAAACCACTCCATTAAATGATGGCAGACTATTCAGAAGGACAGATGAGGCTTAATATATCCAAATTAATGTACTTCCCAAGTGCACTTGACTTGCTGGGCTTTCTGCTACATCACTTACTGCAGCTTGTAATATTGGCAGACCTCTGCATGGCACTATTCACTCAGCTTTATTCATTTCTCAGATTACCCGTGTACTAGTTCTTAACTAACTTAAACAAGCAGTTTGGGAATATGTGGTTTGTAGGAGGGTGAGAAACAGAAGAGGGAAAGGAGAAGACTTTTTATGATACTGTGAGACATTTTCTTGCTTACTCATGCTTGCAAACTGTTGTGATAAATTATTCTGATTCCTTATGTAGTCTTGTAAAGCAATCAAAAGAATAATTTAAAAATAATCATTTTTATGATTATTATAGAGGACAGAGCTATTACTAATATTTTTAGTGGTGGTGGTGTCACTGAGGATGTATTTGGTCTTTGTTTCTTTTGGCACTGGTGAGCCCAGCTGAGGGTGAGAGTTTCAGTTGTGCTATGGGCTTGAAAGAAATAAATATCCATTTTTCATCTTTTGCCTTGTGGATATTTCATTGTGTGGAGCCTAAGGCAACAAGTTAGAGTTATCGCAGTTATCTTGATTCCTTCCTATTTGCTTGAAATTTCAGGACACTGTGTATTTTTCTTTCCTTTTCCCCTTCCATTCCCCTTTCTCAGGTTGATTCCATTTTGCCCCCAATAGATGCATTTTTACTGTATTTGGAGTTACTGGGTCTCACGTGGTAATTTTGAGCCACCAGTTTTCCCAGGTACATTGAGTAGGAAGAACTAATAACTGCTTTCTGAGCTGAGGTGAAGAGTTGTCACCTCCCTTTTAACACTGTGCAAGGGTGTGCCAAGAGCTCCATGTTTGGGCAGCAGTGCTCCTACATGAGGCTGGCACTGGTGGCTGTTCCTGCTTGCTGGACAGGCAGCTCTGGAGTCAGCTGTGGACTGATCCAAGTGCAGTGCTCCTCACTAATCCCCTGGAGAAGGTGTTCTGGTCACCAGGTCTCCCAGGAGGCTCTTCTGTATGCCCCTTGCATCCCTTGCTTCACTTGGCCCCATCTGCTCAGACTGGCTTTCCTCCCATACCCCTCAGGCTGTGCTTTTGGAAGTGGAACAATCTGCTTTCAACATCCATCTCTGGGGCTGGGTTTCTAAACTGGCACAGCCTTTGAAATACAGAAGTTATAAGGGCTGTGCCCAGAGGCCAATATGCTGAGATAATGCATCTTGAGTAAGCAGAGCTGGAAATTTCACTTCTAACTTTTCCAACCGTTGCTGCCACTTCTACACTACAAAGTGTTCTATTTCTCTATTTGGCTTTCTAACTATTTGTGTTTCTAGACAGATTTTAAATAACTGAGTTTTATAGAATGCTATAAACCCATTTAATTTAGACTTTTATTATTATTATTGGAATATAATTTGTGTGTCTCATATTTTCCAGCTCTAGTTATGTCTGACATGGAAGGTGCTGAACTGCTCTTGCAAGAGAGTTTGTTTTCAGTGTCTTAGTGGACAATTTATATATATATATATATATATATATATATTGTTTCCCTTACTTTTCTCATGTGGGCTTTCCAGTGTCTTCCATGTAAATCCCAAAGAGTATGCAAGATAGCATTTGATACTGGTAAGTAACAGCTCTTATGGTTGAAGGAGAGTTTTTTCAGGCTTTACTAATTAAAATTCAGAGAGTCTAAATTTTCATGAGGTTAAAATGACTGAAGATAAAGATTAATGCTTTGGCTTGTTTCTCACAAATAAGTTATTTTTATTCCTTCTTTTCCTTTTAATTTTTTACAGGTATCTGGAAGATGAAACCCTGGCTGCAGTTGATGTTCTTCCCTTGTGTTTTCCTGATCTGGCACACAGAGGCAGAGTTCTTTACCTCCATAGGTGTGGAAAGAACCAGTGCATGATGTTGTGGTGTGGTTATGGTGATTGCTAGATCTGTTAGTTATCATCTGAAGCATATGGTTTTCCTCATTTGGCCCTGGCCAACACTGTCTCTATTAGGAAAAGCTGCTCTTCTGCAGCAGCAGTGCAATTTGTTTGCAGTTGGTTGACTTAGAACACTGACCAACATGATTCAAGTTTCTCTGGGGCCTCTGTCAGTAAAATAAGATGGGGTCTGTGTTCTATTAGGATTCGTGCATCTGTTGTCATCTTGAATAGAGCATACCGCCTTATGCTAGAAAGCTTAGTCCTGAATTTGAGTTACGAAAATAATTTAAGTGGTAAATATGTGAAGCTTTTTTTCCCCACAGCACCTGAAATCTCCTGTCTTCTCAAAAAGATGAAGTTAGAAGGAAAACTCAGTAACTCCCTTACATTGTGTGTTTTGCTAGGCCTGAGTAAATCCTAAAGAATTTGCATTGTACTAAATCTGTAAAATGATTTTTATGACAATTTAGTTTCTGTGTTCTAATAGGATACAACCATGTATGATTGTGGTAGAGCTTCACATAAGCACAAACTGAATTTTCTGCTGTTAATTGGTCTAAGATTTTCCTGTTGAGCAGTTTGGGGACTTGCCCTCCATAAGGGCATTAGAGGCTGATTAACTGCCACTGGCTGTTCTCCAGAATGTCCTTTGAGTCAGTGGAGCTGCTTTGTGAATGCAAAGCTCGGAGCTCCTGGTGGGTTGTTCTGCACCACTGTGGGAGCTGCTCAGGCAGAGTCCTGCTGCCAAGCGCCTCACGTGCCCTGTGGCTGGCTAAACAATATTTAACTACATGTGTTTTATCTGCTTCTGATTTTTCTAAGTAAAGTAGCATTTTATACAAAGCTTCCATGAAGGATCACCTTCTCTTTACACTTAACTATTTCTGAACCTTTTCTAACTCAGAAAATAGCATATCCTGCTTTCTAGCTGCTTAATCATGCCTCATTCATAATTACTTTGGAATGCTGGAGCTGTGGTTGCATTTATGAATCTAATAATGTTGTTTCAGTTTGGGCTTTGAAAAGCCAAGTTTGTCATAGCAATTAGGCCTGATACGTTAGCAATTTCCACTAATGCTAATCTGGAGAGTGTGTGTTTGAGTCTATGAACATTAGTCTGAAATTCCTCTCTGTGTAATGTTAGGCGGTTTCCATGGTTACCCATATTGTAAAGCTGTAACTTTAAATGATGCTAGGGATTACACTAGTAATTTGTTAGTGTGACCTAACCTGTGTCAATATATAGAACAGATGCTTTGGCAAACTTTTGGATCTTTTGTTGCTTTGTCTCTGTAGCTGTATGAGTGTCAAACCTTTCTTTCAATTGTCTTGCTTGCACTTGTAATACTAAAAGTAATCCAGAGGCAGAGGAAGGGTCAGAGCAAAGCTACATGAACTGTTGAAGCTGTGACTTTAAAAGCCCCTTGAAGCATTTGAATGCCAGACCTATGTGTCTAATAGCTTTTGTGGTTTACAGACATTGAAGTCCACACCCTTAATTTGTCTGTTGTTTGTGATGGTTTTAATAGCCCTAGAGCATTTAAGGTTTGTCTTCTGTGCACTTGGGAATTATTACTTTTTTAGGTCTGATGAATATTTGCTCCTACTCTTTTTAGGTCAAATGACAGACCTGATTTATGCAGAGAAGGACTTGGTACAGTCTTTACAGGAATATATCCGAGCAGAAGAGAAAAAGCTCTCTCAGATTAAAAGGTAGGGGAGATTTGGGTGATGAAGGGTTACAAAATGGCTCATTTGAGTTCAATCACACCCCGCCTTTGTCAGCACTCTCTGATGCTAAATCTTGTTGGTATTTCCTCAGTAGAAAATCACAGGGAGAGGATAGGTACTAACTTGGTTTAATTTATTCCCATTAACCTACAAGGGTCCCTGCTTCAGATATCACTTAGAATTTGCTTCTGTAGAAATGGTGCTCTGCTGGGATCTCCCCACTTTGCCCTGTCCTTGTACCCTCACAGGACTTCTGTGAAGAGGATACATCAGAGTCATATCAGGAGTCTTGTCATGAGAGCTGAACGCCTCTGTGTGCCAGTGCTCTGTGCTGCCTGTTGTTTCATGCCATCAGCCCTGCTTACAAGAGCCAAGTGTGCCAGTGGCATTTACCAAATCTCTGGGTTCCTTCCTGTGTTGGCTTTGCCCTCAGGGGCAGTTCTCCTGCGTTGTTCTCTTCAGGTGCCAGTGTGGCTGCAGTACATCTGATGTTATCCTGACTGCATTACTTGAAAGGCTCTTGGTGACAGCTGACCCTTTGTGTCACTTAGGAAGATTAATTCTCCTCTAGCCAGAAGCAATATATACTAGGGTGTGACAGGAGGATAGGCTACATGGGGTCCAGGTTTGAAAGAGCCAAGTGCCTCTAGAAGGAGTTGTGCTTTCCAAAAAACTTCTGAGCTCGAGGCTGTATGTGTCAATCTGACCTTCCTTTGGGAGTGTAGGATAAGAACAGGGCTATGGAATAGTGGAATGGTAGGAATTCTGGTCACATATACACAAAATGTTCTTCTCTTGAAAAGCTGCCCTGTGGAGGCAAAGCAATATCCTCTTCAGGTATTGGTTAAGAGAATATCTGTTCAATCTGTGAATAAGCTGGTATTTTTAAGGCTCATTACAACTAAGATGCATGCCTACTGAAGTTAGGTTTAAAATACTAAGCAGGGAAATATTTTTCCCTTTGAAAGAGACTATTGTAATTTAAAAAACCTCCACTTTATCCTTATGAACTTGAAAGATTGAAAGCTAGATTTGACAGTAAAAGCAGCAATAATTTGATCTAGATGTATAATTTGAATGATTTAAGAAGGAAGATGTGCATTCATAAATGCCTAAGAACAATTTATGAATGCACGGCTTCCTTCTTAAATCATGTGCACACTTCTCATTCCAGCTGGGCTGAAAAAATGGATATACTGACCAGCAAATCAGCCTCTGATCCAGAAGGGTATCTGGCACACCCTGTAAATGCATACAAGCTTGTGAAGCGTTTGAATACTGACTGGCTGGAATTGGAAAACCTGGTTCTTCAGGATACAACAAATGGTAAGGAGCTCCAGGGGACTGCTGTCAGGAGGTAGCCTTGTGTTCTGGAAAACCACAAGCTTGGCTGTGGTTTAAATATTATTGCCAAGTTTGTTTAAAAAGCAGCTAAGGACTTGCCTTGTGTGTACTGATTACCCATGTGAGTGAAACTTGCAACTGAAACACATCTTAGTCAAGAATCAAACTGCTTTATTTGGGGAAGAAGGGAGAATGGGATATGCTTAAAGCTGTGCTGCTAAAAGTTGACTGTTATGTTCTCTTGTATACAAACTGCTTCAATTGCTTTCGCAGTCTGTTGCTTCTCTTAATGATCACTGTTTTTTAACCATGTTGATCAGAGAATAAGATTAAGAATCAAAATGAGTCCCATATTAAACTGCTTAGGATACTTCTGTCAGCCCCAGCATTAGAGTTGGCAAATGCTGTAGTCTGTCAAAACCAGGATAATATGATTGCTATATCTAAATATATATATATGATTGCTATAATTTTAAATCAAATGCTTCCAGTACTAATCCTTGGGTTTGCATCATTTTTTCAAGTATCTACCTGAATTTGCTTGCATACCTTTTTTAAGTGGAAGTTTACTTTTACTGGACTCTTGGAAAGTGAAGAAGAGGTGGTTATGTTTTTCAGGCAGAACACATGATTTCCCTTTCTACTCTGCATATGCTAAAATTTAGGTGCTTGAAAGTTTTTTCCAGACAAGGCTTTTATTGCCTTTTGGAATAGTTATCCTAAATGGAAATAAAATACTCAAGTCTATTTAATACGTCTGTCATTAATTCTTTTTCTAAAGGCTTCTTTTTCCAGTTTGGCTTGCTGTATGATTGGAAATGGTTGGGCTGTTTTCCTTCAGTTGATGGCTTCCTCTTCTGCCCAACCAACCTGCTGTGTAACCCTGATGTATTTACGTAGTCCATTTAATTTTATTTCTGAATATCACCTGGTTTACTTGTCAGGTTCAATTCTCTCACTGAGTAAGGCTCTGTGCTAGTGAGGCAATCCTGGATCAGGTTCTCTGTCTCTGGAACTCAGACTTGAAAAGCTCTTGTGGCTTTAGAGGTTGGAATACCAAGCTGGAGATCATTGACCAGTACTACAACCTGAAATCAGCTGTCCTTATGGGTGTAGCAGATTTGATGAAAGCTATTAAGTTTTCATGTCAGAAAGAGACATTACAGGACAATGAAGATCATTAGATTCACATTGTACATCACTAATTTTGTGGCACAAGAAAATTGAATTTAGCTATTTATTCTTTATTTTTTACTCATGAGCCATATTTCTTGAAAAGAGAGAGAAAACAATGTGTTTATAACTTTTGAGCCTTAATAAGAGACTTTAAATCTGGGTTATTTGAAACTCAATTCTCAAGCCAGAGCAGATGTTTCCTCTTCTGTGTCAATCTGTACTGATACTTACTCAAGCTCTGGAAGTAACATCTTTCCCTTTTACTGCCAAGGCTTTATTGCAAACCTTACAATCCAGCGCCAGTTTTTTCCAACTGAAGAAGATGAGACTGGAGCGGCAAAGGCTCTGATGCGCCTGCAGGACACCTATAAACTAGATCCTGAAACCCTCTCTCGAGGGAACTTGCCAGGTAGGTGCACCAAGGTCTCCTCGGCTTTAACAGGAAGGAAGTGGTAACATCCTCAAACTCTCTCCAAAAGCCCTTTATAAAATGAGGATTGCCTGGTTTTGGCACAGAGGTTTCAGAAAATTGAGAGATACTGGAATGTTTGATTATTAGCTGAGTCCCAATGAATGTTTGCTGCTGCTGCTTATGAGGCACCTACTGAAACAGGTTGTGGTGGCTACTAACATGGTGTTTACAAACTGAATAGGCTTAATTGGGGTGTGGGTAGATGAGTTGACACAATATTTTTATTTGTTGTAAGTATTACTAGCCATTAATAATTAAGTAAATTTTAAGTTTTATATGTGCATCTTCTGAGCTGGAGCAACTGGAAATCAGTGCAATCACACTCAACTGGACACCCAGTTGATTTAAATCAACATCAGCTTGGTTATGCACAAATACAGATTTATAGTGAAGAGAAGCTGCTGTGCATGTAGTCAGCATGTAGTGAGGCTTCTGTGATCATCTAACAGTGTTAACCTGTAGTTTAGGTGAAGTCTGTTAGAATGTTAGTCTGCTCTTCCCTTGTCTACAACAGAAAAGGCAGTAGCTTACCACTGTAACTTCTAACTTCTCTTTGTTTCCAAAGGAATGAATTAGAATAAAATTAAGGTAGTTTACTCTTTAATTCTGATGGTGGTCACTTTAGTACTGAACTTAAAATATTGTCAAAGCATCGTTTCTTAGAAACATTTCTGGATGATAAAAGTGTGTATTTACAGATACTTCTCAATGTGTCCCATGTATTTAAGGCAAAGGTGCTTGTGTGGATTGCTGAAAGCTATCTTTTTATTTTTAGGAACAAAATATAAATCCCCCCTGACAGTTGGTGACTGCTTTGGCATGGGGAAGACAGCCTACAACGACGGGGACTATTATCACACTGTGCTCTGGATGGAGCAGGCCTTAAAACAGCATGATGAGGGGGAGGATACAACAGTCAGCAAAGTAGAGATCCTAGATTATCTCAGCTATGCTGTTTTCCAGTTTGGGGATTTGCACAGAGCCATGGAGCTCACCAGGCGGCTGATATCCCTCGGTAAGAACAAAGACCATGTTAATTTAGCTGGGAAGTGCTCCCAGCAGCAGAGCTGAGAGCAATTGTGGCCCATCTGCATTGGTGAGCTGACTGGAAAGGATATCCTGACAGATCACTTATAATGTGGGTCCTGGAAAAAAGTCTGTTTATATATGAAGTATCTTTAACAAGCTGTCTTATGGTCCATGCTGTTGTTACCCAAGGCCCCAGTGTGTCTGACTGCACTCACTGCCTGTGTGCTTTGCTGGAGTGTTCTGAGATGCTGTGTTTGGCAGTGGTTAAAGCCTCACTTGTCTCATGTGGAGATCAAGGCTACCACAGACTAGGCAGTGCTGCACTTTCTGTAAAGTCTTACTGACTCTACGTATACCTCTTTATTCCTCAGTGCATGTACTCATGGGTGCTGGAATACTTTGCTGAGATCCTACAGTATTTATTTCTGAATACTCAGAACAAACTGAGTTTCTTAAAACCTCCCTTTTTTTCCTGAACTATTTTTAGTTTTCCCTTGAGTAAGCAAATAAGCTTCCTATCCAGCTTTGCCTACTTCCTGCAGTGGAAAGGCCTGTTCTCTTCATTTAGAGTTAACATTACCTGTGTTAGGTACTTGATGGGTTTTTTCATGAGCTGTGGTTGTTAGTTTAGATATTAGCAGCATCCTGAGAGTGGGTGAAACCTTCCTATAGAAAAATACTTTAGTCTTATTTCTGTACAACTAGAATTCTTAAATTAAAATTTACAATATGAATATGCATTTAATCTAGCTCTAGGGGTTTAGCACTGATAGCAGAATGCAATTCCTTATCAGCAGCAAACAGTGGAACACAGTTGGCAGTCCCTTCTGAAAGCAGCAGCTTCCTCTGCTCTGGGCTCAACTTCCCTATCGGGCCACTATTACCCTGTGCTCTAATGAGTGGTGACTGGAGTGAGCTTTTGGGTTGGTTCCATGAGATAAACACAGTAAAGCTGGGACAGCCAGAGGGAAAGAATCTGTTGTAGGTAGTAGCATCCAGAAATGTAGATGAACAAGGAATTGCTCCTTCTTAGTTATCTGGGGTAAAGGTCCATTGATGATTATTGATTCTTACTAATATCATTAATAAATCACTAGTATGTCCAAAGATGCTAGTGATCCAGGCTCCCTCCCATGTAACCCTCTTAGAGCTACAGATGGATGCTGTAGGTGGGCTCAGAGCTTCCCAGCCTGAGAGAAGTCTTTGAGACTGAAGACTGTGGCTGGACTCCACCACAGTATTTGGTTAAAGTGTGCTTGTGCAGTGTGGGTGAGGAGCATGGTGGAAAGGAGGGGTACAGCAAATAGGCTACCTTGGTCTCTGCTCGTGAGCTCGGGTGATCCGCTCATCTTGGGTAGAACTGGTCAGAAAAGTTGAGAGAAAAGGAGGAATATGACAAACAAAAACTTGTATTCTTTTTCTTGGAATATGAGTTTTATGATGGGTTCTTCCAGACAGGATTCTTTTGTATCCTGAGTGCAGCTCTCCTTTGCAAAGACAGAAGCTTCCCAGTGTGGATTTTCAGTGCAGACTGAAGCCATTGCCTTTGTTTGCCTGGTAATGCTTTAGGAAGGGAAGAATTGTTGCTGTCTTGATACAGGGACTTGTTTTGCTAACAGTTCCTGAGTTTGCAAAAATCTGTTTTTCTCCCAATGAAGATAGCACTCATGAGAGAGCAGGCAGTAATCTGCGGTACTTCGAGAAGCTGCTGGAGAAGGAAAGAGAGGAGAAGGAGAAAGAAAATTCAATAAACAAGACTGTGACAACCACAGAAGCTGTGGTGCAAAGTGGAGCCTATGAGAGGCCTCTTGACTACTTGCCAGAGCGTGATATCTATGAGGCCCTTTGCCGAGGTGAAGGGGTGAAAATGGTAAGAGACAAGAATTTCCTGACTATGCTGCCTTTGCATAATGGTGGTCAAGCTTGGTGGACATGTTATGATTTTACTTCTGAGAACCTCTTTTTTAAGAAAAAATTAAGTTTGGTTTTGTCCAGGCTGAGATTTGTACCTTATATCTTGGTTTCTCAATCTTTAGCTGTTAGACACAAACAACTCTTAGCTGTACCTCTTAAGGGTTGTTAAAAATTGATTCTCCTCAGTCTGTCTACTCAGCTTTTCCAAAGTTAGTTGTACAGATACAAAAGGAGGCTTTTTCCCCTGAGAGCTGATTATGTTTTACCACACTCAGGGAATCACATTATTCCTTCCCTTTTGCATCTTAGACATGTTCTTCTGGAGTGACTATTTTTGACCAAGTGATTTCCAGTACCTCTCAAACATGGCTTCAATTCTTAGTCCAGGGAAAAGAACCAATTTATGTCATCTTTATAGTCTTAATTATAAAAACCAGGCTTTTTTGTACAGCTCACTGCTTGTTGTAGTTCTTAATCTGTAACCTATTATGATTTAATTCCCCTAAAGTTAGTGTTTCAGATGCTGCTCAGTGGTATTTGGAACAGGATATCTTGTTCTAAGTTGCAGTAAATTGCAGAATCGCTCTTGTTTACCTCTTGTATCTTCTGGTCACCTGATGGCTTTTACAGTGTGTGTGGAATGAAGCTCATCTCCCTGTCTTGCCTGTTTGACGTTCAAGAAAAGTGTTTGAGCAAACAATGCTTTGTTTGGCATTTTGTTTCAGACACCTCGAAGACAGAAAAGGCTGTTTTGTAGGTACCATGATGGAAACAGAAACCCTCACCTGCTCATAGCTCCCTTTAAAGAGGAAGATGAATGGGACAGTCCTCATATTGTGCGATACTATGATGTCATGTCTGATGAAGAAATTGAGAAAATTAAACAACTAGCTAAGCCAAGGGTAAGTTTCCCTTTTTCCATCTCACTAATAACTGCTAATTCCATGCTTCAGTCTCTATTAGCAAGGACTAAGCAAAGGATTTGAAAGATCTGGTTTCATACTACAGATGATACACTGCAGCTGTGAGCCTAAAGGGAATGATTTTGAAACTGCCTGGTGATGTAGGACCATAAAGCCCAGGTTCCCAAAGGTATTTATGCATTGTTGTGCTTAATTATGCAAAGTTCTCAGTAAATGGCTTAGAAAGCTTTAAGAAATTAGAAACTAGACTTCAAAAGATAAATGGCTGACTTAAAATTATAGGAGTAGGTGTGCAATATGTCTCAAATCTGCCTTTTGAACTGGAGTCAAACTTAAATGAAATTTAAAAACCCCAAATCTCAAGTGGAAAGAAAAAAATGTAAGTTGTGCTCGAATAATACCCAGAGGTTTGGGGTTTTTTTGTTTGTGTATCCTGGAATCCACTGCTTCTGTTCTAAGCCATAGATGTTTCTTGTTACTCATGGTATGAGTTCTGGTGACTCTGCACACCAGAGTCATGCAAAGCTAGTAATGCTTTACCTCATGCAAAGCTAGTAATTATCTGTTTTTTCTGGAGGTGGAATTTCCTGCCCAACTGTCACCTTTCTGGCAAAAAGTAGTATGGCAGTGTGACAGTAGTAGACGCCCCCTTAGTTTTTCTGTCATGTCTGAGCAGAATGTAAAACTGAACAAATCTTTGCTTATAGAGGAATGGTTCATTTTATCACTCTTCAGACTACCATTATGAAATATGGTAAAATTCCAGTGAAGACTTACTGTTCTGTAAGTATTTCTAAATGTAAGCATAAATAGTTAGAAACAGACTGAGAAACTGATGCTTCCCAAGATCATTAAGAATTTGGGATGTTTATGAAGCTGGTCTTCTATGACTACCAGCCAGCTAGGGAAGTGTTGGCTGAACACTCCTGTCTCAGTGAGGAATCTCACCTCCTTAAATGGAGAATTTTTCCTATTACATCATAGTAGAAAACTTCAAGAGCTTCAGATAAAATGGAAGTATTCACATAGAGCATATCACTTATTCTGATTTATCAAATAAAGCACTAAAGACAGCTATTTTTTTGGTTCTTCCTTTTTATTCAAAGTTTGATGGAAAGTCTCAATGCTTGGTCTCTGAATTTTGCATATATTACTAATGTTAGAGGAATTTTTCATGTAATCTATATAGTGTAGAAGTGCAGTCAGTCCCTAGAAGAGTAGGCAAATATAGCCTTAAGATTCAGATGAAAATTGTCAATTTTAAAAAAGCAACCATTTTCTTATGAGTTTTTTCTGAACCTTTGTGTAGCTCAGCTGCAGGAATAACTTTAAATTCTGCAGTTCTACTGAGAGAATGGAAAATACAAGTCCTGTGGTGAGATGGTGCTTAATAAATACGGCTTAATTTTAGCTTGGAAATTTTAGTTAGGAATCATGGAAGCTTTCAGACAGAACTGTGAAGTGTTATTTTATTTGAGGCTCAGAAAGGTGACCACTTTGTTTATTCTAAAATGCATTTGCAAGAAAATTTTTACTTTTGAGTCCAAGCACTTCAACATTATCTGCAGTTTACACTTGCCAATACTTTTTGTAGAGAAAGAACATCTGCATGTGATTGGGAGTAGCTGCAGTTGAGTTGCTTTTTATGCTTGTTTTGCAAAATGCAATCACTGTTACTCCACTTCCAAAAAGTAGATCCAGCTTTTCAGGCAATCCATCAGAACTGGCTGGGGAGCATCAAGAAAATTCTTAGTTCTGTTTTTGTGGATAGCATTGAGAGAGGTCCTTCATCACAGTATGAGAAGCATATTTCCAAAATGCTTAAAGTTACCTGCAAGCCAGGAATGTCTGGACAGGCAAGAATATGGCATTTAAGTAGGAAGGCATGAATATATGAGCTCATGCTACAGGGTTTCAGCAGTGCAGAATTCCAGGAGGAAATAACAATGGAGAGCTTGCTAAACTAAACAGACTCTGAAACAGTCAGTGAAGCTTCTGACCAATGAAGGTTGTTAAGATTTTTGAAAGCAAATGCCTCTTACAAGGCTGATTTCTCCACCCTGAGAGAGGAAGCCTCACATTTTTCAGTTGCTTAGACCAACTGAGATGTAGATTGTGTGTCTTTAATGAAGAAACCTGCCTGTCAGAGCAGATAAGGAAATAATATCAAAGCAGTCAGGCTTATTTGAGTTCTGATTCATTTAGATCACATGCTAGGTGCAGAAATCAAGCAAGCATATACAACCTTGAAAATGGCAGCAGAATGAAAAGTCTGGGAAGCAAAAGATATATCCCCAAAGCTATGCTTCACTGTACCAGTGAAGAACAACATTCAGTCAGCCTGGCTCTTCTGTTGTAATTTATACAGGCAAAATCTGGAACAAAATAACAGTGAGTCAGAATTACAGCAACAGCTGTGCCAAGAACTCTTGTGTAGGGACAAGACAGCTGACATGGAGTGTAAAGCTGACTGGAGACTTATTTGAGGAAAAATGAAGGAAATTGTGACTGCATTCTCTGAAGAAGATGCAAATAAAAAGGCCTTCTATTACCTATAATTAAGTGGAAGAAAAGAGGTATGATTTAGAGTGTGTGGTTGGCAGGAGTTAAATTTAAATGTGGTTTGAGTTTATAGTCAAAGAAGAGTGTCCCAGTTCTTGTTCTCAGCTGCAAGAATGAAACCAAAGTGAGCTGGTGTATTGTTAGCAGTCATCTGTCACTCTGAGATCACAGCAAACTTCGTCAGTTTCGCCAAGTTCCATTTTTTTTCCCTACAGATCTGGTCAAATGGCCTAAATGTGATGATACTCACTGTTTTAAATGTGTAGGTGTGCTGTGCTTCTGCAGAGTTACCTTCATCATATAATAATGTCTCAGAACTAGATGTTCCAGGCATCTTTCAGCTGGAAAACTTGAGCATGGAAATATTGAGAGTTGTCTTTGGGAGTTTTGTACTACTGGGGATTTGCTTGTCCCATAACCTGTAACTCATTCTATAAAAGTTTTCACTTGTTATTTTACATCTGAGAGTGAAGTTGTGTTTTTAGTCCACATGAGGAGCAGGCTGATTAAATTAATGGACTAGCCAATCCAATGATTTTCTCTTTGCCAGGAACTTGGACTTCATATGTTGTTAACTTTCGTTGTTGTTCCCTCTTGCTAATATTGACTCCAGCTGTTTAAAAAAAAAAGTGACTTCAAAACCTGTTCAGCAAGAAACTCATGGATTTAATCAATACCATGGCTTGTGCATTCCATCAGACTCTTTTTCCAGGACCAAATGCAGGTGATGGATTCTAGTTGTGTTTCTGCATGTGTTGTTTTAGCATGAAATCAGATCATATTCTAGGTTGAAGAATATGGTTCTAGGCTCATCCAGCGAGTTACTGAAGTCGGACAAATCAGGTGTTGCTTTTGGTAAGATGTGAGAAATTTTCTATCCCGTAGCTGATGTGTTTCTTTCCCCTTGGGATTTTTTTTGGCACAGCTGGCACGAGCCACAGTACGTGATCCCAAAACCGGTGTCCTTACAGTGGCTAGCTACAGGGTATCCAAGAGGTAAGCAGAGAGAAGGGCTGAGCTTTAGTGGTTTTTGTGCTTAACAGCTGTTGTTTGCTACCTACTATGTCTGAAAACTTGAACTGCTTTGCATGTAACCAAAGCTTCCCCAACAAATGCATGGAAAATGGCTCTTTTAGCCATCTGACAAAGGGCAGAAGAATCCTTCTGCCTTGGAAAATGTGATGTGGTGATTTGTATTGTAAAATAATATGTTGCTATCCTTCCCTTAGCTCATGGTTGGAGGAAGATGATGATCCTGTTGTGGCCAAGGTGAATCAGCGAATGCAGCAGATCACAGGGTTAACAGTGAAAACAGCTGAGCTCTTGCAGGTTGGTGCACTGGCTTCATCCTGGTGGAATTAGCTGCTGGTTAGGGTGGTCTGGTGCAGACAGATATTCCCCCTGTGTGTGCCAAGCAGAGAATGGTGGAGATAGCAAAGCATGTATGAGAACTTCTTGCAGGAATCCGAGATTTACCAGTTTGTTCTGAGGGAAATGCCTGCTATTTATTTTTCAAGTCTGCAGAAGCTTATTCTCTGTCCTAGTTAAATGTTTCTAAGACCCAAGTATTTTTTGCTGTAGTCTCATATGAATTCTGATCTTTGGATGGCTGTTGGGAAAAAGAGTGCCAGTAGTACAGCACTGCCAGAATAGCTGTATGTTAGTACATTCACTGTTTTTCCTCCCTGCTCCTTGAATTCCTGTTTCAGAACATGATTGAAATACTCTTGGATTACAGGCTATCCATAGAAACCAGGTAATTGTGTAGTGATCTGGGAGACACATTAAATACAGCCTCAGAGTAATTAAAGCATGTTATGTGATTATAAAGTAAGTGAAGAGGTGCTTTTAAATTAATTTTCTGTGAAACTGGAGAGGCATTTGTATGTAACAGATGATACATGATTGGTACAGAGTCCAGTTCTGTCCCCTAGGCTGAACTCACAGGGAGTTGCACACTTTCATCTGCCTTTCCTTCAGAGGATGGAGGCAAGAATGTGGTGAAACTGTTGCTGCTGAATGTTAAACAGGCTGTTGTAGTGATAAGTACAAACCCTCAAACTACAGAAGGGAAAAAGCACTCAAGTTGTTTCTCATCTGTGTACCTCAGTTCCGGCAACCTAAAAATAAGTGTGCTATAGATAATCATCTTGCCACAAAGTGCTGTTTCTCGGAGCATGCTTTGGAGTTCTGAGAGCAAGTGCTATTCTGCAGCAGTCACTTGCAGTTCAATACATATTTATGTGCTTC
The DNA here is from genome assembly GCF_031753505.1 of Anomalospiza imberbis. Classification (NCBI taxonomy): domain Eukaryota; kingdom Metazoa; phylum Chordata; class Aves; order Passeriformes; family Viduidae; genus Anomalospiza; species Anomalospiza imberbis. The sequence goes on from NC_089695.1 coordinate 8,059,157, forward strand.
CTTCTTCCATGCTGTAGGTTGCCAACTATGGAATGGGAGGGCAGTACGAGCCACACTTTGATTTTTCTAGGGTAAGATCACACTTGCAATTATTACTTAGTGGGGTGGGGAGGAGCGAACAGTTTGGTGTGAGAGAACTTTTGAAGGTGTTTTCTGGTAGAGCATTTAGTATGTATCCCTGTTGCATGGATGGGTTATAAATTCTGAAAAGCCTTTGCACTGCCTTCTCTGATGCTGGAAGTTCAAAAGAATAGTGAACAAATCTCCCTGCTTACTTTGGGACCTTGATTCCTTACACAGTAGAGAGACACTAAGAGTCATGCAGCACTTGAATGTGCTCTTTGCATTGTTTTATTTGTAAACTGAGGTCTGTAAGCCCTGGGTTATGAGTCTGCCTTGTTCCATTAGGCTTGTGAGTTCAATGATGTTGTCCAAACCTTCTTTTCTGGGTGCCTTAAAGCATTTTACAGGAGCTGACTGAGGAGGAGGATATCCTTCCACATTCCTCCTGAAAAGTAAACATTATGGAAATCCTCGTGGGTTGTACAGCCCTTCTGGCAGACCCTGAGAGTGCCTGCAGCACTGGGGTCTGAAAAGAGTTCCCTGGGTTGATTTTGAGGGCAGTGCTCCAGCACAGGTTGGATGTACAGGTGGTAGTGCTGGGTCTTCATGAGGCACTAGAGGGCTCTGCCTGGCAAGGAACAGCTCTGGTTTGCTGTGGGAGAAAAGAAAAGCAGATTCTTAATAATGACCCTCAACAAGTTCATGGATGCGCTAAGCATAATGAAGAGCTGTGGTGACTGGTAACTTGAAATACAAAATCCATGTAATACCTTGGTTTCTGTGGTATTTCAGTGGGATCTGGCATTATTCAGATTGTCCCAATGGTTTTACCTGGTAGGAGGGATTACTGCAGCCAGAGTATACAACCCAATAATTGAGTGCAGAATTGAAGCCTCCCAACTTAGCACTGTTTAAAAAATAAAAAAAAATATCTGAGTTTTAACACTATGGAAGCTTTTATTCATTAGCTTTGGCCCATTCTGAGAATTTTCCTCTTAACTTCAAGTCTGCTTAGTTTCCTGAGTTGAGTAAATGTTCTTAAATTCTCTTCAAAGCCTTTGAACTTAAGGACCTCAGGCATCAATTTGGCCACTGTGGACTTTACTTTTGGATTAGGAGCTGGAGCAGAGCTCCACTTGGAACATAACCCTGGCTGCATTTGTCAGCTGAGGCAAGGCAGTTGGAGAGGTTGCCACAGTTCTGGTCTGGTCCTGCAGGCTCTCTGTGCATCACAGACTATGTTGAAATACAGGTGCTGCTGTGTCTCCCCAGCTTCTGATCAGCCTTGAAGCTTTTTATTCCCTTGCAGTTCTCAAATAGAACCACTTCAGTAGCTGCCTATTACAACTTGGAGATTTTATTTTGGTTGTTAGATTTTTGCTGTTGAAGTTCAGAAATTCATAGTTGGACCTGGGTTTCACAGCGGTGGCAGTAACCAGGGAATTATCTGTATCTCAGTGTTCTTATGTTGGCTTTTTTGTATTGGATTTGCATATGCAAGTGTTGGGGTTTTTTATGAACACATTTCAGGAAAGACCACTTGTTTATTACAACATGCTTCAAGCAGATTGAACTACACCATTTTAGACATGGTCACTGTAATTTTCCCTGCTGTTTGTCTTTTTCAATTTTGATTGTTTTCTTTAAATGTTGAACATTACTGCTTTTGTGTGTAAAAATACAGCTTGATGTCTCCTGACTGGAATGACTTCCTGACTATTAGCAATGTAAATAAATTTCTAATTTCATTTTTTTGAAGGAAAGACACTGGTATTCTAGATGTTTTTTCTACTTCTACACTGGCACCAGTGTGATCTCAACTTCAACAAATGAAACTCAATGTTTTTTACAGACTAAAGACAATTTGATCTTTTTGATGTGGTCTTTAGTCCTAGTCGGGCAACCACCTGAAACTACTCTATAGTTTTGTCTGCTGTCAAAACATACATTTGCTCTTCTCATGGCAGTATTTCTTTGAGTTGCTACATTTACAAGAATCTGTTATCTAAAGCCCACTGAAGATTAATTTTTTGTATTCATGTCAGTTGACTTTGGATCAGTGCCCAGAACAATAATGGCCTGTTGTTGACCTTACTTGGATAACATCTGTGCCACAGGCCCTGAAAGCATCACTTCTCTTCTCCCTTCAGAATTGTTCGGTGCAGCGCCTCCTCATTGCATCCAAGTGCTCTGTGCATGCAGCTGTGCACCCTGGCTGCAACTTGTGATGGCTTTAATGTTGCCCTGTATCACTTGTCCCCTTTCTATTCCAATTCTTTAAATTGGGCTTGAGGATCTCTGCAGAGCTGCACGTACGTAGCTCTGGTGAGAGCCTGTTTGGAACCCGGGTTAAAGTTGTTGTCTGTTGCAGCGACCCTTTGACAGCACACTCAAATCGGAAGGAAATAGGCTAGCGACGTTTCTTAACTATGTAAGTACCTCTGTCTGTCTGCTGTCTGGGAGCTCAAAATTTGCAGTTATTCTCATTTAATTTTATAGAAAGATGAGCCAGATGCTTTCAAGCGGTTAGGGACTGGAAATCGTGTGGCCACTTTTTTAAACTATGTAAGTATGATGATCTTTAAGCATTGAGTGTAACTTTAGCAGCTTGTGCACTTTTGTGCAGCTTGTAACTTTTTACAGCTTGTGCAGTTGGTTATTTGTAGAGATTTCCTGGCATCTGGCAGTAGGGATTTCATTATTCTGGCAAGCATCAGGTGCTGTCCCATCTTAATTGATAGAATTTTGGTGGTATTTAATGTCAGAGCAGAAAATTTGAATATAGGACCCATCTCCTCCTTTTGGTCACTCTGTGGAATGTTTTACTTAATTAGATTCCATGGAGGAAAGGAGACTTTGGCTTATTTCTCAGAGGGAGATACGTGGGGCATGCATGTGGTATGCTTTTGGAGAACTTGACTATCAGCCACTTAATGTGAGACAGACGTATTTTTCCACCACTGTTTGACAGCACGTGATGTTGTGGTCTGTGGTCCTCTTCCTCAGCTGTGTGGCAAAGCCAGAGTTGCTCAGTTGCTCAGCACAGCTGCCGCTTCAACAAATGAAGGCAGGCATAGCTGATAAACTTGGTGCAACTAGGTTACAAGTGCAGATTTGAAAGATTCATTAGTTGCATGCATTATACAGCCCACAGGCCATGTACACTGGAATCCTAAACAGAGCTGCCACTGGGAATAATGGCCTTGTTTTCACAGTAGTCTTCTGACACTATTTTTCTATCAACCTGTACCCACTATATCTGTAGGATCACCTCATCTTCTGTGTTAAAGATTTTAGTGATATAGCTTAAATATTTTATCACAGAATTTTATATTTGTTGGCTGACATCATATTTTGAGAGTGAAATGCATCTCAAAACAGAACCAGAAGCACTTTCAACTTGATATGGTGGAGAGGGATATAATTGTCAAAAAAAGAATTGGAGTAAGATGGGTAGCTGTGAAATATTCTGCTGCAAAGAGATTAAGTTTAAATTGAATCAATTTTTATTTTGTTTGCTTCTCAGAATTTTGGATGAGTTTTGATTTAGAAGGAACAATACACATCTTCTCTGCCAGTTGTACATGGTCAAAGGCACTTTGCCCTTGTTTGTCTGATTTAGAACACATAACACACCATACGTGTACCACCACCCTTACTAAAATGAGTAGTTGTGTGGCTAAGACGTGTATTAACTTGCAAGGCTGCATGCACATGCTTTCTAGTTGGAAGGGGCAAAAACCTGTGCAGCTGTGGCATCTGATGCCCCTTTATTGTACCAAGCAGGAGGACACCAGAGTGGTAATAACATCTCCTTTAAACAGAAATCCAAGTTACAGTAAGGATTGTGGGGACCTGGGAAGTGTATTAATAGTAGTTTTTAAATTTGGTGGGAGTTGGATCTAACTAATCTGTTTCTTTTATTTAGAATCTGACCCAAAGCTTACTGAATTCAGTGGCAAGATGTTCTATTTTTAATGGGAGTTTTCCTAGAAACTTTGGGGTTTGAATCAAGCCTAGAATTTACAATGAATCCATTGTTACTGATGAATACAATAGGGCTAAATTCATTCCAATGTAGTAGGGCAAAGCATAAAGATACATGGTTTTGTTTAGAGTCACACTGCTGTAGCTGTTGAAGCTTGAGCTGCCTAAAGCACTTAAAATTGCGTAAGAATGTTGGTGAACAGCACAGAAACAGTGCAGAAAGAGAGGCTTTCTAATAGGTTGTGTAGTTTTTGAAGTGGTTGACCAAGATGCATAAACTAAATTATGAAAATGAGTTCCAAAGGCATGGTTTCAATTTACGAGGAAATATGTGGTTTAACAGACACTTGTTTTCCTAATTGGATCATAAAGTGGAATGAAATTCTTGAAACCAGCTTACTCTGAAGTCCTCTCTCTTGTTCTAGGGTATTAGCTTATTAGCATTGCAGCTACACAACTTCTGGTGACTATTTGAAGTAGAGGATACATAATCTAGGAAATACACATCTAGATATACATAATCTGGACAAAAGTCTTCAGCTGAAATAAAATGCTTCAACAGGTATTGCTCCTTCTGCAGTTTGTGCTGGTTTGAAGTGCACCCTCCTCATCAGTGCTGCCTGTAGAGGTGCAAGTGGAAATATCAGGCCTTTGGACATTTATAGCTTGTGGGATTGTATAAAAAGCCTTGTAAATGTACAGTTTGTGGACTTTGTTTTCTCAGATGAGTGATGTAGAAGCTGGAGGAGCTACAGTTTTCCCAGATTTTGGGGCAGCAATATGGCCCAAGAAGGTAAAGTCTGTTTGTGTTTGGGTTTATTCCTTCTCTCTCCACTTGCTGTCTCTCCCTCAGCACAGTCCCTGCAAAAGTCAGCTGATGTGACAAGTGCAGTTCATTGCAGCTGTAGTGATCTTGCAGACTAAAGGGCATCTCCCTTTGCTGGTAATGTGTGAAGTGAGCAGTTTCTCTGTACAGCTATTTTTAACAAAGTAAACTTGTGTTCAGTAGAATTCCTCTGTGCTCTAACATGGCTGTGCTGGAACAGGACTAAGAGTTTTTCATGTGCTGTTGATGGTGACCTGTTAAAGTGCTTCCAGCTGCCTGCAGCTGAATCCATAGGCATCTCCCTCCCCTAACTTTAACCTGGTTATATTGACTAGGATCTGACTAATCCAGATCTGATCTCACTTTTCAGGGAACAGCAGTGTTTTGGTACAATCTCTTCAGAAGTGGTGAGGGGGATTATAGAACAAGACACGCAGCTTGTCCAGTACTAGTAGGGTGTAAATGGGGTAAGTAATACTTCTTTGGAAACAAGTCCTGAAGGGAGGCTTAAGTATCTAAAGCTGGGGATATACTGAGCTCTTATGAAAGCATTTAATAACCTGGGTGTCCCTTCAACTTCTGGAGTCATTTGGTCATAATGAAATTTCCTGCCATTGATCTCATGAAACATTAAGCAGCTGCATTGTACAGCTGTAGCTTTTCTAGTGAGTTTCTGTGTCAATGGCAGCATAAAGTGTAAGACTCAAGGGGTTTGTGTAATGTATCCGCATCAAAATTATTTTAATTAGCACTTGGCTAGAATCAGGTCCATTCCTACAGAGATCTGCCCATAGTTTGAGCTGCAAAAGGATGAGAGCTCCTTATAAGGTAAATGGGAGTGTCTGGACATTAGGAATTTCTGCTTCCTGCTGAAAGCTTATCAAGCTTCATATCATCTATTCCCATACCTATATCCCCTAGCCTCCAAGGTATGCCCCTGGAGTGCCAGAGCATGCTGCCTGTCAGTGATACAGGCCCCAGAATACACTGCTCTGTTAGTGTTGGCTCCAGAATTGTGCATTGAGGAAGATCCTTTCTTCCCCAGCCTTTTGCATCTTTCTATGTGTTTTCCCTTGGGTGAGTGGAGAAGTATAAGCATGGATCCCCCAGACCTAAAGTATCCATCTAGGTTGTGATGATACCCACACTGGGTACATGGTGATAACTAATTCCAATTCCATGTTTCCACAGTTTCAAACAAATGGTTTCATGAAAGAGGAAATGAATTCTTAAGACCTTGTGGGAGAACAGAGGTTGACTGAATTCCACCATGCTGCAGACCTTTGTTTCTGTCTCCTTTTCTACTGTTTTTTGTTCCAGTTCATTTCTAAGAAATGATCCATCTTTTTCTCCAAGAGTCCTGGCACTTTACTACAAAAGAACAATAAAATATGTAACACCTGTGAAAGAAAGTAAATGGCATTGTACACATTCATGTGTTTTGGTTGCAGTTATTTCCACATTTTCCCTGCCTTCCTCCCTACAGTCTCCCTCTGTAGTAGTGGTGCAAACAGTGCTGTGAGCAATTCTGTTTGGGTGCTTGGTCTTGTGCCTTTTGTACCTCAGATTTAGATGTTAAATATTTCTTTGAACCAAAGTTTTTTTAAAAAAAGTTTTGTGTACATGTTGATTTTATTGTATTTCTGTGGATCACAAGTTTTAAAGCAAAAATAAATGTTCTTTCCATAAAGTGATTCTCTATGTGGAGTCCTTGATTGGTGCATCAGTGTTTGGTTTCAGGGAACAGGGGGCCTTTACTTTTTCCTCTGAAGGCCTGTTGCCTTATTGCCCTTTTCCTGTAGAAAGTACATCATGATTTTGGACAGTGTTCTGTCTCAGCACCTATGGAAATCAGTAGGATGTTTTGCAAACAAGTCTTAATATACTTCTGTAGACTGGAGGAGAGTTTTGTCATGCCTGTCAGGCAGGCTTCTCTGTGATTCTCCTTTGCCCTTTTGCTCTGCTAACATGTGAGTATTGGCCCCAAGCCAACACATGGAGGATTGGAACAAAGTTCAATTTCTGAATTATTTACAAAGAAATTAGAGTTAATTGCTGGAAAAAGTGCAAAAGTTGTGGAGAAACAGGCAAATGCTTCAGAAATATAGGTGCTTGGCAGGCTCTTGTGCAGCTGAATTGACTTTGGAGCCACCCTGGCTGGGTGTGGTTTGAGCCTGACTTCATGGGACCATGGATGACTGCAGGTGAACTGAAAGCCAGAACTGGTAATGGTTGTACAACAATAAGCTAGTGCTTAAAGACATGCTTGGGCAACAGCTAACGTACCAATGCATGGAACTGGCTTGAGAAAGTGAAAGAAACTTCAATGGCACTGAAACATCCACTTGCAGTAGTGTTGTCATATGACCAAGGCTGGTTTGATTTGTGCTTCTGCATTGCCCTGTGTTGTGCAAAGGCTGAGTGAGGTATGGCTTAAAACATGTGTTGGACAGGGTTAGAAGCAATTCCCCTGCCGTCCTCTTGGGAGAGACTCGTAGTACGGGGGAGTTTTATATCTTAGATATAAGACATGTCATCAATTTATTCTATCAGTATTAAATCAATATGGCTCAGCAATACATCTTCATGTGCTCTTCTAATTTATATGTAAAGAACTGATGAATTTGGGGGTTACTGCTTCATTTAGATGCAACATGCACCTGTACTGCTAAAGCTTTAATTTTTCTGTTAAACATGCACAACTGATTGAACAGAGAGGCCTTGGATTGTCCAGCCAGAGACTTGCTGAGCTCAAGTTGTTAATAAAACTGAAGTGAGAATCTAGACTTGTGACTAAGCTTTGTGTGAATACTTGGTGCAGGTAGCTATAGAAACTGCAATGTTTTTTTCCTGAAAGCTTTGAAGACCCAGCACAGCAGAGCTCAATAGCTGCTCTCTAATCTCCCAGGGCTCTCCTTTGCTTGCCATGAATTTTGTGGTTGCTGGCTGGCTGTTTAGAATATCTCATTGTTGACCTCTAGTTCTCTTAGTAAAATGTCTCAGCATAACATAAACTTGGGGAATAAGGAGTTTTGCTTTATAACAAAGTATTCAACATACGACAGTCTTGCAGATATGAAGAAGTGATGATGAGCCAAAGCCACAGTGTCTGGCTGGAGCACTCTGGGTTTCAGGGGAAGGAAGAGGAGCCTACTCAGACTTTGTCGACGTGGTATGTTGACAGATAAAGTTCACATCAGGACTCTGGCCAAAAACTGCACATCTCATTTCTGAAATAGCATAGTTGGCTGGGAAATACCACTGTTAACTGTGTGTTATCATACTGAACTTGTAAGGATTACTTACTTGTTTTCTCTCAGAAAAATCCTATTCTGTCTTCTCAGTTGTCTTTGACCTTGCTCTCACCTACAGTAGGAGGCAATGAGTGTGGATGCAGAACTGCTTGAATGCCAAGGTGCTTTTGCTTTTTGGTGCTGTATGCAGGATTTACTTACTGCTAATCTGATCTGAAGAGTAATAAATATAATAATTTGAGAGAAAAGAGCATATGTGGCTTTTGAGATTCAGTACCTTCCCAAGCATATTGGTGTATTCTGTCACATTATACTCTGTATTCTGTCTCCTCCTTTCTGTTCTTCCTGCACTCTGAGATGGTGCTGCAGTAGCTCAGCACAGCGGATGACCTGTCATTAAACCCGGGCAGTTCATGCCCAAAACTTACCTCTGCTTGGTAAGGATTTCCCCAAAGATAGACTTTGTTTGCAAAGCCCTGGGAGAAGTGCCCCCCAAGTATTCTCCAGCTTTCAGAGAAGCCCTTGGCTTGAGCATGCACATGGATGCTTCTTCTGAATTCCTGATGAGGCCTTGAGAGAAAGTCAAGGATAAAAGCAAACCACTCACTTGATGTTAGGATCAGCTGGGTCAAAACTCACACAGAGTAAGAATTATTTTTCCTTGAAATCTGTTTTTCTCTCATGCTCTAAGGCCTCTCAGCTGTATCAGCAACGTGTAGGGAACTGGGGTCATGGTGCCCTGAGCTCTCCTGGCAGCACCTCGCTGTGTAAAGACGTGTAACCAGAGTGTGACCCAGCACGCTCTTTGGTGGGGCAAGGAGGGAAAGAAAGGAGCCTGGCTGCACTTTGAGTTACCAGCTGCCAGGGCAGATGGGCAGTGGCAGCTGCAGGGATGTGATGTGCTGGTGGGCAGTCCCATGGCTGCAGCTTGTAACTCAGGTTGAACTCCCCCCACAGTGTGTTCTGCTGTGGATCTTTGTGCAGCCCAGCGACCAAAAGCAGCTGTGTAGCTGGTGTTCACTGGCCAAGGAGAATATGGGTGAAGCTGTTTGGCGGTGTGTTGTTTTGGGCTAGAAATATACTTTGTCAGGTGTTTCACATCAAGATTTGGGTCAAAAAAAGCAGCCCTCATATCCTGATTTAAAGGACAGGTGTCTGCCAAGGAAGGCAGGAATCTCCCTTGGAATCGAAAATGTGACCCTCTTGCCTCTAAATTATTATAACTTTGAAATTACAGGGCTTTCAGGCAAAGTCATGGGAAAGCAATAGCAGTTATTTCCTTGCGTGTGTGTGTGTAAGAAGGCAAACAAAGCACAGCAGCGGCAGCAGCACCAGCCACGGGCACAAAGCCGAGAGCGGCCTGCTCTGGGCTCAGGCCTGTCCCTGCGCTGCAGCTCCGGGCACGGCCAGCAGGGGCGCTGCTGGCTCCCGGCCGCGGAGGGCGGAGCAGTGATTCCCCCGGGGGCAGCTCCTGGAACTTGGGGGTGATGTGAAATGATGCAGGAGTGAGCTGGGTGAACACCAGCGTCCCCGTGTGTGATTGCTGATTGATTAGGACACTGGGCCCTTCATCATTCCTTATGGCTTCGGAGGATATTGCTGTCAGTGTCCATATCGGCAAAGATGATGGAAGATTGATGTATCACATTGCACATGAGACCTAATGAACTTTCTAAATTTTCTCTGCTTGTCTGGGCTGGGGTGGAGTGACTTACCCACCGAGGTTCAGCAATCCTGTGACCACATCCATTTGTAGACCTGGACAAATCTCCGAGTGATTCATCATCTGGAAGAGGAGCTGGCTGATCATGGCACTTATTCCATCTTCCAAAGAATATGAATTGGGCCCATGGGGCTCCTTCCTCTGGCCCTGGAGCAGATGTGTGGGGTTTGGTATGAGAGTGGCAGCTGCAGTCAGCTGTGAGCATTACCCACCTGCACTCCAGGTGTGCAGCAGCCCCAGTGGCATCACTGAGCCCTCTGTGAAGGGTGCAGCCACTTGTCGTGGTTTGACACGGAAGTGAAGTTTCTCAGGAAGTTGGGGTCAAACCAATCAGTGGTCAGGTTTGGATATTGGCACCTGGAGTGACCACTGAAGGTATGGACACGCCTCTGAGAACACAGGGGGTTAAAAGCAGGAACTCCCAAGAGCTCGCTCTCTTTGGTTCCGGTCAGGGTGCAGTGCAGACCTCCCCTGCCCAGCCACGGGCTGGGTGGGGGAGGGGAAGCCATGCGGCCTGGTTGAGGTGAGCCGAGGGGGCTGAAGGACTGGAGCTGGGCCGGCCCCTGCAGACGGACGGGTGGAGAGAAATGGAGATGCCTTTGTCCCCCCCACAGCGGGAAAGATACAGAGAGCCTGACAGCACCTGGAATTTGCCGGCAGAGGAGAAGGAGAAGGCGGGGGGAAGGTGCCCAGCTGTGGGAATTGGAGTTCTGGGCTGAGATTTCAGCCGTCTGGGGAGTCTGAGAATTTAATCCTTTCCTGGGAAATGAAAGCTTTGTGAAATATTACTCCTCCTCGATTTGAAAGAGAAGAGAGACCGTCTGGGACCTGAGATGTTAGAAGAAGAAATTCTAGGTGGGAGGAGATGATGGAGTGGCTTGTGGCTGGACTTTTCTTGTTAGCCATAGACTGAACCAATTTCTCCTGCAACAGAGATGGCATTTTTAGGGGGATGCAATGGTGAGCCAAGAGACCTACTTCAGTGACTACCAGCACAGGAATGGAGTGAACAGAGAAAAGCTGAGGAGGGTGTGGTGATGCCCTCTGTCTTCAGGAAGAAGAATATCTCTGTTCTCCAGACCCTCGGCCCCTGGGGGGGGGGGAAATGTGGGGGACTGTGGTCCCAAAATGAGAAATTGAACTGTTGTTCTTTTGGTCCTTGGCAAAGCATCCTTAAAGGAGCCCTGTGAGCAGTCTGTCCATGCACGGTGGTGAGAGCACTGTGACATGGAAAGGAGAGTGTCACAATGGCAGATTTTCTCTGGGCGGTGTCATGTGTGACATGGAAACACAAGAGGTGGCAATTGTGTTTCCTGGGGGTCTGTGGTGCAAGAGAGACTCCTCTCTCCCTTGATGGACTGAGTATTGATTATCTGAAGGATCATGACTTGATTGAGGATCCAAGTTGTGTCTCACTGTGGTTTGTTGGAGTTTGGGTGGGGGGAGGAGGAATGTTTTAGAAAGTTTTCATTCTGGATTTAGTGTGTGTCTTTTATCCTAGTAGTAGCTTAATAAAGTTCTTTCTCCTTTATTTCTAAGCTCGGGCCTGCTCTGCTCTGTTCCTGATCGCATCTCACAGCAATTATTTGGGGAAGGTGCATTTTCATGGGGGCGCTGGCATTTACGCTAGTGTCAAACCATGACACCACTGCTGCTGCACCACGGGCAGGCTGGCAGCAAGAGCTCACCTCCTCCTGCTATAGTATGATTTTGTTTGTTTGTGCATTCATTTCCTCTGTTTTGAGTAGGCACAGACAAGTGAAATGTTTCTGACTCAGTGAGGTATGGGAATCTGTGAGCCTTAATACCATCTGTGGCCTTAGGCTGTCACTTCCTAACAAGTGTTAATTTAGTTATACTCTCCTCTCAGCTCTCACTTTGCCCTCACATATGTATTTTGGTGGGAGAAACACTGCAAAATGTGTTCACTCACCCATGCCTGCAGGATGGAGGCAGTCGCTGGCTGTGCTGTCCCCAGCCTGCAGGATGTCACCCTGCTAATATGCAGCTAAGTCTGGCTCTTGCAGGTGTGTGAGATGAGGTAATATTTTGCTGCAGCCAAAAGTTTATTAGGTAAAAGAATGAAAGTTGTTGGTTCTGTCTGTTGTTATTTGTGGTTTGGATTTGTTCTAGTTAATTTGTTGGGTGTTGCTGGGAGAGGGGCGGGGTTGAAGTCCTGACCAAAGGAAGTAGGATGAGAAGGGAGGGGACACAAAATAGGTGGTCAGGAGAGAATGTGAGTTCCTGAGCATCCAGCTGATGGGAAAGGGGACAGGGACTGCCCCGGCCCCAAAGGGCATTAAAAGTAGCCATTTTGATGGAGGCTGTCTCTGGCTCTTGGGGAGACAGGCTCACAGCTGGCTCAGCTGAGTCCATACAAATAGTTTTCTTTTGCTTCGATGACTTTGTTCCAATTTAAATTGTGTCTAAAAGTTAGTATGTTTCTAACACAGGTGTCCTTTACCATGCAAGGGCTTAATGTGTTTCCAGCATGGCTTTCTCCAGCCTCTCCAGCAGCTAGGAACACATGCCCTTGTGCTGGACGTGCTGGTTCCAGTTGGATCCCCACCTTCTCTTGCAGCTCAGCCTCTCACAGGGGCTGCTGCAGCTCGACTTAGAGGGAGGGAGCTGTTTCAAATTAGCAAAGAGTCTGAGGTAATTGAGCTCTCATTAATGTCGTTTTACCCTTGCCAAAATAAATGTTAGCAACCTCTTAGCAAGCCCACTAGCCAGCTGAGGCTTGGCTCACTGACCAGTGTCCCCCACGGACACTCCATACACAGAGAACCAGCTGGGTACAGCAGCCTGGGCTGACACGTTTTTGGGCACTGTCACTATGTGGAAATGTTGTACTATGTCACATTCAAGCAAGAAAGAGTTTGTCCATCACATAATTCATTTAAAAGAAACTATTTCTTCATTGATGTGTTTACCTAGAAGTTCAGACTGCTTAATGACTCAGGTTTGTACCTCAGTAAGACGAGCATCTGAATTGTTACATGCTCCCAGCTTTGAATCTTCCTTCCCACAAGAGCTTCCCTATGACTGCACTGCCCATGAAAGAAGAGCACTGACAAAAAAGCCCTTTGAGTCAGAAGCTTTGCACAGGCTGCATCGCTGTGGTTTTCATCTCTGTGTTTTGCTCTGACTAAATGATAGCTTGAATTTTCAAGGCAATTAGCCTGGTTTACTCACAGGAAAGAGGAAATGGCAAGCTGGAGTTGGTTTTGAAGCAGTACAGAGGAAACATCTGTAGAACTTTGGGAGTGTTTAAAGGTGGAGAGGAGCAGCCATGGACTGCAGCCTTGGTGAGCAGAACCACATCTTGTAGCACCAAGTGACATTACAGCAGTGTGTAATGTGTCCGAGGACTGGCCAGAATGTCAGTCTAATGTGCTGAAGATTGACCAGAACTCTATGGCAGCACTCCCAGGAATGGAGTCAGAGCTAATGGAAGCTTTTGCATGAGTTCTAAGTAATAGTCCCCTCTTTTGTTAGTTGTGATTTGTCCCCAGTGGCTCCAGGCAGCCAAAGCAAGCAAAGGTGTCAAGGAGAATCACTCCTGTGAGTACCAGACCTTTGTTTCTGCAAATGATTTAATGATGAAATGCCGTTTTTAAGTTATATCTGGGAAGTCACAAATTTGAAGCTGCAGACTGATCAGAATCTTCTTACTAGCCCTTGTGCAATCAGTGCCTCTTTTTGACACTTGGCATTTGGTTCTGCCGAGGTGCTGCTCTGGCTGGTTACACTTTTATGTCTTTCAGAAATAGCAGTTCTGAGTTCAGGAAGTCTCAAGTGTGTCGTATACCCAGCTGGGAAGTTGGATTTTACAAGCCCAAGTCTGGAGCAGGACTGGGTGTTCCCAGGAGTGCTCCTCTACCTCATCTCTCCTGGGTATTTTAATCCAAGATTTAACTTCATCTTCCAGCAATGCCCTGCTCTTGCCATCCTCATGGGCTGCTGCCAGATGGGGTTTGTCTCACCCAGTGCCAGGCGCCTCCTTAGGGAAGAGGAAGAATGCAGGCATTGATGGAACAGCAAATAGCTCAGAAAATACCTCTCCCTCTATTAGATCAGAAAAGGCACAATCAGGCTGGGGTGAACAAGCACACAGTGGTCCACCCAGCTGTGAAAAAGGCCTTTCCTCATTTTTCATGGCTATTCTGTGGCAACTATCTGTTTTTTTCTGGAACAGCATAAAAACTACTTTAAGAGCTGACAGTAGGTAAAACAGGCCAGGAAGGTTTTTGTCTCTAAGAATTCTTGCCTAAAGGCAGCACAACATGGGATGTTACTGCATGAAGAAACCACCATCAGGCACTAAATGTTCTCTAAGAAATGCCCCGGCACAGCTCCAGGGCTCGATACACAGATAAAGGCAGCTGCATCTTCTACCCCATCAGTTACAGGTGGCACAGCTCAGCACTTCTGAGTGTCAGGACCTGGGTGTGTGGAGCCAGTTGTGCAGCCGAGGAGATTGAAGGGTTGGATAACACCCAGCGAGCCTGGCAGGGCTGAGCAGATACACCTCATGGTTCAGGAGGGTCTCTGTCCTGGGAACCCCCCAGAGCTGCCCCAGCAGCACCATGCTAACTCTGCTTTTCTTCTAAATATTCCTCAGGTTAAATCCCTTATGTGTCCTATACCACTGAGATGGCCAAGAAATCTCTTTCTCAAAGAAAGGATTTACCCAGCCACACTTGTGTTATCAGAAGAACTTCCTGAGCTACTGATAAATAACAGCTCCCTTAAGCTGCACACTTGACCTATCCAAATTCTATTTGTAAAGTTGCAATGAGTTTGCAGTTTGGGTTTAATCCTATGGGAAATAATAACTTGGGAAATTCTTCAAAGACAGCACTGTTGAACATTTCCCCTTGACCAGGCTTGACCATGGCTGGCTCTGAAGCCACCCTTGAGGTGTCCCCTGCTTGTCCTCTGTATGTGCCACCAGCTCGTGTTCAGGCTGCCACGTAGCTGTGAGCGTGGCTCGAGAGCTGTGCAGGGAACTGGGAGGCTGATCCTGCACAGCTGGGCCAGCTGCTGGCCAGAGCAACCAGAATAGTGTGAGAAGGAGCATTTGGAGCTTGGGAGGGAGAAATTAATGGAATCATTCAGCTGGAAGGGACCTGCAGCAATCATCTAGTCCAACTGCTTGGCCACTCCAGGACTGAATTGTTTCCTAGAAACCAACTTTCCTTTATTAAAAGCATATTTATTAAAAAAAAAAAAAAAACAAACAAAACCAAAAAACCAAGAAATCAAAAAACAATTTAAAAATATGTCAAGTGTCATTAAAACAAACTCCTCTTAAATAAAATACTGAATTAATCACTTGAGTGATGCTTATCCCTTTAAGTGCCTTTTAGGAGCCTGAGCAGTGCTTGGCAGTGGGAGCAGTGGCCAGCTTGTCCCGAGCCACAGCTGGGTGAAAGGACAGAGTGATTGTTGTGGATTCCAAAACTGAAAAAAGTTATTTTCCACAGAACAAGACAAAGTATCAAATACTTGTGCTCAGTCTACACAGTAAGTTGATGTTTGTTCTCACAGATAGCTCTCCTTTGGAGAGGGGCAGGAGAAACAAGTGGCCTTGTTTCCTTAATGTGTTACCTGGAGTAAATACAGGATATTTTACACTTCCAGAAGCTTTTATAACTCACAGTGGGGTTTCCCTGAGCTGAAGAGGGTGTGGGTGGGACCTGAGGCACCTTGCCGTGGAAGCACACCTGGGATCTCTGTTAATCAGCACATCAAAGCAAGGCAGAGTGGAGTCTAAGGAGTCTAACTTGTTTGAGAGCACTGCTCACCTGCCATGTGGACTCTGTGGTTGGCTTGGTTTGTTACTGACAAAACGATTTTTAACCTTTCTGACAAAAGTAAATAATTCAGAGACAAAGCAGTGTGGTGTGGAGGGACAGTGGATGGAGAAGGAGCTTTCCACGAGGCTGACAGAGGAAGCTTTGCTCTTCTCCAAGAGCTTGGTCCTGTCCTTTCTCAGTCCTGTTGTTTGCTGCAGGCTGGTAGCCCTGTTTCTAAGCCAGGCTAGGGTTTGCACATAAAAACTGGAACTAATATTTCATTAAAATGGGGTGGAAATTAAAATGAAATTTTACTAGCAAGAGCTGTTGTTTTGTTAGCACAACAGAGATCTGCCCCAGGTGTGAAACAGCTCCCGCACAAACTGCTGGGAGCCAGCCTTGATGCTTGTTAAAGCTGGCCCTGATGGTGTTGGTGTTTTAAGGGAGAGCAGCTGTGCAGCTTCTTCAAGTGTCAGTCGTGGGCAATGCTATACACATGGCCATCACCTCCAGGTGTGTAACTGCCTGCTATGGGCATTGTTAACTTGATCAACTAGAGCTTAAACTGCCTTGCAAATAAATAATGTTGGCCCTGGGGCTACTGGTTAGTGCTCAGCTTTACATATTAATGCCTTTTCACGTAACTGAAGAGGAGCTGCTGTAACTGGAAAGCCACACTGGCAGAAGAGCTGCTTGGTAGGGATGTATTCTCTAGAAGTGAGAGGCTCAGTGAGTAACAACTGGATAAAGGAGGTTTCTGATGATTGATTTGAATCCTAGTGAGATCACAGAATGAGAAGCTCATTTGAGCTCTGGGAAATCATGTTATACTTTCTACTGGATTGGATTGCCAGCCTGCAAACCAGAGCTGACACGGTGGGCCTGAGCCTGCCCTGCATTCCCAGCCTGGCAGAGGATGGGAGCCAGGTGGACACTGCAGCGAGATCCCCTGCTCTCTCAGCTGTGTGGTCTGGGGAGGCAGGACCCATGCCTGGGATGCAGAGTACTTCATCCAGGGTTATCCGGCCCCAACCTTCCAGCAGCACTCCATTCATGTCAAAAACTGAAGTAAGCTCACTTTAATTTTGGTTTATGTGCTTTTGGGGAATGAATTCTGGATGGGGCAGGAAGTGGGGGTGCAGCGATGACCACTGCCTGTGCTCAGCTCCCACCACATCAACCACAGCCTTATCTCACCCCTCCATCTCAGGGAGGGAGGTCTCAGACTATCACACCTCTTTCTGTTTTATTTTCTACCTTCCTTTATAACTTTTCTAAAGCTAAGACCCCTTTTAAACCTCTTCCATTACATGCTGTCAATGATCACAGATGACTCTGTTCTGAGTAACACCTTGGCAAGAAAAAAGAAGCAATAAGGTAAGCTTATTCTTGTGGTGTAATTTGGAAATTACCAGATAAGTCCAGTAGCCTTCTGGCCACCAGAAAAATTATTTGTACCTCAGGCTCTAACTGTTGTATTTTTCCCACAATTTATTTGAAATATGCAATTTTTTGAGAGTAACATTTAAGTTCAGGAAGAGCAACCATTTTTGTGATATGTTTGCATTTGCCAGCAGGTTCTGGGGTAACTGTGCATTTCAAGGGCAGTGTGTCTGGATTTTTGTAGAGTGGATCCATGCTGACTCAGCAGGGAGGTGGATGAGATGTGCCTCTTGTTTCTCTGCAAGTAGGATTGCTCAGATCAGGAGAGAGAATAGGGATGATGCTGTTACAGATAGCAGGGGGAGGCAGAGATGGGGCTTTCCCATTCTTTCTGTTGTTTGCTCATGGTGGGTGGTTAAAAGTGCACTCAGGTCCCTCCAGCATTCTGTCCTGCACCCTAAGTTTAGATCCTTGTTGTGAGGGCAGAGAAGAAACATTTAATTGCAAGTAATAAAAATTAAGAGTCTTTGCATGTGAATAGGCTTCAAGACACGCGAGCCCAGTACTTATGGAAGTTATTAGAACAGATTGTGCTGCTGCCAAGAACATTAGATCCAGATTTCTTTTTTTTTCCATTGCCTTTGGGAGTATTTAGTGCATTGCACTTGAGAAGTTTCAAAGTCTGGATGAAGATTCAAATAACTTAGGAAATTGTATACGGAGAATTAGGGCTGGTTCCGGATTGTTTCTGACCAGAATCAGATGGGGTTTCTGTAGGTCTTACATCTTTGAGAAATTAATTCCTTTATGCCTTTTACATAAGGTTACAGTCAATGATGACTTATAATCTATGGATTGCTGATGTGCTGTTAGCTCAAACAAATTATTTAATACTTGCCATTTCTTTCACTAATTTTTTTAATATGAGCTTTTAAAATTATTTCCCATTCTGTCCTGTAGTTAGTTTTTTTATTGTTTTTATTGTTATTGAAGGTTATGGCTTCTTTTAATAAGATTATATTCTTTGTCTGCTCACAGCATTTGTGACTCAAGGATGTGGCTAACAGCTCTTTGTATCTTAAGACACAAAAAAAAAAAAGAGTTTCAAATATTTCAGCTATGGTAAACAGGTTCTGTAGCCTCAGTGCCTGGTTTATTTCTGTACTCTGATAAAGTCATGGGAAGAGTTTACGTGCTGAAGTTATCTGCCCATGCTTCCTTTGGGTCAGATCCTGTGGGTTAAACTTGTGTGAGTCCTCTCATAACTTCACATTGATGGATGATATCAGGAATCATCCTAAATTATGTGTCTTCTTGATTCTATAGAAGCATTTGCATTATGTATAGGCTTCATCAGAGTATTTTTAAAAGCTTTGCCCAGGTTTGGTTGTTTTGTTACTATACATACTCTGATGCCTGAAAAAACTCCAGGGTGCTGGTGTATAATTTTATAATGCTTGTTTATAAGCTTTACTTGGTTGCTTCATGTTGTAAAACATGAGGAATAACTGAGCATGGCTTTGACCTTGAGGACTTTATGTGAGAGGGCAACATATATGTGCAGGAATCATGCAAGATAAATGCATTTATAAAGGTAGTGAGGAAAATTCTGCTGCTGCCTACCCAGTTTGAAAGGTCAGATTTTAATTCGAATCTGGTTTCCTTTTCTGCATTTCCTTGGTGCAAGGGTTGCAAGTAGATGTATGGAAAAATAAACATTTATACAGGAGGAGTGACCTGAATTTAAGAGTGGGTATAGTAAGAGTGTGAGTAGGGGTTTTTTCCTCTCTCTTTATGGACTTAAAAAAAAATGAGTCATGCTGGGAGTGCTACAGGATTTTCTGATCAGGTCAGTGGAATACTAAGCCCAAATGTCATGCTCAGGATTTTAAGATGAAACTGAATTACATTAAGGTTAAATCTTGGAGGAGCTGCTGGAGTAGGTAGGTGCTCAGAGGGAAAACCCAGCTGTATCTCAGCCAGCCTGACCACAGGCAGTAATAAAAAGATGTTCTCTGGCAAGAGCTCCTAAAAATCATGGACTCCTGCAGAATAAATACCTTCCTGATGATAATGTGACTCTTCTGTCTACCATCCCAGTTCAAACACTGGTGCAACATCTCTTATTCTGTGGGGTTTTGTGAAACCCTTAGGGTGTGTTTGAACGAGGCCAGCTCCAGAAAATATTGTGGGCTGACTTGTTATTTCTCATAGGGTTGGACTTTGGAGGAGCACTTGGATGACCAAAGGAGCGCTTTGGTCATCTCTGGGGTTCATGAAACTGAACGAAGTGCTCTTCAATTTCTTTCTGTTTTTTTTAAACTGAGCTGTGCTTTGAAATGGTTGGGCAGGGGAAGGAGCTGCATGCCCTCGAGGAAGATGTGGGGGCAAAGGTGAGATCACAGATGCATAACATTAAACAGTGACTTTGAAAAAGAAACACGCTAGGCTTAAAACTAACCACTTTTAAACTGGGTATCTTCTAGTATTTTTCAAGGTCCTCTGGCAGTTGAGGTGAGGCTGAATACATGAGCAAATTCATGTATTACTCAGCAGCTGCTCTGAGAGGAAGGCCAGCAGTTGGTTGCATTTACTGTATGTGCTGTGAGGAATTTCAGGACAGCAATTCAGCAGGTTTGTTTCTTTGCATAGCTCCCATCCTTTCTCACACAACCACAGAAACTCATCCTTCACGTGGCTGTGTGAATATGGCCCTAAAGAACCCTGCTGCAATTCAGATCATGGGATCTCAGATGTTTTCATAGACTTTGAGCTTTATAATTTTGTTTCCATTTTCAAGGTTCTCTGTGATGTGGGGGTTTCCAGAGTGCTTATCTTGCCCAGGATGCAAAGAGATGCAGAGAGCTGCAGCAAGACCTGTACCACCCCATCACCACTGTTGTTTTAACCTGGAATGCCCAATGGTTCAGGGCTTGCTGAGCATATTAGAAAACTCCTTATGTTGGGACTGAAACATGACAATAGGACAAATGTTTTTCCTATAAATGCTGTGTCTCTTTCTTCCTCTTACCACTATTTCATCAGCTGCAAAAATTAGTTCTGATGGTCCAATCTAGATTGTATATTGGTTAATGGTCCAGACATGATGGGAAATAGTGCAAACCTTCTGGCTTGTGTGTCTGTGTGAATTACAAGGTTTACATCTGTGATGAATTGTACTGCCATAACAAGGAATTTCCATGGTTCTTAGTGACTTTAATCAATTGGATAGTGACCATTCCTTGTCCAAAACTCACCAACCTTAGATAGACCGTGAGTGGGAGTGGTGAAGCGTGTTCAGCCGTAGCAAAGGTCTAAGCACCAAGGTAAGATTCATCTAGCAAACAGACATCTGTCATATCTCAGAGTTAGAAAACCAATGAATGACTCCATTATGTTTTATCACAGTAGTTTCAAATTTGGGTCCAGCCTTTTTCTGTGCTTAGAAGAGCTATGGATTTTTAACTCATGTTGGCTAGATTTGTTATTATACAAGCCAATTGTCTTTTGGCTCAATTTCATGGCAAATTGTAGTTCTATCTGTACTTAGAGAAGTCTGGGTTCCCCCATCTTTTCTAACTGTGAGGACAAAACCCTTTAAATCTGTGGTGCCTCTGAATCTCATGGGAACAGGTATCAGCAACCCTTGGGAGACACATCATCCACGACCTTTTCTATCTGTTATCTTGGTGTTGTTAGTGCAGACTAGGAGTACTGGTATTGCCATGTCTAGAATTGGCCTTAACTACTACCTTGAGATAGTCTACCTTTTTAAAAACTTCTTCCTATTTAAGTCTCTGCCTAAGACTTTTTCAAAAACACAGATATATAGCAGAAAAAGAGCATTTGGCATCCAGTTTGTATTGACTTACACAGAGCTGTGTGAGATCTTGTGCAAGGAATATTGCTCAGTATCTTTCTTAATATGCTCAGTATATTTCTTAAGGCATGAGATTCAGCACCAGTTTGGATTTAGTCATAACCTGTACAAATTCTGTATAGTGAAAAAAAAAGCGGAAAACTCAAAGCAAAGTCTGTTCAGTGCACTGGGAGAAGACACTGCAGCTGCAGTAGCAGCACATGGAGCCTCAAGGTTTATTAAGTTCATGTTAAAGCTCATTGTAAAGCAGTGGAAACTAGAAGCATGGATTTTGTGCTCAGGGTTAAATTACATGGAATGGTGGCTGTTGGGTCTCTTCAACCCTCCTGGGTGTTGTGCTGGATCTCCTGGTCTGTGGGTCAGTGTTTGGTTTTCTGTTCCTTTTGTGCAATCCCCACACAAGTGATACAAGGCTATGGGATAGCCTTATACCATAAAACTCTAGTGACATAAGACACTTCACATTTGATAACTGCACAAAATAAATGATGACACTTGGCCATGCTTGTTATACGAAATTTTAATTGCTGTGTACAGTTTTAATTTGCCTCCTTGCATTAGCGATCAAAATTTGACATTAATTAACATCAGAAGATTTGCATTAATTAGTAAAGTCTCTGTAACAGCCATATCTCCCCCTCCCCTTCCCAGCCAGCCCCTTGCTGCCTGGGCAGCTCTTCCCTAGTCCAAGCCTTGGTGGGATTTCCAGGAGTCATGGCAGATGCATTCACCATCCAGGTACAAGCCCAACTCGCTTCTCCCAACATTCCTGCAGTCCAGCTTCTCTTTGACCCATCTCAAGAATTCTTCCAGGCTGTCTTTAAATTTTGAGAAACCAGTATTTGCCTTCTTTAAGCAGCTGTTGTTTTTGAATGAAGATTTCTAGGAGCAAAAAGGAGGTACTGATGCATGAGTACAGATGCTGCACATTCTGTCCCAGCTCACTGGGATGGGATGGAGGAGAATGCTGTCCTTCACACCCCCAAAACCATTTCACACAATTCCACAATTCTTAGAGATCGATAGTCATTAGTTATTTCTCTTTGAATTTCACAGTACTGCAGACTTTTCTGTGTTGATTTGGGAGGGCAGAGGAGTCATCTGCCAGTCTGGAAGAAAGTCAAAACCATTTCTCTCACAATACCAAATCCTGGGGACTGTGAGGGACATTGGCTGGGTCCCAGCACACTCCCAGCTGCAGCAGTATGGATCGCTTGTTGGTTGTATGAGAAACTTAGACATGGCTTATTCTGCAGCTGCAATAGATAAAAAATTGATGCTTATGTGTTTTTCTTCCTAAAGCCTGCTTCTCTATTGCAGGGGATTACCTAAATACAGTTATTTAGGTAAATCACCTCGTTTTTAAAACCTTGGAAAAATGGATAACAACAAGAAAAAGTTTGAAACCCAAATCAAACAAATAGTAGAGGCTTACCTTCAAAATATTGCAGGTTTTTTCTAGCTTTTCCATATCTTTCTCCACTCTTCTCATGCATGGGCATTTGTGAATCTTTTTTAGTTCGTGAATAAATATTTCAGTGTTATTATGTGCACAGCCTAGTTTCTAGGAGAAAAAGGGAAAATATATAGTGTTCTAGTGCGACAAGAACGCTTTTCATTTTTAAAAGAACTGTTAATAAATCATATTGAATATGCCATTTTTCTCTGGAAATCTAAACTTCTTTCATTCTTTTTAGGATTTCCTATTTCCTTCCTTCTTGCCAGAAGTGTTAAAAGGATAGTTTTCATAACTATCATTGCTGGAAAATTTGAAATAAAAAGGGTCCAGTTTCTGTCACTGACAGTTCCTGTCAGTGGAGGATGTGACCCCATTGGGAATATGATTTGATTCCATCTAAGAGAGTGATTAATTTTGTCTTTGGTTTGGAAGTAAGACACTTACAGGGAGCTACTTTAAACATTTTCTTTATATTTCCAGTCCTTTGAAGATCAGACTTTGCAATCACTAACAAAAATTTCTCTGGAAAAATATTAAAAAGAACTGATAAAAATTGAGTTGCGGCGTGATTATCTTTAGGAGCAATTAGAATGGTTATTAGCCAGGCTCTCATAATCTTTTAAAAATAGGTCATTGCATCAGTATTTTGGGACACCATTTACATCTGCAATAATTACAGCTTGCTTTAAATGTCCTCAGACTTGCTGTGCCAGAGGTTACACTCCAAGTTCTCTTTGAAGACTAACTAAAAATGATAGAAGGGAAGCAACAGGTTCTTACCTTTACGTGGACAGGTGTGGAGAATTTCTCCTGGAAACAATAGAAATCTGTTAGTCACAAACTGGACATCATCTCAAAAAGTAAACCTGGTGTGAGGGAAGCGGGGGAATTACTTACATGTATGTGTCCATTTTCAGCCTTAAGCAAACAAAGCATTTCATCAACTAGTGAGTATTTAGTCTCGTTCAACAGACGAGGCATTTCCTTCTGAGGGAGAAAGTAAGTGGACACTCCAGAACTCAATAATAGCAAGAATATGTGGGGATGCATTTTAAAGGTGTTAATTTGGGAGCTTGACCCCTGTTATCTGAAAAGGGCTTTGAATTCAAGCTCTTCTCTATTGGCAGATACGAAGCTGGCTTATATAGAGAAGATGAGTAAATGCGGATGTGATCTTATCTCATTCATAAATCATTCAAATCAGACAACAACGACAGCGTGAGCAGGTGAATTATCAGCATATCAGATTTGAGAAACTTTTGATTAAAGTTCTGGTAAATTTCCTGAAGCCTCTAACTTCAGAGCAATGAATGCTTTAATGCAAGAAAAAGTGACATGTAAGGGCATGAATATCGTAAAAGAATAACAGAATAATCATAAAATCATAGAATGGTTTGGGTTGAAAGGACGTTAAAGCTCATCTCCAACCTCCTGCCATGGCCAGGGACACCTTCCACTAGACCAGATTGGTCAGAACCCCATCCAGCCTGAACTTGGACCCTTCCAGCGATGGGGCAGCCACAGCTTCTCTGGGCAACCTGTGCCAGGGCCTCAGCACCCTCACAGGGAAGAGTTTCTTCCTAACATCCAATCCAACCCTCCCCTGTCAATTTGAAGCCATTCTCCTTTGTCCTATGAAGGAAAATATCTGAGGAAACTTGTAGTAAAGCAACCATGAAAGGGATTGCTTCCCTCAGATAAGACTACCTCTTCTGTTGCTGTAAATTTTTGCAGTTCTACAATTTCAGCATCTCTGGTGCTAATATCAGCTAAGGATGGATTCCATAGGATCTAATTAATCATCTACATCCCTGCAGTGTGACTTGGAGTGGCACAGACATGTGCAACACCCTTGCAAATCTGACTGCTTTTCTAGAGGATATATCGTCTCTTTGACCTGAAAAGAAAACATTAGGCTGTTTGTTCATTGAAAGTGTGAGAGCTGGATTTTACCCTGGCATAATTAATTTGTATGATAATGCTGTGCAAAGCTGCAGTCTCAGGTGGTAACTGCAGCTTCTCCTTCTCATAGTACGGGGAATGTTTGCTTCTTCACTAATGATGTTTGGGCCCTTATGTAACACTTCCCAAAGGTAATGAGGTGATTCACATGGGGACATGGTTAGTAAGTGACAAGAGGGGCTGCAAGGACAGTGCCACACTGTGAGGCGGCACGTCAGGGTGCTTTGGGGTGGGACCCCAGCCTCCTGCAGGAGGGGAGCCAGGGCTGCCCCAGCTTTCAGAGTAACTGCAGCTCTCCCAGCACAATCAGCTCAGAGCTGAGTGAACACACGGGGGAGTTCTCTTCCAAACATGAAGGCAATGCAGCTCTAAAGACAAAAAAAGAGTAATTTTTTCTATGCTAGGTAGCAACTAATGTTACAGCCAATCAAAGAAGTGTCATCAAGGGAGCTCTGAGTGTGAAGTTATTTCTGGCCACCAAGGAAAGGGAAATCACTCATCATCAGCATTGGTGCCAACCATGCCTGGCAGTGCAGTGGGAGGTTTTGTAGCCTTCCCCAGGACAGGTGGGCTGCCTTGCCTTGTTCTGTGCTCAGGAACAGCCCTGGCTCCAGCAGAGAGCTGGGAGGAGCTCCTTGTTCAGTGCCAGAAGCCACGTGCTTGGCAAGTGCTCTTTGGGAAGGGTGAGGGAAGAGCCAAGCTCCCAGCAAGAGCACCAAGCTTTGCCAATATCCCTGTCAGCCTGGGCCAGTACGTATTAGGGTCTCTCCTAAATATTTCCCATATAGGCCAGTTTCTATTCTAAGTCTATATTTGATTTTTAGATACGTAATTTCATAGAAAATGTCTGACAAAGCACAAAGTTGGTTGATGGGTTTTTCCAGATTGATTAGGGAAATTTTTTCTTGAGTCAGGGATATGTTTCCTTCTGGATAGTCTTCTAAATAATAATAATAACAACAATACTACTAATAATAATATGGATATTTGAGACTGGATGACGTTCTAAATTCTTTGTCTGGGTACGTTTTGGGTTGTCCCTACTATGAAAGCAAATGCACAGGTTAACCACGGCCACGTTATTCACTGTTCATTTTCCTGCTTTGCAAACTGGCTAAGTTATTCACATTGCTATGTGAATGGTTCTTGTAGCAGAAACCACATAGGAAATGGTCGTCTTGGATGTACTTTCCAGCACTGCTTTGGTTCATCTCTCTGATGAGAAGCCTGAGTCATTCTCTCAAGGGCAACATTTTAGTATCAAGCTGCTCTTGGTCTGTTGCTGTCAGGCCCCCTCATTTCCTAACGAGCCTTTGCAAGACCATGTAGCTTTGGGCATCTCTTTTCAACTGACAGCCTGAGGTAGAGTAGATTAAAATGAGTTACCAAGATCAAAGTTTAAATGTTTAAACTGGCACACCAAAAAATGCAAAACATGTAAATAATCAACTAAAATGCCTTTGTACTTTCTCCTGTGTGAGTTTCAGTGTCTGTTGGTAACACAAGGAAGCCCAATCTGCTCCTCACCCCTGGAGGTGGGAGAAATCAGGGAAGTCTACTTTACCTTCTCCCATTTCTGTCTGGATCATTTGTTCCAGGGGAGGTGGTGGGTGAGAGGTTCAACCACCACCTTACTGTGTACAAGGATTTAATAGCCAGACCCACCAGACACAAAGCCCTATGTGACACCTTCTAAACCCATTTGTCAAATAATTTTTTGTACCAGATATCTTTTGGAACAGTGTCACTCCTTTTAAGGCATGCCTACCTGGAAGATTTAGTGTCAAATAGCTTTGAAGCTGCTGGAGAGAAGTAGCAAGATGTTATCAACAGGCTCATGCTCAGAGAGCAGCTCCCTGGCACAGGGAGAATCTTTTGGTGATGCCACAGTAGCCGGGTGTCAGTGCCCAGCCCTCATTCCTGCACTGACTCCTGCTCAAAGCCAGCCTTCTCTTAAAAGCTGTGGGGCCTGACAGAGTTGTTTTCCTTTCAACTCTTTCTGTATGGGAGGTGAAAATGTGCTGTGCTTTATTAAACCCTTTTGATCTGTAGGTTTTTATAAAAACATGTTTTATACCAAAAACACTCTATACAGGAGTGCTCATGTTTTTTACCAGCTGAAGAGATTCAAGGGTGTTGGCACAGGGAGTTTTGAGGAGCTGGGATAAACAAGCAGAACACCAGATTTCTCAAAGCGGTGAAAAATATTTGACATGAAAGCCTGACACACCTGGGGCACGCCTTATCAGTGGGCTTGGGCACTGCAGGGGAGCTGAGGCACACAAGCCCTTTTCCCGGCTCGTTCACAAAACAGCTCGTTCTGAAACCTTCCTTCACCTTTCCGTGGCACCTCTGAGCTCTTTAGAGTAATACTGAGAAAAGATGATTAAACACCTGAGCGAGTAGCTCGCAGGCGGCGCTTCTTTCCTGGGCGCGCTGTGGCTGCTGGCAGCGCCGCGGCGGAGCGCGGGCCGGGGCTGCCACCTAGAGAGCGGCGGGGCCGCTCGCACACCCATCCTCGGCCCTCTGGGGAGAAACGCCTGCCCGGGCTCGGCAAACGCTGCAAGGACTGGCTGCCTGCTCCGCGACTTATCCCTGCCCGAGGGGCGCCTGGGCGAGACGAATAATGGGGTAATAATTGTATTTGTATTTGAGCAAGTGATTGCTCTGGGAGTTAGGTGTGTCTGCTCTTCTCCAGGCTCTTCTAAGGGAAACGTTCTTGCAGGATCACAGAATCACAGAATAGTTTGGGTTGGAAGGAACCTTAAAGCTGATTTAGTCCCAGTCTCCTGCCATGGGCAGGGACACCTTCCACTGTGCCAGGCTGCTCCAAGCCCCATCCAGCCTGGCCATGGGCACTTCCAGCGATGGGGCACCCCCAGCTTCTCAGGGCAGCCTGCTCCAGTGTCCCACCATTTTTCGATCTTCCCTCCTCACCATCAGCAAAATCCACAGCATTTCCCAGTAGTCCTGGCCCATTGCTTTGTCTCCCCCTCAGAAGATTTCTGCTAAAATTGTAAAACTTTCTTTGGAAGCAAGCTTTTTCGCTGCTTTCCTCTCTCATCCCACAGGCTCATGGCCCCTTCCCTCCTTAGAAGATGAACTATTCCTCTCTGCACCCAGTCCCAAAGGAGAGAGCAGCTTTGCACGCAGTGTGCAGGACTGTGCTCCTGCTCCCCAGAGAGCATTCAGCCTTTGAGCTGGAGGTCAGTACCAGCCCTTTCAGACCAGCTCTTCAGCAGGCTGGGTGCCAGGCTGGGGGTGATGGGACTAGAACGTTCCCTCGGGTCCCTTGTGAGTCCTGTCATTACAGGAGTTCCAGCTCCATCCCAAAGCACTGACGTACCCTGGGTCACCTTCCTCCTGCCCTCTCGCCCCCTCAAAGGGTGAGCTGCTTTGACCTAAAGCCACTAAAAATGCCGAACCTTTATTTTTTGCATTCTGTATTTTTGTAGGTATTGGTTCATGTTTTATTCCTGACTGTTTTGGAGCGGCAGAGAGATGATGACTGAACCTATTGCTGGGTTTTTCCCTGTTCATGCAGTGGCTACTGTTTCTTTCTTTCCCCACACTCAAGAAACTCCTCTTCAGGTGTTGTTACAGAAATTGGCTGATTTTTCAAACATGTGGGTTGCCTTAAGGGCTCCCTGCAGATTCCAGCGTGACTATCCCTGCCTCTTCAGCCTGCCTTTTCCTGCAGATAATGTGGTGTTTGGAGTATCCCACAGGCACACCATGGCTTGCACAGCCATTGCTCTCTGCTAAATTCTCCATGAATCATGTGTTTTAGGGAAATTCTTTGTAAGTGCTCAGTGATGCCTGCAAAAGCAGCACATAAATATGATGGGCTAGGTTTGGACTGCTCAGGGGGGAAGATGTGTGTCCAACAACCCTGATGTCCCTGTTAGTTTCCCCATCAGAGCCCCAAAAAGGATTTTTTTTTTTCTGTTGGCTACATTTTGCTTTCTTCTGTATAGGTGAATTTTCCAAAATCAGAATATCCAACTGGATGGAAAAGAGGAGATGCTAGAGGGAGAGCTCCATTGTGAAGTGAAAGCAAAGAAAGAAACTAAATCTTGATGCACTGTTTCAGTGCTACTTTTACCCAGATTTGACAACACTAGTGGTATTAGGTAGTATCTAAGGATGATGATTCTCTACACAATTTTTTGTCATTCATCTGTAGCCTATATAATAAACTTAAGGATTTCTGAATATAATACCCTGCTGACACTGTCCAGACCTCACTGGTAGGAGACATTGAGTCAACCAATCAAAATTATTTTTTGATAGAATGTTCCTTACATCACCATAAATATATATTTATGTTTATATTATAACATTTATTCTATAGATAATATATCAAATATTGTGTCATCTAGATATTTTGTATCTAAAACATATATATTACATAATTTATATATATTATATATAATGCAATATACTTTTATATATAAAATGTCTGTGTGCTTGTGTTATATGTGCCACAAAAGAAAAACTGACAGTTCTATTTTTGTGCAGGAAATTTATTTTGCATAGATTCTGTTAGAGTTTGGGTACATTACATAGAGTTCTGCATACAAGTTTCCCAGGTACTTAAACATAAAAAATGTGCAAGTGCTGTGCCAGCGGCACACAGCTGTAATGAGAACAATCATGCTTACACAATTTTCACTTCATATGTTTAACATTTTAAAATTGCTGTCACTGCATTTGTAGCATAATAAGAGTCTTCAGTTAGAATAAGTATTTAGGTATCATTTGAAAAAGTGCATTCTTTTATAAGACTGAAAGTGCCTCAGCCTCCTAGAGGGGAGGTGGAGGTGCTGAGTGACATGGATGACTCTGTCCCACAGGTTGGGCTTTTGGCTCTGAGAGTACTTGGGTGGTGCAGAGCTGAGCCCTGGGGCTGTGGCTTGGAACAGCGCGTAAGAGAAATAGTGTGACATCAACCCCCAAACTGGATCCCCAGAGCAGCTCTTCTAAAGCAAATAATTATTGTATTCTTCATTGTAAAAATAAATAATTTGAAGTTTCTCTAAATAAATAGAATTAATAAATAAATAATAGAGATCCAAATAAATAACAGCTCCCAATAGCACTGCTTGAAGGAGTATCCTCCTGCTAAGCTCAGGTCTTCTGGCAATCTGGACAGGTGCCTTGAACTCCTCTGAAGCTTAGTTTGTTTCCTGTGGAAGGGCATTGTGAGCCAGGAACCTTAATAAATATTCCAAATTATCAAAAAAATCATACTCTTCCACTGCGTTCCAATGATGTTCCTTGAGGGCAGACTGAAAGGAGAGGAGTGAAAAGAATCAGGACATGTAAGTTGCATTCTGTTCTCTGACTATTTTTTTTTTTTTTCCTTAATAATTGATTTTAAGACCACAAAGACTCTCATGAAATTATTGGGGTTTGAATGGCTGAGAAATGTGTTACATGTTGCACCTTGTGCAGCTGTTCCTCAGCCAGGGCTCCACTCCCCACCTGCACCAGGGCATCTCCACTTGGTGATGGGCTTTGTCTTAGCAAGGAGACATTGGGAAGAGGTGACCAGAGCAGAGGAGGCGCTGGGGCCAAGTGCCAGCTGCTGGCTGGAAGCTGCTCTCATTGCCACACGACCAGGAGGCAGTGGGGGCTTTGGTCAGACACTTGTTCTCAGTGCAGCCAGGAAAACCCACAAAATCCTTCGTGGTCCTCTAAAAACAGGAGGAAACAGCAAGCAGGGAATCAGCCCAGACATACCATCCACCCGGTGCATGACTCTCCACAAGCCTGGATGTTCTTCAGTTTCAGAATTATGTGTTTCTGCACCCCACTTTCTTTGCTGTTTTTTAGGGCTTCAATAAATCCTTCCAGATAGGTGGCTGCATTCCCTCCCGCCTCCATCGTGTTGTTCTGGAATAACAAAGTTTAGTAATTTTGTCTTTTCTGTACTGTATTCCTGGCACAGATTACATCCCGTTAAGGCAATCAAAATGCCTGCTTGGAGAAATAATCTTGCACAATTTGAGGCCAAAATTACATAATAATTTTAATAAAATTATATAATAATCTATAGAGTAGAGAAGCAATTGTGAAATCCAGTGTTTTCCTTTTGCTGAAGTCTTCACACGTCAAGTCACAGAGTGAGTCTGTGGAGGTGAAACTAGGCAAGACTGGCATCATTTATACTTTTATTGCCTTCTTAGTTGACTTGGGCATGAGAAGGCAGAGGTTCTTAGGAGAATCTTTAACCTTCAGCTTTGCTACCTGGGCTTTGCCTCTCCTGAGCTTCCCCAGGAAACACACTGCTGCTGCCGGCATTGGTCTCTAACTACATGGGTATTTTCTTCCCCAAAAGGCAGGGAAACAGCCTGTTCCCCACTTTCCAATGGCAGTAAGGTACATGTCTCCATCTGACTCTGGAAGACAGTTCTGATTATCTACCTGTGCAAAGAGAGATAACCAGTGCTATCTGGGAGCCGGCTGTTCTGCACCGCTGCAGTGAGGGCAGAGCCCCGAGCACTGGTGTTTCAGGGAGATCTTTCTTTGATAACTCTGGAGGGAGCACAGCTCTGCACGTGATCTCTCAGCACACATAACCCCACCATGCTGCTCCCAAAAATCCAAAAGGGTGACTTGGCTGCCATCTAAGACCTGACTTAAGAGCACAAGAGCATCCTGAATGGTCTATAACAACATCTGCTTTCCCCCTCCCTCTCAAAAAGCAGCTAGCCACCCCACAAGCCCACAGCTTTGCAAAGTGAACCACAGAGAGATCTTACCAGAAGCACGATTTTGCTGCTGCCCTGGAAGAGATTGGTAGAAATCACATTAGCAGGTTCCTCGCTAACACAGAAAGTCAGACACGGGGCACAGAGAAAATGGACCAACCTTAGATCTTAGGTCCCGAAGGACTTGGATGGTTTCCCTGAAGAGGGTGTTGGCAGGGCAGGCTGTGCCTGTGCAGTGTGGTGCAGGGGACACCAAGCACAGCACTGACAGCATGACCCCAAGCAGGTATAGCATGGTGGCAAAGGGGCTGTGCTTCCTTCCTTGGACTGGCTAATCTGCCTGCTGGCTGCCTCTTATATGTGCTCTGGTGAAGGAAGTGATTAATACCCAACCACAAAAATGCTTCAACTGAAGGCGAGTAATCACCTGTAGAATGGAAGCTGTTCGTTTCTTATCTGATAGAGGAAACTACATATTTCTAAAATAAGGACTCCCCCAGAAGTTCAGTGGGAGCTACGTAATGCAGATGTTTGAACCATTCTGATTTTAAATGCTGAAGCATTTTTATGAACTGATATTGTCCAAAGGTTGATGCAAAGTAACAGTCTTGGGTCTTTGCATCCATATTTGCCCTACTTTATATCACAATTACATTAAATCATACTGTCACTTCTACTAATTAGTTCTCTGCCTTTGTTCTGTGTGTTTGTCATTAGAACACCGTTAATTACTTAATGGTCATGAATGAACCCCATGAATGACTTATGCTCAGACATAAATTACAATTTTGAGACTTCTCCTGACACCATGTCAGCCTGTGCTGGGGAGAGGGACCAGCCATGGACTGCTGGGGTAGCTCAGTGTCTCAGGGAGACAGAAAAGCAGCTCCTCTGCTCTTTTTGAGGAGCATTTGTCCAGTTGTTTCTGTGCTCTCCTGAGGAGGTTTAAACCATTTGGCTGGTATCTCATTTTACTTCATCTGCAGGAAGCTTGCCTGATGGAGTGCATAGCACTGATGATTGATGAGGATTCTGACAGAATTGCTCCTCAAGCTGCACGTGGGCTCTGGGGTGGCCACAGTGGGTCCTGGGTGTGCAAACCCCTCTTCTGTCCCTAGTCCCCCATCAGGGCTGCCTTTGACCCTGCTGCACAGCTCTCTTCACTCATCCCAAGAGGAATGAACACCATGCCAGGATTACACCTGCAGGTCTTTACTATCCAAAACCTCAGAATGTTATGTTAACATGTTTTTGTTTTAATTTAAATTATGCTATTTCAATCCTGCAGGGGTTTTATTGTGTAACTGACATTCTTTAATGTGCATTAGGCTTTCTTGCCCTTAAAAAAACTCGGGTGATACATAGCTAGAGAGATGGCTTTATTAGCACTTTTACCCTGAGGCAAGGGCAGGTGATGCCCATACACAGGTGTCATCCAAGCTGATGAGAGCCCAAATGCTGCTTTTTCCACACTCATGGCATTTTCCTACTGGTCCCTAAGCTGATGTTTCACGGAATTCATAGCATCACTGGTTTCCTTGCATTATATTAATTAAATCAGAAGACACTGTCTTGTTAGCTACAAATCAGGTTTTGGAGATGCTGCCAGGCACTTCTCTCCTCTGAGGAGCCACCTTGTTCAGTTTTTTGTTTTCAGTCATTTTGCTAATTGTTTGGTGAGTGAGGCATCTCCCCTGCTGTTCTCTGCAGCTCAGCTCCAGGAGCCTTTGCTGGATGAGCTGCCCTCAAAGCAGCAGCCAGGTGTGGAGCAGAATGTGCTCCCTTTCCTGCGTGCCCTGGGTATGCTGGTGTGGGACCTGGGCTAGTTTTCCTACCTTGCCATTGGTATTCCCAAGGTTTCCCTATAGCCAGAAGATTGGTTTTACTCCAGAGGTGAGCTTACCCCACTGTGTGTTACCTTAGTGGGGCAGCATCCATTGGAATGTTTGCCCCCGTCTCTGGGTGGTTCAGGACTTTGCCTGTCCCTGGCACTGCTGTGACAGCGGAGATAAAATAGGTTACAGCATGGTTTAAAGGGAAGGAATGGATTGTATGTGTTGAACCATAGAACCATAGAATGGGTTGGGTTGGAAGGGACCTTTAAAGGTCAATTTGTTCCAACCCCTTGAGCCCCATCTAACCATCCTGCATGGATGGCTGTACCTGCTGGCACCATAAATTCTAGCCAGGGAAGTGCAGGGATTTTCTTCCTTTGGAAAAGCAGCATGGGCTAAGGCTGCAGCTAAACCTTTTGGTGAGCACTGGGGATTTTGCTTTTATCTCCAAAATATCTAAAGAAGTGAGAGTTCCGGTGGAGAGGGCAGCAGGGAAAGGTGTGGGCAGGATGGACTTTTACTACTGGAAAAACACAAATTGTGAAGGTGGGACTCTACCTTTTTCTCTTTATTCTTTTTAAAGCCACTAATGACATGCAAATACTTTCTTAGATTGCAGCCTTAGATTGCAGGGTGGAAAAAAAAGAGGTGATAAAACCAGAAAGGAAGATGAAATTTGTGGTCTACTTGCGTATGCACATTCAGCCATCGATCTCACACACACCAGAGGTGTGCAAATATTCACTCAGAGGTGAAACTGCTGTGACCACCCTGCTCCCCTCAAGGTTGTATCAGAACTGACCTTTCTTTCCTGTTCTGTACTGAGGGGATAACTGCTGTAGGAATCTGAGAAGGCTGCAGGGAGTTTCCAGCCAGGGCTCATGCAGCAGTGCCTCCACCAAAACCTCCCACAAGGATTAGTACTGATGAGATGGAAATCCCTGATATGATTTCAGTCCTAGGCAGAGCCACATGAACTACCCAAATCCTTGTCCGACGTGGAATTAAGTCAATGAACAGAAAGCAGCCCAGCCCATTAGGAATTAACCAAAAGCTTAACATAAAATTAATCAAAAAACTGAAAAGATAATAGAAAAATTAACTGAAAACTAACAGAATTGGAAAGATGTTAAGCTTCAGTTTTGTGAGCTGGGCTCTAATGTAACTAAAGTAGAAGCCCTGGTGAGAAGTTTCGGCAAAGCTACAGAGTCTATTCTTCCCCTGTGAAGGATTTGGACAACGTCAGGTTCATCACCACATAAGTGACCATTATAAAATCATCACACCCATGTAACTCACCAGAGGGAAACTTCAGCCAGCTGAAGGGAGACACAAGCTCTTGTGAGGCTTCCTGTCCTATCAGGGAAAAAGCAAACAGTTTTGACAGTACTAATTTGTGATACTCTCTCTCAAAGCTATCTTCTTGCTGTCATTCCTGTGTGAAAAGATTGATCAGCATCTCCTTTCACTTCTCTGAATATCCCTGTCACACACATGCCAAGGCCATCTCTGTGCATTCTTGCACAACCTTGAAGTGTTTTGATTTCTCCCAGATGTTTGCCCCTGCCACCTTTCTAGCTGGCAGCTGCACTTGCACACCTCTGAGCAGACCAAACCATCAGGCTCCTCAGCCTTGATGGCCTCCCTCTTCCCCTCCTTAGCCCTTTCACTTTGAATTAATCTTGAACAGGGAGGCTGAAATGATTTCCAATCTCCTTTGCACCAGCGGATTGGCACTGTGTTCCTCGGTCCTGGAAGGAGTTAAGCATCGTTCTGTCTCTGTGGTCTGCCCCTGCAGAAGGGAGGAAGCTGTGCCTTTCCCTCGTTCAGAGTGATTTTACAGGTTGTTCAGAAGCAGCAGAAACTGAGATCATTGTCGCTGGTGACTGTGCTTGGTCAGAGCATCTGCAGCAGATGTGTGGCTCTGCTCCCCAGCCCAAGGACATTCCTTTTGTGTTTCCTGCTCTGGCTGTGGTCACTGCTCTGTGGTCAGCTGTCTGGCCAGTGGGCTGTCATCCTTGGAAAGGGGCCTTTGGAGCATGGGGCCAAATCAGGCTAATTGGAGAGTGCAGGCTACATGTTTTGAAATAGTCTCTGGAGAGAGAAGGGTTTTTTATTTAATCAGAAGGTATTCCCCGTGTTTGTATGACTTCTTCTGCAGCTACTCAAAAAAGTGCCTGTGAGTCACAGAGGCCTGTCCTTCCCTTGCAGGACCCAGTGGGAGAATTGTACATCAGAAATTAATCCAAAGATGACTCATTCAGCACATCTCAACCTCCTGGACCCCTGCCCTCTGCTGCAATCCCTTAGTCTGTCAAGGCTCTGCCAAGGTCTCCCTAGCTGATGGGGGTCAACTGGGCTCACTCTGTGTCCTTTAACCTGTTAAAGGGATGCTTTAGGACTCATAGATAGAGCTTTTTGTAACTACATAACTTTGGAAAAGCAAGAAAAACCTCCCTCCTTGCTCAGAGAAATGTCCTGGAGATGCACAACAAATTCTCAGGAACCTTTCAGGAAAACCTTTCAGGAAAAATTAGAGCTAAGTTGTGGATTTCAGTGAGATGCCTGTTTGATCAGAAAAGATTTCACAGGCAGTCTTGGCACCTCTCCAGCCCCAGTAAGCCTGGTTGGTGCTCACAGGATAACAAACATTACTACATGCACATTTCAACTTCCAGAGAAAATATAATAGTCTTCCCTTATTTTTTGAAAGAAATTATCTACAGTTTCTTATATCTTCCCACACACAGGAAGAAATTGCAAGACATCTCTAGACTTGGCTTTATGGTGTAAAAGCCATTCAAGTTCCCCAGGACCTCATGTGCAGCCTGGGAGCAGCCACCACCTTGCACCTCTTGCATCTCTAAGCTGGCGCCTGTCACCCATGTGCAGTGGCCTTGGTAGTTGTTGATTAGCACCCAAGAAGGACAACTGTGTATTTAATGATGATTCATTGCATTCTCAGTCACTTGTCTGAAATCAAGCGAGTCTGAGAGAAACACAGATGATCCATCCAAAAAGCCTGTAATGGGTATTTTTCAAGCCTCACCCTCTGACCTGATGAAATTTGGCTCCAGACAGGTGGTGTCCAGAAAGAAACACTTAATTTTTCAGTTTCAAAGACATCACGTATGAATGAGGAAATAAAAAAGAGGTTTTCCAAAGCCTGTGGGATCATGTTGTGCAGAAAATAGAAGGTTTGTGAATCCTGACAAGTGACTAATGAGAATTACAGATGAGAAAGGAAGTAAAGTATCAACAGAAAATGAGTAGTCAAATGTTTAAAAAAAAGAAATCAGGGAATTACCCTTGTAGAGGGTAAGCCCAGATCTGGCTGCTGATTGCTCCTTGATGGAGCTGAGGCTGGATTCATCTGGTTGTGATGGTATCACCATCCTCTGTGCACAGCTGAGCAGGGGAGCAATGCCATAGCTGATCTACCTTTCTCTCATCCTCAGTGCTAAGAAATGATGGCAAGAGAAGTGGTGCTGCAATGGCAGGAGAAGGATGGAGCATGGGAACAGCATTTCCATGTCCAAGCTGCTTTCTGTCAGTTCTGCCCTGGCATAAATGAATGGGATCCTCTGGCAGGGAGCTTGCCTGTGAGCTGGGGCACAGCTGCCTCCCTCGTGGCTGCCCTGCCTCATTCCCCTGTGCAGCTACTCCAGAACCATCTACAGCCTGGAAAGTGGAACTCTCGGAGAGACACCCCTGGACCAAGCTGAAAAACGTGGCCTTGTGAAGCTGGTGCCTGTGTGTTGTGGGTCCCACGTGCTCCCAGAGCCCAGTGTCTCTTGGCAAACCTTCACCCAGATCTTCTTGTTGTGGTGGCACAGGACAGCTGCCACCATTAAAGATTTGGAGAGCTGGTCCTACACAGGATGGATGGGCTTCTTCCACCTTTGGAGAGCTCATCATGGATCTCATAAACACAGGCAGGCCTAGGCACGTGGTATGTACCCCAAAGGAGTTTGGCAGACTGGAGGGGGTCTGTGTTCCTCTCACTGTGTTAGGGAGATGGGTTTTACCATGAATAATTTCTTGCTTATCAAATGGGGAATGCTAAATATAACTCACACCTACAACTTCTAAAAGTAGCACACAGCTCTGTGCAGCACACCTTCCCCCGCGGTGCCACCAGCTCACACATCTTGTCCCCTGCTCACAGAGGCTCACAGAGGCTCACAGAGCTGCTTTCCCTGCCTTGGTGTAAGAAATGCAACTATCATTTGTTAATGGGAAATCTACTTCAAATGCAAACAAATCTGCAGCAGCCCTCGAAAGTCAAAGTCACCGCTTAACTGAGACATCAAGGCAGGTGTGTTTTGTTGTATTATGATGATGCAAGATGCTTATCAGGGTTGTTAGAGCTGTGATGAAGCTGTTGGGGTTATCATGTTCAGGCAGCTGCGCTCAGCACACCGCTGCTGTCAGTGCTGGTGGTCAGACTGTCCCGCCTGCTGAAACCAGGCATTTCCTTCACTGCTGTTTGCACAACAGTTTCTGCTTGGCTTCATGGTATCAGGTTATTTCGGAGCCGTCGTGGGATCAGAGATGACAGCAGGGCCCCTGGAAGCCCCGGCCAAATGGACTTTTCCCTTGCCAGGGCAGGGTGGCGAAGAGGAAGGGCTGTGCCATGCTTGAGGGCTTTACAGGGTGCTGCTGGCATCATGGCTGGGAGGCTGCGACCTGTGACCCCGCTGCCTTCACCCACTGCCTGCATCCTGCGGGGCCCCAGAGCTGTCCCACCACCGGTGCTTTCCCTGGCAGTCTGCTGCCCCGGGCAACAGCTCCAGCTGCGTTTTCCTGCGGCCAGCCCAGTGTTGACTTGGAGTTATTTAATGCTTCACTTTTCCCTCCTGTCTGTTTGTCAGAATTTCCTGGACTGCTGTGCCAAGAATGCTGAGCCTGATTAATGTTTCCTCTATAAAAAATCCTGATATTCTTCTCCTTTCCATATACGTGTGGTTCTGAGACTTCCCATTTATCTGAAGGGTGAATTTAAAATTTAGTGTAAAATATGTAAATGTAGTTTCAAATAATGTACATGAAATATTAAATACCTCATTGCTAATGAAAACTTTGAAATTCAGGAAGGATTTCTTCAGGGTGGTTCTTATTATTCCTTGCACTAGTGCAGCACTGAATGAGATGGAGCTCAGGAGCAGAGATTTTCCTAACTGTTTCACCTGAGGGAGTTCAGCTGGATATTCACTCATTTCTCTGATCTTAGTAAACAGATTCAGGGTTTGGTTTGATTTCCATTTTCCCCAGTCCTTACAAGAATTCAGTATAAAAGAATGCACAATGACCTTGCCCATGGAGCCTGGCCAATTTGTGGCACCTAGGGGCAGTCAGGGCACTTGCCCCCATCCAGGGCTGGTGGCCGTGTCCCCACTGTGGAGGTTTGTGAGGCTACTGCCCCTGTGTCAGGAGATGAAGTTTGGGCTCTGCCACATACAGTGTTTGCATGGGGAGGTGCTGTTTGAATGCAAAGCACCTGCTTTTGTTTTAACCATTGGAAGTCTGTATCTGAAAAATGGGATGTGCTCTGCACTGTGGAAGGGATGGGATGTGTGTAGGAGCCAACCCCTGCTGTAGCAAGCCCTGTCCAGGGCCACCATGCTGCCAGCAGGAAAAAACACATTTTTGAGGTTTCTCTGAGGCATTCTCTGTCTCCATGGGTGCTTGCCATGGTGCCTGTATGTCTCTGGCTCTTTGAGTATTCCTTCCTGCCTCACCTGGGCTGTCCCTCCATCCCAGTCCTCTTGGTGAACATGGATGCTTCTTGGTTTTTCAGGGCTGGGAGCTCTCCACACCAGTGAAGGCAGGGAATGGTTATCAGTTGTGACAAGTGAAAGCTCTTCCTCTTTCACAGCACTGCAGATGTGGCAGGGACATGGTGCAGCCAGGAATGAGTTACCCTGGACAAGGGGACACATCTTCCTAAAGGTTCAAGCACAACATGACTCAGTAAAGCTGAGCTCGGGACCAGGCTGCAGCAGGTGGCTCTGGGCCTTGGGAAGGTGATGGGTTAGGTGAGATATAGGGTGCTCACCCTGACCAGGGGCATCTCCCCTATTGCTGGCAGCACCTGTTGTATCCGTCCCATTGGAAATCAAACTTCCTGAACAGCACTGAAACCACTCACCCTTCACAAATAAAGGACTCTGAATAATGCAGGAAATTTTGTTTATTTTTGTAAAGGTGCATTTACATTAACAGAAGGTTGCAAACATTCAATAACAGATAAATATAGGCGGCATATGACAAGTGTCCATAAAAAACAGTCCTTGCAGGATCATTCCCCTTCAATGCTTTTTTATTAAACATTAACTTCCAGAATCTTGACTGATAGCTTTACATGGCTATGCACTTTGTGAGTACCTGCCATAGCTATGGCTACTTAGACAGTTTGCAAAACAAGTATTGTCTGATTCAGTTCAGTAGAATTCAGCTCACATGAGATGTGGGAAACACCTCATATCAGCTGAGTGAACTGGAGGAAAAACAAACAAGACCTCTTTGCTTTTGTGTTACCCAGTTTGGCTGGATGATATGGCTCTGTTTCATCAACAATAAAACATGTAGTGGTTGAAGTTACTCCCTGGATCTGAATCCTCAGGGAGGGAATGGAGGTGGGAGTGCACAACTGAAGTGAATCTTCTCCAGTCCTGGAGCTAGTTCAGGAGCCAAGGGGAAGTGAATGGGCTGGGTGGCACCAATGGCCTTGTCCCTGTCCCACAGACTGACTTCGACCCAGTCCTGAGAGCCCTGGGGCTGTGGCTTGGGACACTGTGAGAGAAATATTGTGACAGCCAATCCCAAAGCAGATCCCCAGAGCTCCCCCTCACACACCATCACACAGCAGTTTCCTAAAGCAAATACTTAAGTACAGCAGCATCAGAATAAATATCTCAAAGTCTCCATAAATAAATAAATAAATCACTGCTCTTTCATAATGAAAAATACATAAGTTAAAATATTAAAATTATCTAAAATATTTAAATATTTAAGTGCTTGTCTTTTGAAAAATCAGCATGTTTCAATCATTATAGTGAACATGACTGCTGATATAACATCACTTTTTATACACATACATATATATACACACACACAGAGTCTATCTCTCTCTATATAAATATTTCACAGCCACATTCCTGAGGATAAGTTAATTGAGTCACAGTGTGGTTGCAACAGAGTTCAGGTTCTTGTTTTCTTCTCAGATTTGGACTAGTTGCTCTATTTAGGCATTTTGAATTTTCTCAGAGAGCAATCTCAAGAACCTGTCTAGTGTGCCCAGGAAGTCATCCCATGTTACTTGTGCAGTCTGACATTCCTTATCCAGATCCTTAAAAAAAAAAAAAAAAAAGACACCGTAATTCAGCCACGTAACTTGGATATCACATTGAAGTGCATGGTATTTAATACCTCAACTGACAAGTGGGCTGTAGTAGCCCACCGTGTGTTTTGGAGAGCTGGGTGAGCTGCTCCTGGAGGCTCCAAGGCAGGGTGATCATGTGTGGGTGATAGCTCATCACCTGGCAGCATGCACAGGTGCCCTGAGCCCCACTGCTGTCCCAGCTTCTACTCACATTTGAGGGTTTTTTTCATATTATTGTCTTCCTTGCAATTGGGATTACTACAGGAAAAGATGTCAGAGTGTGAACTAAGGGAGAAGGTGAATGTATTTACACCCTTCTTAATCATATAATTTTCAGAAGAGGTTTCTAGTGTCCACTACAGCCAGCTCAGTGCCACACCCCATCATTGAACAGCCTTTGCTGATTATTTTGCTGTTAAGTACCACAAAGCCAAACTTACTTTGGGAAGGATGTTTCTGTAGGTGTCAAGTCTGGTCAGTTTTCTGGCAATGAATTTGCTGTGAGTGTCAAGAGGTGTTAAGGTGCTGGTAAAGGTTTTCAGGTGGCTGTGCATGCATCTCTCCAGCTGCAGGGATAGGGAAGAGTTATTTCAACAGTAATAATTGGTAGCACATAAATAAAACATCATATCCCAGGAATTTAAATACCCATGAAAAATAATACCCTACAGGAATTAAAAGCTGTGCTTTCAACACTAGCCCTGATTCTGCATTCAGCCATTTACTGGATACCAAATTTAGGAAATCATAGTACAATCTATAATTTTCATTTAAGAACATGTCAGGGTCCAAAAACTCCCAACTGCCTTAAGTAAGCTGCAGATGCCTCTAGAAACTGGACACATAAGATTTGGATGTCTTCCAATTCTGGAGATATTTGGAAGAGGGCCAACCCTGCATTAGGGCTTCATGTCTTGCCTTTGTGTCTCTCATGAAACTGGATCAGAATTTTCTTAGTGAAATAGAAGCAATTATTGCTGTCAGTGTGAATTTTCAACTTTTCTCCCTGAAACTGAGAGGGACTGATGCCATTTGTGTTCTGTTCACTTGTAATAGGAGATGGGCTGCTGTTTCTCATTGGTACTCCTCGTGGCCTCCATAAAAAGCTCGGAAAATACAGGTCAGTGAAATTAATGGGTCTGTATATGATATGGACTAAACACTCTGTTCTAAAACTAAGGGATCAGAGTGAATTTGTGAGCCTTCCAAGAAGATGCTGGTGCACATCTAAGGCCTTTGCCTATCAAGAGAACTACTGAAGCATTTTAGCACTGGCAGCAGCCTTCTGTAGCTGCTTGCTACAAGCAGGAATTTTGCAAGAATCTCTTCTTGCAAAAACTTTTCATTTCCCTGGGTTTGTAAAGCTATCTTACTGCTATTAGAATTCTGAAGTGGGAAAGAAATTTGGGGATTTTAGACAATAATTTAAAATAGAAGTATGTGGTTGCTTACCGTAGCATTCACAGTTACAAGGCTGGGAACCTGCTCAAGAGAAAATGAA